>NC_138078.1:148083590-148578590 GCF_964212035.1 Myotis nattereri | reverse complement strand
AAAGTAGAGTGGCCCAGCTTACCATCAATCTCAGTGATCCACTTTTGGAATGTGTGTCTCCTGTTTCCTCAGAGCTCTGCAAGGTTAGAGGTCCTGGTTCTCCAGGGGGGACACTACTACCAGGAGACACAGCAAGAATCCCATTACATTCTAAGTTTTGAGTGCTACCTGGACACTTCAGGTTTTGCATGCCAATGGACATGAAGAGGAGTCACTATCTGGGCAGGGGTACATGACCCTGATCATCAGAAGGGGCAGGGCTGGTGTTACAGTGGGGGCACGGAGGAACCTAGGTGATCTGCTTGGGTATCTGTTGGTATTCTTTGCTTAACTTTGATGATAAAGGGACAAAAATAGCAGCCACAGCCTAAAGAGAGCATGGGGACCAAGGGTTGAGAGATCTCTCAAGGATTAGGGAATGGATCATGCATCAGGTAAGCCACTAGGACCAAGAGAGGTTCCATCTGAGGGTGAGGGAAATTTAGAATGTATCGAAGAAGACAATGCATATCATTTATTTATGCTGCATTTATCAACTGTGGCAGTGGAGGCTGTATTTCATCCCACCAACCATGCTCTTTCAGGTTTCTCCCAGAAAACAAGGTCAATTACAATCCTGGAAATGCTGTTCTCAGATGGGGTGAACTTACTCTAAGAAGCAAGTGAATCTGAGTAGTACAAAGAGTAGACTGTGTGCTCCATCCAGATCCTCACCCCCCTCTCCTCAGGCCTTCCCATCTATCCCCCAGCTTCCTGGCACAGCTGTTGTTGAAGCCTCACAGTGCTGTCCCGCCCTGGGAATTGCCCTCTGTAGCACGAATTTGCCTTCCCCAAGATTGTTCCTCCTCCCAGGGGACAGCCTGTGGTTAATGATGGGCTGATGCAGGAATTCAGAAGCATGGCTACCTCAACTCCATTGGGGGTAACTCTAGAGTGTCCTCTCAGCTCCAGAGCTCCCCAGAGGATCATCTGAGACCTCTGTCATGGCTGCATCATAGCTCAACCTTTCCCTCTGCCAACTCTTGCTTCCCCTACACCTCCCCCGCAACAGGTGTTGTTCCTCAGAGCTCTCCCCAAGAAATCTGCACGCAAATCTCAGCCTCAAGATCTACTTCTAGGGAAGTCACATAAAAGAAGCCATGATAATAAATATAGTTTATATAACCCATTATATAAATATTTACATAATAACCCACCCCATATATGTAATACATATTATATAAGACACATATAATATGTTATACAGCAAACATAAAATAGGATGTCTTATATAATATATAACACAATATATGGCATTTTACATATTATGTGTAGATGGATCCAGAATGTATAGTAGAATGTGTTTAAATATACATATACTAGAGGCCCAGTGCATGAAATTCATGCATGGGCAGGGTCCCTAGGCCTGGCTGGCAATCAGGGCTGATCTGTGGGGTGACCAGAGAGGCGATGGTGGGGGGACCATGGCACCCACTTTGGCTGGCCTGGGGTCTGCGGGCTGGGGGCAGCTCTTGTGTTGAGTGTCTGCCCCCTGGTGGTCAGTACGCATCATAGCGACTAGTCATTCCAAAGTTCAGTCGATTTGCATATTAGACTTTTATTATATAGGGTAATTAGAATGAAAGTTTCAGTAAATAATTATCTTTACTATGTGCAATGGAGTCTGAAATTTCCTATTCTATTTTATTCCATTTCATGAAGAAAAGCACACACATATATGCATTATATACTATAAACCCATTATATAATGTATGTATTATATAGTATATGTCATATACAATATATGGCATATATTATTGATTATATTTCTTATTGGAGTAACAGTTTTACTAAATAATAGTGCAATATACTCTTTTATTTTCTATTTTCATTTTTCCTACTTCATGAAGCAAATGAAATGCTGGTCACAAGCCAATAAATAGGTGGCCCACAGTTTGGAAAACACTGGACTAAATTATCTCTAAAAAGGGTAGATGAGTCTCAACTTTAAATCACGGAGAACTCAAGACCCAAAAAGGAATGAGAGTGGTGAAGTTTGGCAGGAAAGGTGTCAGACTGTACTTAGGTGTATAATCCCGTAGAGTTTGCACAATTCCTCCTTTATTCGAAGCTGAGATCCCTAAAACTTGCATGAATGTCTGCAAGTTGGTGATACAGAGGTATCTGTTCCTCACACTGAGCCTGGTGTACCCAGGGTCTCTCTTTTTATTCATTCTGCTCCACCTATGGTAGATACCAAATAAATATTTGCTAGATTGACTGGAAGAAAAGACTAGAGCAGCTGCTGGGATAAAGGAGAGGTGGTTCTGGGATGCAGAAGGGGAAGAAAAGAATATTTCACTGAATTCAGCAGGTTCTCAATAAATGTTTGCTGGACAAATTAGAAGAAAAAAAGAGAAACATTAGAGTTGCGATTATGGACAGGGGAAAGGTCTTGTCAATATTCAATAGGTAATTAAGAAATGCTTGCTGGAATGAAGAAAAAAGCAGCAAAGCACCTGCCTGGAGGGTCAGAGTGAAGAAGGGAAGTCTGAAGGAGGGTGGTTAGCAATATTCAGAAGGGGCCTCATGAAGGTTTGTTGACGTCAATGGAGCAAATTTAGCCAGAAAGATGGCATCTGTGTGAGTGGGTGTTGGTGAAGGAATTACACCATGTGTTCAACAAATGCTTTATGGATTGTTGGAGAAAAGACTGGGAGGGCCTGTTGCAGGGATGGGAATGTGGCTGTTTGAACAGAATACAGTAAGAGATTAATAAATGACTTTTGGATTAATTGGGGAAAGGGGCAGTTGAGAAGATGGTTACTAAGTGGGGGAGGGGACCTGGCCAGAATGTAATAGGTGCACATTAAGAGCTTTCAGGATTGTGTAGTGTGGAAGGCAGGGTGAAGATTATTGAAAGGGGAATTAGGGCTACAAGAGGGGTAGGAGAAGGGGCATTGAATAAGGGGTTCTTAGAAGTATACAATAAGTGCTCATTAAAGAACTGCGGCATTAGAGGAAAAGAGAGAATCCAGTTTATGTTTAGGATTAGAGGGAAGAAGTGAAGGAGGGGTTGTCCTAGTATATAGTAGTGCTTAATAAATGCCTCCCACACTCTGACACATGAAAAGTATGCATTTAATATCTGTAGAATGAATAAATGGCTCTAAATAGAAAGGCTTCTGGGTAAGGGTTCCTGGGGGTGTGGTTATCTAACTAGTAAAGAACTGGTAATCAATAAATTTAGACTGAAGTAGACCCTTTGTGTGTGTGTGTGGGGGGGGGGGTAGCACTTGAGACAGGGGCAGAACTTCCACATTTGGAATGACCTTTATATAGTAGGCTCTCAATAAACGTTTAGTAGCTTAAATAGAAAGAAGATCCTTTGGGGTATCGACTTAAGAGTGAGAGAGGGAATCCCAAGGACATTGAAGGGAGTGGAAAGGGGGTAACCCTTAAAAATTGGGCTCTAGACTTATCAAATGAAGGACCCTGGAGAGAGGCTTTATGATCGGTGCAGGTTCTCCTAAGAGTAATGAAGGGAAATGTACTCCCTACACACAACAGGCACATCCTCCCTGCACACATACATGCTCACTGGATCCACTGGAAGAAAAGGACTTTGGGGAGGAGGTGTGAACATAGAGTATACAGAAGTGACTCCATACATGCTCTCATTGGAGGAAAAGGCCTTTGGGGGAAGGTGATTAGAATTGAGCACCTGGCACACAGGGAATAAATGCACACTGAATCCATTCAGGGAAAAGGTATTTGGGGAGGGAGGGCTAGGGATGGGCATATAATCACTGGATCATTGGAGAAAAATCTTTTGGGGAAGGGGAGTGGGGATCCTCCATCCATGGGGAGGAAAGACTTTTGTGGAGAAGGCACAGAATCAGGTGCACAGCAGGTGCTCCACAAATGCTTCAAGGAGTGACTAAAAAGATAAGGGCTCTGGAAAGAGGGATTGAAATGGTGCACACAGTGCCAGATATCTGATTACTGTATTAATTGGAGGCAAAGGCCTTTAGGGAGAGGGTCTAAGTTTGGATCATGCAGAAGGTGCTCAATACATGCACATTGAAGCCACTAGAAGAAAGGCATTGGGGAAAGGGTTTGGGGTAAACAGCAGGCACTCAATAAATGCTTGTTGAATACACTGGAAGAAAGAGTCTTTAGAGAAGGCCCACACAGTAGGCAGTTGATAAGTGCTAGATGGGTCTACGAAAGGAAGGGTCTTTGAAGGAGTAGCTGGAGGATGGGGGATAAAAGAGGCACTCAATAAATGCCTTCTAGATTCATTGTAGGAAAAGGATTTGGCGGAGAGTCTGAAGATATATCACACTCAGAAGGCTCAAAAAATGGTCATGGAACTCATTTGAAGAAAATGATACGTTTGAGAAAGGGGCTTGGGGATGGGGCATACATCAAGCACTTAATGGTTTCTAGATTCTTTGGAGAAATAGGCCCTTGGAGAGGCAGCCTGAGGTTGTGGGCACACAGGGGGCATTCAATAAAGGCTTACAAGATCCATTAAAGGCAACACCTTTGGTGAGAAACTGGGGTGGGATACACAGCAGGCACTCAATCAATGTTCACAGTTTAGGTGGTCTTCGAGGAGAGGGCTGGGTGGGCACATAACTCACTCTGGATATATATACTCACAAGATCTATTAGAGAAAAGACCTTAGGGCAAGGGTTGAGGGCACAAGATACATGTCAAGCTCTCAATGAATGTTCACAAAATTCATGGAAGCCAAAGGTCTTGGGGAAGGGCCCCCGTTGAGGTACACTGCAGGTACTTGATAAATGCTCAGAAGATTCATTAGAGGACAAGGCCTTTGGCGAGAGGGTTGGGGAGGGGGGCGCAAAGGCACATTAGGTTCTCAAATGTGCACAGGATACATTGAAGCCAAGGCTTTTGGGAAGGAGGTACACAACAGGTGCCTGATAACTGCTCCCTGTATAGATCAAGGAGGTCTTGGTGGTAGTGGTTGGGCGGGGGTGGCGGGGGCTGGCGGGGAGTAAGGGCGGGGCACACAGGAAGCACCCAGCATAATAATTTAAGAAAAAGGGTTTGGGTGAGGGGGTCAAGTGCTGGGCACGCAAGTGGTGCTCAATAATTGCTCGTCATGGAACCACCTGGGACCCAGGCCCGCAGGGAGACGTCCGCAGCAGTGGCTTACCAGTCGGTGTGGGGCTCATCGATGACCAGCAGCACCCTGGCGGCGGCGCCCCCACGGCCTGCGCCCCCAGAGCCGCCGCCCACCTGCTCGCTGAAGGTGGCGGCCGCGGCCGCAGTCGTCTGCTTGACTGCGTTGGACAGCGACGAGAAGAAGCCACCGCCTCCCGAGGATCCAGGGCTAGGGGCGGCGGGAGAGGCCACGGGGGCGGCCGAGGAGGCCCTCTCGGTAGTGGCAGTCGCGGGACCGGGCGTGGCTGCAGGGCTGGGGGCAGCAGGTGGCGGTGGGGGCGGCTGCGGGCGCTGCAGGTCTGTCATGTACCCATTTGGCAGATTGGCCATGAAGTTGCTGTCGGACAGCCGGCGCCGCAGGTAGTTCATGGCTGCGGCGCAGGGCAGGGGGTCCTAGCAGCAGTCTGGTCAGGAGCCGCGGGGGTGGACCGCGCGGGGCCCAGGAGCACAGCTGCGCTCTCACGCACGACGCGACTCTTCTGCTGCCCGCTGCAGACTGAGGCAGCGCTGAGTCGCCACCGCCGCAGCGCGGATGGTCGCGCCCGTGCCTCCCTATCTCGCGCCCTGCGTGGTGCAGTCCGGCTAAGCCGGCGGTAGCACGGACGCGACCAAGGCTACGGGGAAGGGGAGTTTGAGGAGGAATGACGAGTGACGTCAGCGCGCCTTCAGTGCTGGGGCGGCGGTGGCGCACGCCAGCAGGCGGGGGCGAAGGCGCTGTCCGCGGTGCTGAAGGGGGCAGTGCGCACGCGCCACGCCGCATCCTGTTCCCTTCCCCCCCATTCGATTGGGGATGCGCAATTTGGGAAGTGGGGGTGGGGTGGGTGCTTGTCGGGAGGGTTGGAGTGGGTGGTCAGGCAAGCCCCCTACCCCACTTCATTCTGGTCTTCACACCCAGTCGCACGCACATGCAGGACCCTCCGCAGATACTCCGTTTCCAGTGTTGATAGTCACCACAGAAGGCATGTGGGGGTGGCAATGGAGGCACACCCTGAGACACAAACGTAGAGAAATAACTAACTCCCTTAGGGCGAGGGGTGGGAGTAGCCCGCGGGGAGATCAGTTTGCCAGGTACACACAGGCTCAGCTAGGCAGAGAGGTGTGGGGGAGGCCTAGACATTAGGTGGAGGTGGACACTTGGGTGGGGTACACACCTGAGGGGAGGCTGGAGGCACACAGGGAATGACACGCATGTGGAAATACATGTAGACACACACAAAAGTAAGGAAACACACAAAGGCATAGAGAGAGAGAACACACATCAATCTAGGTATCTATACACACACACACACAAGCCCAGGATAACACATATGGGCATACATGCACACGTATACACTTACACATGCACACAGGCACCCCACCAACACACAGAGGATAAGGGAAACTCACACAAGTATGTATACCCAGACAAAACACATACCCACAGACAATGATGGACAAACCTAGATCAGCCACACACACATCTCCCGAACTCTAGCCCTGATATGTGTCCATCTATCCCCATCTACACACACACTGGGTCCGTACACCCCCAATCATTTGCCATGGGCACAACCAAAACCCACAATACCCACCTGGCATAATTAGTGTCCTTTGCACCACAGAGGCAAACCCAAACTAGGGTAGGGACACAGTAGGTGCCAAATGTTTGCCACATGAGCAAATGTCCTTTACTAGTATAGTCTGGACAGAGGTGGGTTGTGGAAGCCAGTCTGTCAGCTCCTATTAAGATCCTGATTACAATGAAAGTACAAATTCATTTTAAAAGAATAATTTGTTGATTGTACCCAATGCTTAACTGAGCTGTTTACATGTAGTCTTATCCAACCCTCACAACAATCCTATGGGGTGGTTATTATCATTTCCATTTTACACATGAAGGGACTCAATAATTCCAATTCATTCCTAAAGGGTCATGTGATCCATACATTTTTCTTTTTTTTAAGAATATGCCAGAAAGAGGTCCCAGTGTGGCTGCAACAAATTGATCAAGGGGGATTGTGGCAGAAAATGGGGTTGGAGAGGTTAGCAGGGACTGGATGGGCCATAGTGAGTGATGATGGTGGACCAAGTGAAGTAGGTAGAAGATATGGCAAGAAGCAGGCAGATGTGGTCTCCTCTGCCTGCAGGATTTTCAGGTGAATCATCTACTTATCCATGTGCCCATTCTTCATTCATTAATTCATTGGCTTGTTTAAACAACGTAGTAATGGTGTGGGGTCTGGAATCAGAGTGCCTGCCTTCAAACTAAAAATGATCTTGACTCACCTCTAAGGGTGGGGTGGGGAAGAGACAACCTCCACTTTTGCATGTGCTATGACTTCTGCCAGGAATGTCCCCTGCCCCTTCAAAGATCATCTTTGATCAAGGTCTTCAGGAAGTCCCCTCCCCCACGACTCAGATTCCATCTCCTCTTCCAATAGACTTCCACAGTCGTCAAGGCAAATATTTCCAAACAATCCTCTACTTCCTCCTCCATTCCAGCCAGCTTTGGTCTCACCTCCAGGCCTCTGCTTTGGCCATTCCTTGCCCCTCTCCCCTGGATGCCTTCTCTGCCATTTCAGATCCATTTTCTCCACTTTGGGGAGCTACCCAAGAATCAGGTTTATTTCCCAGTATTTCGAAGTATGTGGTCCCCAGTTTTTTGCTCAATAACTGGAGCAAACAAGTTGTGCTGGACATATGGTGCCCTCTCTGGGGAAAAGGAGCAGCTGCAGGTCTACAGACCTTTCTGGCTCCTTGGGAATCTGCCACCAGATTGCCTCTTCCCAGGGGCCCCATTTCTAGATTCCTAGTACTTGTAGACCCCAGCATCATTCCCTTTCTCCAGGTGGTTCAATTTCCAGAAATTAATTTTTTTATAGATTGTTTTACAGAAGAATGAAGATTCCCCCCAGAAGTATCTCAACTCCTTGAGACAGAGGTAAGGCTCTTCTGTACTGTCTCCATCGTCTCCAGCAGGAATTGAAAAGAAGTGGCTCCAAGAATGCTTTTTTTGTTGTTGTGTGTACCTCTGTTTATAACTCACACACACATATCCATGTTGCCCTCATGTGAATGCGTGCACATACACACCTCTATAACTTACATTGTTACAGTGCGCACACGGTTGGTTGTAACTTCACATTCACTGCACATCCACTCGACACATCCTTAATTTTTGCACAGACCCATAGGTCTGCATATCACACATACACAAAGATATGTGCCTCACACTACACACATACAAACTTACACTTTCTTGCAAACACAACCCTCTCTCACACTCTGTATTAGCAACCAGAACCCCTCATTTTGGCTTATTCCTCCCAAGATGATTATTTATCAACTTTGTCTTCATCCCAACCCATCAACTGGTCCATTTTACACAAGAGGAAATCAACCCAGAGAACTGAGTATCCTGACATACTCTGGGTGTCACAAATCTTCCATCTGAACCCTCCCTCACAGAGGTGCCCCTCCACTCACAGCACTGAGTCCTAAACTCAGCCCACTACCTTTCGTGTCTTTTTCCTCCTTGGTAAATGGGGAAAATAATACTGACACTCACACTTTCATTGTAGATTAAGTGAATTCATGCTATGGAGGCTTAAAATACTACCAGGCATAGAGCAAGTGCTCTCTAAGTATTAGCTGTTGCCATAATTATGATGATTCTTATGCTTTGTCTCATTACAAGGGCCCCAGCATTCATAAGTGTTAAATCAATGAGCAAGTGCTAAGGGTATTAATGTCTGGGTTTGTTCCCTTCACTGTGGAGACAGGTACCACTCCAACTCCCCTGCTTTCCTATACCCAACAGTATCCAGGACTATTGTTAGTATACAGTAGGTGTTGAGAAGTGTTGAATAAATGTCCAAAGGAAAGGGTCACTTACTCTGAGTCTGTTCCCTTGTTCAGATGTCCTCTCCTTCTACCAGCCCTCCTCCACCCCAGATGCCCGGACTTGATTCTAATATACAGTAGACACTAATAAGTGTTGAAGGAATGAACAAATGCTAACAGGAATATGTGTCTGCGTTTGGGCTCCTCTTGGCAGATGCTGACTCTAGCTTCTCTTTGCCCCCGCTCCAGCTTAGAGCACCTCATAGGCACTTCCTCCCCCTCCTCCAGAGCTATTTGTTGCCGCTAATTGTAGCCTTGGAGCTGGGCTGTTGGGAGTGGGTGGGTGCAGGTGCTGGTGCAGCGGGGCGCCACCCCAGCCCTGCCTCTGCTGTCTGCTGTTGTTTACCCGGGATTGATGTGGAATTTGCCAGCCCAGAGGCTCTGGTGGGTGGGAACCTAGAGAGCTTTAGGAGGTGGGGAGATGGATAACAAGCACACCAGCCAATCAGAAAGTGCCTGGCAGGGCGAGCAGCCAAACAGGAAACCCATAACATGGAGCTCTGCAGAAGGACATGCTGGGTGACCCCAGGCACTGGGGGGCAGGTGTGGGGGGCAGACACTGGGGCTTCAGCAGCAGTGAATGGATGGATACTTGCCTTCATTCCTGCCAAACTGGCCACAGTGGAAAATAGTTTTCCACAACAGGTCACTATGACATGCTGTGCCCTAGAAGATGCTATTGCCCCATTCTTGAGGAAGAGGCTGGTTTATTGAGGTCTGGGAAGCCAGAGGGTCAGAATGGAAGAGAGGTGTTAGAGCTCCTCATCCTCAGGGTCTTCGCAGGCAGGCGCGTGTAGACATGGCCGCTTCTCCTCCACCACCAACTTCTGCCCCTGTAGCAACTCGCACTTTGCCAATGGTGTCCCCCAGAAGGTCACATTCTTCTCACCTTGACCTTCCACGATGCTAATAGTGGGCCTGAAGCATTAGGGAGGGAATGGAGGGGAGAAGCTCAGGGAAGGCAAGAATGCATTCAACAAACTCTTATTGAGTGCATACTATGTGCCCAACACTATTTTTAACTGTGAGATATTGGGCAATTTCTTTACCTTCCCTGTGCCTCACTTTCTCTCATCTGAACAATGGGAATAATGGAAACAACAACAATAATAACACCCACTTCACTGGGCTAAGGATAAATAAGTTACAGAGTGGTGTCTGGTACACAGTAAGTGCTTAATAAATGCCAATGATTGTTACTAGTTGACATTAGCTACCTTCTCTTACATCCAAAACCCTTTACATTTCTCTCCCCACTGCCCACTGGAAAAACAAAACAAATGCTTTGCCCTAGCATTCAGGACCTTGTTGTTGTGCCCAAATCTCTGCCCCAAGGCATTGTCTGTCTCTTTTCCTCTTTATCCAGACTCAGTCTAGTGTCCAGAATGGTCTTTGCTTGGATTATTTCTCCCACTAAGCAAGCCCTCCATTCACTCACATCCTGATTTTCTCAATCACCCCTTTCTCCATTCATTCCCTCACTCTGTCAAGTCCTTCATGCCTCCACTTAACACCCCTAATGCATCTTTAGGACCCACTCTAAACCCCATAGCTAGAGACCACTTTCCAGATTGTACGCCTTCCATGAGATGGGAACAAGCCACTTAATCTAGTAGTTTGATGCACACTATCCTATATAATAAAAGGTTAATATGGAAATCGGCTGACCACCAGGGGGCAGATGCTCAATACAAGAGCTGCCCCCTGGTGGTCAGTGTGCTCCCATAGGGAGAGTGCTGCTCAGCCAGAACCCAGGCTGATGGCTGGCAAGCACAGCGGCAGTGGTGGGAGCCTCTCCCACCTCCGCGGCAGTCGGACACCCCCCGCCTCCAGGGCTCCTGGACTGAGAAAAGGTGCAGGCCGGGCTGAGGGACGCCCCCACCCCCTGCCCAGTGCACAAATGTTGTGCACCGGGCCTCTAGTGTGGAAATAAAAAGGGATGCGTGGGTATTTTAACCCTCTCCCACACCTGGGCTACCCTGGCCACCGGGAAATACTTTGAGTGACTGATCACCTGTGTCCAGGACTCTGTGTACACAGTCTTGATCCCTTTATGTCAGGGGAGGCCTGATCAGTTTCCTAGACCCAGGTTGAGGTGGCAGGCCCTTTCCCACATACCAAGCATTCCTCATATGCCTTCTATAGGGACCTGTCTACCTAAATCTCTTGGGAGATCCATGAGATCTGGGATGTGCGTGTCTGCAACTGTTGCCAAAAAGGCCTTAAAGTATCTGGGGGCAGTGAGACATTGAGTGAGACACTGAGCCACCCATGGAGGCATGGGTGACTGAAGGAGTAAGTGAATGGAGGCATGAGTGACTGAACAAGCCCATCAAAGCATGGGTAACAGAGAGCAGAGCAAATAGACACAGGGAAGACTAAGTGAATGGGGGAATGGCCGAGTGACTGAATGTGTGACTTACGGGCACAAAGGCTACTAACTCTCCCATCAATATCTTCTTTCTCAGCTTCTTCTTTAGTTTTCCCCACTTCCTGAAGCTGAGAAATGGCACTGGGCAAGGGAGGCATCTTAGGCTCAGTGGTAGAAGCCCTGGTTGGGGGTAGCTGACTCTCCTGCCCTGAACGCTGACATAGCGGTATCATTGCCCCTTCTTAGGCATACTCTGCCTCTTCACTCACGCGTAGTTGGGGAGATGGGCCTTGCAGAGGCGCTGGCGGGAGCGGGTGGGGCTGGGTCCACACGCAGGTGTGCACAACCCCCAGGTACTCCACTCTGACCATGAGCCGTCCACTGCAATGAGAAGAGGGAGTCAGAATTAGTGGTTTCAAGGGGTTAGTGAGAGAGAGGCTACAGGGACACGGGGTCCATGGCAGAGAGTCAGAAATCCCCATCGCTTCATGGGCTGCCCACCCTCTCAGCACAGTCTGGGGAGCACTCACACAAGCAGCGATGGATGTTGTAGCAGTACCGGATATCCTGTTGATCCCCAGCACAGCGAAGTCCAGTTAACTTGCGGCCAATGCAGTCCCTTACGCGTACCTGCTGGCCTTGGATCTCCTGACATCTGATTTGTGACATCTTCGGGCGGGTGCACGTGTCCCATTCCTGCCACGGCCCCCACTCTCCATTCACTGCAGAGACAGGGGTAGCAGGGGCTCGCACCAAAGAAGGGAGCCAGCAACGAAGTTTAAAGGAAGGGATGAGTGCTGGGGGGCAGAGTGGCGGTGATTAGTTCTGGGAATGGGTGATCGGAGGCGGAACTAAGGCATCAGGGCCAGGAGTGGAGGGATTTAAGGCAAGACCAAGGCATTAGCAGCAGGAACAGGGCAGCAGGGAAGGGTGGGGGGCTTAGGCATGGAAATGGTGCATCTTGAGGTGCTGACCAGGGCATCCCATGGCTGTGTTGCAGATGTGGGTCCGCGTGGCATCACCAGCACAGAAGGGGCCCCCGTGCTTGGGCACAGGGTTATTACATGTCCGTCGTTCCAAGGTCTGACCCAGGCCACAGGTCACCGGGCAGGGACTCACTGGGCCCCATGGCCCCCAGCCTCCAGCCACTGTTGGGGGGGAGAATAGGAGTGAGGAAAGGCCACTTCAATCTCCCTGCTTCAGCTCTTAGACCCTTGAGACAGACCATCCCCAAACAAAGAGGTACATGGTCACACGGTCTCAGATTTAGCCCATGAAATGGCAGAGCATCTGTGTCCGAATCAAGAGCAGAGTGTCAGAGGCCTTATCCCTATGTACCTGGGCAGGGTGGCAGGCCGCTGCAGCCCCGCTGCTCATACGCTAACCCTGAGCACGGCTTCCCAGGAGGCTTTGTGGAGGGCTCAGGCGCGGTACACGTGCGGCTCCGTCTTTCCATAGGTGCATTGGGGCCACCATGGCAGGTGCCTGAGCAGGGGCTCCAGGGGCCCCAAGCAGCCCAGGCTCCGTGTGCTGTGGGGAGGGGTAGAGAGAGGCCAAGTGAGGTCATGCACGCTGAAGTCCTCCTACACTGGCAGCTCCCTCCATAACCCTCAGAGCCACCCGGGGTGTCTGCACCCGTGCCCTGTGGTTGCCCTCACTCACTGGGGCAGACCTGCTTCGTGTCACAGGCCTCTGACTCCTGTGCCAATCCTGGGCAGGAGCCCCCACACTTGGGGGTGGGCTCATCACATTTTCGATGACGGGTCCGGGTCCCTTTGGAGCAGGTGACAGAGCAAGGTGTCCAGGGCCCCCACTTGGACCAGCCGCCCATCTCTGTGGGAGAGAAGAAAGGGGCACAGGATGGAGGTGGGGGGTGTCATTCAGGGGTGCTCGCTTCCTCTTGTAGCCCGCATCAGCTAATCCTGTCGCCACGTTCTCTGTCACACTTGGTTCACCATCATTGCTCATCTGGACTCTTTCAGTCACCTGCACATGGAACCCTCTGCTTCACCCCTCACCACAGTTTGTCTTCCTCCTGACAGAGAGGCGGTCACAACCCAAGTCAGATCACATTTCTCCCCTGCCCATAACCCATATCAATCAAAATAAAAGCCAACATCCTCACCCTGGCCCACTAGGATCAGGCTCCCTCTGACCTCACCTCCTACCACGATCCTCCAGGCACAATCTGCCTCCTCCTTATAGCCTCACACACATCAGTCATGATCCCACCCTCAGGGCTCTGTCCCGACTGTTCCCAGGGCTGGGGAACGGGCAGTGCGTGGCCGCCTTGCTGCTCCTCCTCACCAGGACAGCACTGCTGGTTCTCACAGGCCTGCAGCTGCCACTCCAGGGCCCCAGGCTGCTGCTTCTCTGGACACTGTCCACCCCAGCCTACGCAGCGCCGGTGCCGTAGCTGGGAGCCCTCAGTGCAGGTCATTGAGCAGGGGGTCCAGCTGGACCACGGTGACCACTTTGGGGACCTGCAGAGAGAAGCACATATGCCCCATCCATGAGCTGGCAAGGACAGTGTACAGGACTGGTGAGTGTGGGCAGGCACAGGCGGGGGTGTGGGAGAAATATGTGTGAAACAATGAGAGTACCTACCTCTTAAGGATATTGGGGGACTAAATGGGAAGATATGAGCATACAGTAAGTATTTAATAAATATCATTTACCTTCATGATCAGAGACCTGGAGCTACCCCTGGCAGCCCCCCAAGGACAGTACCAGGCATGCAGTAAGCAAATATAAGGACGAGGGGGCCCAGAACTGCTGTCAGAAACCCACTGGGCAACCACTGTGCAAACGGGAAGTGCTCAATGAATGTGAAGTTGTCATCATAATTAGGCCCCGGGAGCTGCCCTTAGAATTCTCCAAACTCTCCCGCCTCCATAACACATCTGTATACAGTAAGCACTCAATATAAGCTGTAGTCACAATTAGGGGACTTGAGCCACCTTCAGAAATACCTGGGCTGCACCCCACCCACCATGCTTCCAGTGTGCAGGAAATGCTCAGTACACGCAAGCTGTAGGAGTGGTTCTCAACCAGGGGTGATTTTGCAGCCCAGGGGACATTCAGCAATGTCTGGAGACATTTTGGTTATTGCGACTGCTGTGGGGAGTTGCTACTGGCACCTAATTAGAGGCCAGAGTTGCTACAAAACACCCTGCAATGCACAGGTCAGTCCTCCCCGCCACCCCGCCCCAACCAATAATAATTTTCTGGCCTCAAAAGTCCATAGAACCGAGGCTGAGAAACTCAGAGCTATGGTCATGATCAGGGCCTCAGAAACACCTTTGGGAACCCCAGAGAAGGAAAGAGTCCAGTTCTGGGTCACCCTGCACAGTCCTTCCGGCCCCCCCTCCCCCAAGCCCAGGGTCCCCCTCACCTGCATGGCTGACAGAGCTTGCTGCCAGGCTCCTGGAAGGCATAGGCAGCGTTGAGACAGCAGTCTTGCACACGGACACCTCCGCCCAGGAGGCCCTTGCACTTGCCTGAGGACTCCTCATACTGGGTGAAGCAGAGGACGGGCTCTGAGCCTGAACCAGGGTGGGGGGAGGAGGGATGGTCAGGGGTGTTACCGGTGGGCCCGGGCACCCTGGGCCAGCTAGGCTCACCCACTCACCTGTGGCCGGCAGGGTGAGAAGCAGCAGCAGTGGCGGCAGCAGCAGCCAGGTCTGCGCTGGGGTGGGCATGGTGAGCACTGAGTTCCCGCAGCCCCGCCTGGCTTTATGTGCGCTGGGAGTCAGTGGGAAAAGAGGAACCACGGGCAGGGGAACTGGGAGGGCAAAGGGCAGCAGTGGGGGGGGGGGAGGGCAGGACTTTTCAGTTCCCACCTCTCCCTTGTCACCTCTGCCTACGAGCCACCTTCCTCCACTCACCTCTCCTTACTTCTGGACTCACTCTCAGTCCTCCTGTTTTGTTTGTCACTGTATTCCCACACCCCATGCCCCACCTAGCAACCCTTCAGCACTCAATCAATGCTCTTTGAACAAATTCTAGTGAAGGGAAATGGAGCATTGGACTTTGGAGCAAGACCAACTTCCTAGTTGTGTAACCTTGGGCAAATCATTGGAACCTCTCTGAGTCTGTTTCTTTCTTTTTAAAAAAATATTTTTATTGATTTCAGAGAGGAAGGGAGAGGGAGAGAGAGAGAAACATCCATGATGAGAGAATCATTGATCAGCTGCCTCCTGCACACTCCCTATTGGGGATCGAGCCTGCAACCCGGGCATGTTCCCTTGACTGGAATCGAACTGTGACCTTCTGGTTCATAGGTCGATGCTCAACCACTGAGCCACTCAGGCCGGGCTGAGCCCTGTAAAATGCATACTTTCTACCATGGCAGGATCAGTCTCATGGCACCGGTGACCAAGGGTGAGGTGACTGCATGCTCAGGTTGTCCCTCCTCATAGGGTGGAGTGGGCATTGAGATTATTGCTTCATTCTGCATCCTGACTTAACCCACCATCCTCTTTCCTGAAAGAGAGGTCCCCTGTGGTCAGCACGGGGAAGGGAGTTCAGCTTAAGGGAAGTGAGAAAGGGAAGTGACAAGAGTGTGGGGAGGATGCAGGAGTGAATTGGAGATACCCAGTCTCAGGGGCACAGCTGGGGACACCTTCAGGGCCTGCGGAGGGGGTTGGGAGGGAACCAACCGGCCTGGTCATGTTCCAGCAGAGAAAGTTGGGTAGGTGACACCCCCCCTCCCTGAGCCTACATCATAGGGTTTGTTGCGAAGATTGGGAGCTAAGGTTTTTTCAAGTCCTTAACACAGTGCCTGGCATATAGTAGATGATCTGTTTGTTAAATACATTTATCCAACATTTACTGTGCACCTATTGGGTATCAGATGCTGTTCTTGGCACTGGGTGTAGCAAAGAATGACAGCCCCAAATCCTGGTCTTTAAGAGGCTTACACTCCAAAAGAAGACACAGATAATAAATGTCACTTCCCTCACAGAGGCCTTCCCCAAGTACCCTTTTTATATGGCACCCCAGTCACTCTCTAACCCAGTGGCTCTCAAACCTTAGTGTGCATCAGAATCATCCAGAAGGTTGATGAAATCATAGATGGCTAGGCTGCACCCGTTTGTTTTTTTAATGTGTTTTACTGATTTTTTTTTTTTTTTTTTTTTTACAGAGAGGAAGGGAGAGGGATAGAGTTAGAAACATCAATGGGAGAGAAACATCGATCAGCTGCCTCTTGCACACCCCCTACTGGGGATGTGCCCGCAACCCAGGTACATGCCCTTGACCGGAATTGAACCTTGGGACCCTTCAGTCCAAAGACAGATGCTCTATCCACTGTAGGTCTGGAGTCAAGAATGTGCATTAAAATTTTTTTTAAAAAAATCTTCACCCAAGGCTATCTTTCCACTGATTTTTAGAGAGAGTGGAAGAGAGAGGGAAAGAGAAAAATATTGATGTGAGAGAAACACATCAATTGGCTGCCTCCTGCACGTGCCCTGACCAGGGCCCGGGCCAGGGAGAAGCCTGTAACTGAGGTACGTGCCTTGACCGGAATTGAACCCAGGACCCTTCAGTCCGCAGGCCGACATTCTATCCACTGAGCCAAACCAGTTAGGGCAAAACACAAGAAACTTTTAAAGTCACCATAAGGTGTCTAAGAAAGGTAGCAAGGCCACGTCCTCTGCATTCAGAGGGAGAAATGCCATCCCCCAACTTAAAACAAAGTAAAAGAAGTTGATTTGGTCAAGGTTAACGTTAAAACAGAACTTTCTCAAGAATATTAATCTTGTTTTATGGGCGATAAGGTGTGTTGACATTGAGATGTACTCTGTTCCTTGGAACAGAAGCCTGTCTCAGAGAGTGTGCTTTGAACAAAGAGGGCTTGTTAGCATTCCAAGACTTCAGACAGCAGCGCTGTGTTAGCCTGTGAAAACAAATTCAAGAAACCTGTACTTCTGCTTTATCTAAGCACCCGTTGCCTTGGTAATAATGCCCTGGTAATAACTGATATTCCCTTTGTTTCTAAGCTGTATAAACATTCATAAAATTCCCTGTGGAGGGGTATCATCGGCGCTTTCATCTCTTCTTGTATGTTTGGGCAATAAAGTGACTGCAGATTTCTTATTTAAACAAAGAGGAAGTCTTGTCTCGGTAATTATTGCACTGCTACCTTGTATGATGTATGTATCTGTTTTGTTTGTGGCCCTCACTCAAATACCAGCTCCACAAGGGGAGGGATTTTTATTATTTAATCTTCACCTGAGGATATTTTTCCATTGATTTTTAGAGAGAGTGGAAGAGAGAGGGAACGACAGAAATACTGACATGAGAGACACACATCGATTGGCTACCTCTTGTATGGTAGGAGGAGGCTGCAATTGAGGTACATGCCCTTGACCAGAATTGAACCCGGAACCCTTCAGTCGGCAGGCCAATTGCTCTATCTACTGAGCCAAATCGGCTAAGGCAGTGGTCGGCAAACTGCGGCTCACAAGCCACATGCAGCTCTTTGGATCCTTGAGTGTGGCTCTTCCACAAAATACCAACTTCTGCGCATGGGCCACGAAGTTTCAATTGCACTGTACGTGTGTGCCCGCATGTGGTATTTTGTGGAAGAGCCACACTCAAGGGGCCAAAGAGCCGCGTGTGGCTCGAGAGCCGCAGTTTGCCGACCACTGGGCTAAGGCAAGGGTAGGGATTTTTGTCTCACATGCTAACTGCTGTGTCTGCAGGGCTTAATAAACATTTTTTGCTGAATGCGGAAATAAATGAAATAAACAAAACTTTAGAGATTCTGTGAAGTGCTAAGAGGAAGAGTCTGGGTTAGAGAGAAAAATGTGTGCATTAAGAGGGTTGGGGAATAAGCAGCGTCCCCAGGGCCCGGATTGGACCAGAGTTCCTGAGAAGAAGGAAGGGAACCCAGGTCAAGTCCCAGGGGGAAGTCCAGCATTTCAAGTTTGGGAGAACTGAGGGGAAATGGAGCATGGGGCTGAGGAGGAGGGGCCTGCGGAGAATGAGGACAAGCAAGAGAGGACTTTCCCATAGGCCTGGCTCGTTTGGTCTGTGTTCTCATGTGGTCGCATTCAGTCTGTCATTTTCCCTTACTATTTTTAGACATAGTCACACACGGTCCTGGATTTATGGCCTCTCCTGTAGTCTCTTGCAAACAGGCTCACATACATACTGGATCACGTGGCCTCTCAGACAGTCTCTCAGTCACTCACTCAAGGAGTAAGTTTCTGTCACCGATTCCCAGTTTTATGACTGTCTCCTACTAACAATTCATACACACGATCATATCTTTTTGTTGCTGTTAATCCTCACCAGAGAATATATTTTCCATTGACGTTTTAAAATATATTTTTATTGATTTCAGAGAGGAAGGGAGAGGGAGAGAGACATAGAAACAGCAATGATGAGAGAGAATCATTGATCCACTGCCTCCTGCATGCCCCACACTGGGGATCGAGCCCGCAACTCAGGCATGTGCCCTGACCAGGAATTGAACCTGGGACCTTTCAGTGCATGGGCTGACGCTCTAACCACTGAGCAACCGGCCAGGGCCACGATCATGCCTTATAGCCTGTCTCATTTGGCCAATATGACCAATATTTACTCACACCGGTCAGTTTCCCACATGCAACAGAGTCAGACCTATTGATAAGATGTTTCAACCACAAAGGCCGCCACTGGCTTCTCATGAAGTTTCTTCACATACACAAAACCACCCTCTCCTACCTCTTCACACTCACGACCCCACAGTCTCTGATTATAGCTCAGAGTCTCACACACATACATAATCACACAGTACCTCAGACATTGTCTGCCGCCTTGTCTCACATTTCTTCTCAAGCAGCTTCCAACATACCAGTGTTTGATTAACAGCCTTTAAGAAAGTCTCTTGCAAAGTTTTACACATGCCCATGCAATCGGCTTCTCAGACACTGCCTCAGTCACTCATTCAGTGTCGGCATCACTTTCCCTCGGTCAGTTTCTGACATCTGTGCTCACTAATTCACAATTGGTACTAGGCTCTCAATAAGCCTTAGACACACAGTCTCTCATGGCCTGTCTCAGCCATTTACACCATCATTTTCATCAGTCAGCTTATCATATACATTCACATATAATTATAGCTTTGCTGGTTTCTTTTTTAAAATCTTTGTTTTAAATCCTCACCTGAAGATATTTTTTCCCCATTGATTTTCTAGAGAGTGGAAGAGGGGAAGAAGCAGGGAGAGGAACATTGATGTGAGAGGTGCATTGATTGGTGCCTCCTGCACACACACCTGCCAGGGCTGGGGAACCTGCAACTGAGGTGTGTGCCCTTGACTGGGAATGAACCCGTGACCCTTTGGTCTGTGGGCCAACACTCTAACCACTGAGAAAACTGGTCAGGGCTTTGCTGGTTTCTTGTACATACCAATCACATGGTCTCTCAGTGTCCCATATTCTCAGTTTTTCACAAAAATATAGCCTGTGACTTACACTCTTCTATGAAATGTGTTCCACAGACCCACATACTCTCACATGACTGCTCACTCAATTTTCTTTCTGACTTGTTACTTATCATCTCTTACAGTTATGTGGCCTCTTATACCATTTCAGACACACTTAGTCTCATCATTTTCTCTCAGTCCCTGAACCTGTGGGCTAGACTGGAGTAGTTAACTGTCAATTAATTTTCAACGAGTTTTACGTTCATGCGCATCCACACACGCACACACACGCGCGCGCACGCGCACACACACATGATCACAGCCTCTCATACTCTCCCAGTCACAGATTTTCTTCCAGTTCTTCAGTCTTTGCTAGTCTCACATGAACAGGATTCTCGTATTCACGCATTCTCGTATTTTGTCTCAGACATACACTTAGGCTCCCAGCCATTTTCTCATACAATCAACTTCTCACACATACGCTCCCATGATTTTAGGTGATATGACAGCCTTGCATGAACAGCTTCACACACAATCCATCTTCCGACACTGAGCCACCTGCTGACATACAATGAAAGTTTTTCACCTGCACACAGTCCCTGGCAAGCTCTACCACACTTTTATACCCACAGGCTCTCACACTTTGTTTTTTTAATTTTGTATATATTTTTATTAATTTCAGAGAGGAAGGGAGAGGAAGAGAAAGAGAGAATCATCAAGGATGAGAATCATTGATTGTCTGCCTCCTGCACGCCCCCTACTGGGGATCAAGCCTGCAACCGGGCATGTGCTCTTGACCGGAATCAAACCTGGGACCCTTCAGTCCGCAGGATGACGCTTTATCCACTGAGCCAAACCAGCTAGGGCACTCACCCCTTGTTTTGATCACTCAATTTGTCTTGCTAACCATCGTCTTGTCATACAGTGACTGGTCTGGTCTGCAGTCCCCACTACCTTCTCATAAACATTACTTCACACACACCACCAGTGTCTTATACAGTACCTTAATCACTCACTCATTTTTATGGTGACTTCCTGACACAGAGACACAATTCTCATACAGACACAATGTCAAGTTTGTGGTTATAACTTCCAGTCTCTCTCACCCACATATACAATCGCAGCTTTGTAGTTTTTGTTTTTGTTTTTTCACACCTGGTTACCGATCTGCAGTCTCTACTACTGTTTCTGACACACAGTATCATACTTTCTCTCTCACAATCAATCTCACACCATCACTGCCTTTTATACATATAATGCTTGTCACACTCAGTCCCCAGAGGGAAAAAAAGCAAGCAGCCTCCAGCATCACCTTTAAAAATATATATTTACAGGAACAATTCCCCATTCTCTGGTACTCTTAGAAAAAAAAGCCATTTGGGGGGAAGTAAAACAAACAGTGGAGACAGGCGTAGCACCGTCCCCCAAATCACCACCCCCCAGGGCCCCAGGCCTGGGCTGGGCCGGTGCTGACAGGCGGTGAGCGCAGGAGTCCTCTGAACCCACCCTCTCCAGCCTGGAATTCAGACAGGACAGGCTTTATGCCCTCCTATTCCTCCCTCCCAACTCCAGGGACACTTAAAGGGTCCTTTGTACCCGCCCGCAGGAAATTGGGGGGCTGGGAGGGAGGGAGCTGAAAATACACATGTGGTATCAAAAATAAACACTTGGGGGCGGCAGGAAGATTCCCCCCCAAAATCCCTTCCTTCCCACCCACCCCATCTCAGATATAGGAAGAGATGCCTCCTCTCCCCGTCTAAAAGCCCAGTTTAAAAATAGATTATACTATCAAAATGGCAGAGGGTGGGGGACAGGAAGACCTGGAGTACTGGCTGGAGGGGTCCCCCAGACGGGGACCACTCCCACAAAAAAACCCTCCATTGGGAGGTAAGAGGCAGGACCCCAGGAATTTGGCAGACACAGGAATGGCTTCTCAGGGACAGAAGAAAAGGGGCATTTGCCCCCAGCCAAAAAGGTGGCCGACAAAGGACAGGCTGTCTGAGAAAAAGGCTGGGGGTGGGGATCCCTCTCCCAAGGGTGTGAGTCTGACTTGGTCAAGACTCCCAAACCATTTAATGGCACAAATTCTTCCTGGACCCTTGGGGATAGCTAGAAATAAGAAACCGCAACAAGCTAGCTCTTCTACCCACACCCCAAAATGGAGACAGGGCTCCCTCAGCTTCCCAAGGGCAGGCTGAGAAATAAATAAAGAAAGGTCCTTCTCAAGCCAGACCCTGATTGTCTCATCTTGGGAGGAAAATGTGGAGCTGGGGGAGATGTCCTCACCACTCCCCCCCAAAAAAGTTGGGCCAGGCTCCTCCCAGTGGCCTTCAAAAAATAAATAAATAAACCGCCCCCCCGACCACTGCGGTAGGAGACGTGTAAGGGCGGCCACTGGGGGACTGACCAAGAAGAGAGAAACTATGTTTTCTGTGGAAGAATCATCGAGACATCCTTCTTCCTAAGAATCCCCACCCCACCCTGACCTCAGCACAAGTCTGTCAGCTGAGCTATGTTTCTCCTTGAGACGGCTGGCTGGAGAGAAGTTCAGGGCATAAGTCACCCCAGTAAGGGGTGGTGGCGGTGGTGGCGGTGGTAGTCATGGCTTCTGGGGCCCTGGGGAGAGCACCACGGGGGTTGAGAGGCCATCCACGCTGATGGAGGGGATGTGCACCTGGGCGCTGCCACTGGATGGAAACTGGGAACAGAAATAGGGAGAGGTCATGGGTGGGGGCCGTGCTAGGTTCTCTCACCCACTCTGAGATGGAGGGAGGAGCCTACCTGGAAGGAGAGCTTGGCCGGGCTACGGGGTACAATGGGACTCAGGGTGCTCCAGAAGTGAATGCTGGGGGGCAGCGAGCTGGGCGTCAGCAGCACCGGGGTCTGTGGGGAAGGGGTGGTTGGAGCTCAAGTGAGCAGAGAGGGCAAGTGGGACAACGGAAGTAACTTGGTTCCAGTCCCACCAGAAATCCTACTCAGACTTCCGAGATCACGCACGAAAAGTGCACAGGCCTAGACCATAACTACTAAGGCCATGCCTGTGACATCTCTTCAACTTTACATGGACGACCCTTTCAAACCTCACAAGTCATCATCCCAATAGCTCAGGTTCAACCTCCAATTCCTCTGTCCCACCCTTATACCTCACAGGAAGCCCGCTAAGCAAATCCCAGACCAAAAAGCCCCACTCAGGTTCCTCATGCCTCTTAGAAACGGTTGCTACCCAAGGCCTCGGTCCTTTGATCCGCCCACAAAACTCCCCACACTTGCCCTTCATTCTGACCAAGATCCCTCAGCCTTGGAGTCTCACTCTTGCCCTTCTTTAATCAAGCCCTGTCCCTGCAACCAGTTGCCCTCGAAGGCTGCACCCTCCCAGCTCACTCCAATAGATAACCCCGAGGGCCCTTGGGGTCTACTGCCTCTCCACCAATCCCATCGGTCCCGGGAGCCAGCCCCTGCCCCTCCGCAGGTATTAACCAATGTGTGCGTCCCCGGAGCCAGACCCACCCCTGCGCAGGCACTCACCAATGTGTGCGTAGGCAGCAGGGATGGCGTCAGCGCTGGCCCGGGTGCCTGCAGACCGGAGCCAGTGGCCGATCCTGGAGTCCGTTCGGGCCCTGGCCCACCTAGCAGGCTAGGGCTGAGTGGGAGCTCCAGGTCCCGGGGCTTGCGGCCCTTCTGAGGCTGGGCGCTCTCCGTGCAGGAAGCTGTGGATGCCCCGAGGCCGCCTACCGGCCCTGCAGTCTCCATAACAACCGCAGGATGCCGGGCAGATGCGCCCTCTGCAGGAGGGACTTCCCGCCCGGCCCTCGGGGCTTCCGGTGCATACCCCGCCGCCTCCCCACTGGCTGCGGTGTGGGGCTCTTCCTCGGGCTCTTCCACTTTCACTTCTGGGGGCTGTGGCCGACCTAAGCAGGGCTCCACATTCGCTTCTTCTGATTTAAGGTTCAGGGCCTCAGGCGGGGTCAGAATGACCTGGGAGAGGAGGGAGCATGTATGGATTGCTGGGGTAGCGAAGCAATGACTCCCCTTCGAGAGTGGGACTTGGTACTGGGGGCATAACTGCACAAGGGACAGTTCCTCCAACAGGGCTAGACTTCGCCAAGGAAGCAGGGCTTCTGGGGCAGCTTCTCCTATCTGGGCACAGGGCTGGACTCCCAGGGATACTGCCCTAAGTCATGAAAGCAGTAGTTCTCAAAATTTTTTCTTTAGCCCTAACCGGTTTGGCTCAGTGGATAGAGCATCCGCCTGCGGACTGAAGGGTCCCAGGTTCGATTCTGGCCAAGGGCATGTACCTTGGTTGCGGGCACATTCCCAGTAGAGGGTGTGCAGGAGGCAGCTGATCGATGTTTCTCTCTAATGGATGTCTCTAACTTTCTATCCCCCTCTCTTCCTCTTTGTAAAAAAAATCAATAAAATATATTAAACAATTTTTTTCTTTAAGGACCAGCGGCGTCTGGAAGCTAGTTAAAAATGCAAATTCTAGCCCAGCCAGCATGGCTCAGTGGTTGAGCCTCAGCCTAAGAACCACCTAAGAACCAGAATGTTATGGTTCGATTCCTAGTCAAGGGCACATGCTGACTTGCAGCGACCCCCGGTGGGGGGCGTGCAGGAGGCAGCCAATCAATGATTCTCTCTCATCATTGTTATTTCTATTTCTTCCTTCCTCTCTGAAATCAATAAAAGTAAATAAAAATGCAAAATCTTGGGCCCATCCCCAGACCCATATAATCAGAAACACTGGGGGTGCACCCCAGCAACCTGTGGGTTAAAAAGCCCTTCAGTTGACTGTGGGAGTGCTGAAGTGAAAGAACCAGTGCATTAAGCAATTATGAAAGTTCTGCACACCTAATACAAGTTGGTGTACTACTAACTCTAGCACACTTAATCTCCTTCAGTACTAGCTTAGCGCACCTCCCCTTTCTCCAAGGGGACTTCTGTGTCCCTCCTCCAACCACAAGCTCCTTTTATAGAACGTTTATGTCCCTTCTCTTACCCCTCCTCATCAGGAAATTGCACATCCCTCCTACTGAATTTCCATATTCCAGCCCTTACCTGCAGAGGTAGGCCAGCTTCCTCAGCCTCTAGGCAGGCCTCCAATGGGCTTGGACTGGTGCTCCTGCTCCCCGAGGGGGGCGCTGCGGCTCCTGCTGGGGCGGTGTTGGAAAGCACTGAGATGGACCTCGGATGCAGGGGCAGCGGTAGCTGTGGCTGCAGGGACTGGATGGTGAAGGTGGAATAGAGGCCTGAGCGCATGTACTCATTCCGGCTGCTTCGAGCCAAGGCACCTGGGCCTGCCATTCCTGCACCCTTGGGTGTGCCTGGCTTCCCAGAGGCAGTGTCCCCGGGGACAGCATGTGCAGCAGCGGGGGCCACATTTGCCACAGTGGAGGTGACAGACACCTCAGGCTGGGGCGAACAGTCCTCAGTGGAGCACCCTGCGACCTCGGGATAGGACACAAACTTGTAGACGAACTTCTGGCCGCTCACTTTGCGGATGATGTTCTGGGAAGGGAGGAGACAGGATAGGGGGCCTTAGAAGGGCGGGCCAGGGTGGAAGGAGAGTGTGGATTGGGGTGGGTGGGTGAAGGGGGTGTGTCTCCTAGTGCCTTTGCCCCCTGTTGTCCGTCTCCTGTCTTTTTACATATACACCATGCCGCCTCCGTGTCTGTCTCTCCATATGGTCCCCCTCCCAGCCTATTTCACATCTCACCCCCCCCCCTCTCAATTTGGGGGCTCTTCCCTTCTCCTCCAGTTATTTCCTCTCCTTCTTCCCCATCCCGATTCCCCTTTCTGTACTTTCCCCCGTTTCTCCCCCTTCCCTATTCTCCCCTCCACAAGTCTTCCTTTAGTCTACTGCCCTTCTCCCCTTTCCCTGTCTCCTCTCTGTATCTCCCCGTTCCAACCCCTTCCAAGTCTCCTCTGTCACTCTTCATCTCCATCAGTCTGATTCCCCTACCCGCGTCTCAGACATCCCCTCACACCTAGTGGCTCCTTTCCATGATGGGCCCACATAGGGGAGCAGGTGCAGAAGGAGACTTTCCTCCTGGCTCTAGGAACCAGGGGTATCTTGGGTTAACAGGGTCACACCTTGGGGGTGGCTGCCAGGACACAGTTTTGGCGTCTAGCTAATGCAGTAAGACAGGAAAAGGAAGTAACTGATATAAATGTTGGAAGAGACTACACTAATGTAGAAGAATGTGGTGATGAATTACTAATATAGAGGATTATTTAAAGCTATTGACACAGAAGTGGAACAGGACAAGATCAGTAGGGAAGACAGGGTGAGGAGCCACATTCTTAATACTTTTGTGGAGGTTTAAGCTAAGGCAATTCGAAAATGAAGTAACTGATAGCAACTAGACAAGAACAGTAAAATGTCGACATAAATTTGGGGAGAATCTCAAGGCTGGCTTAGGTGGGTGCCAGAGCATGTTTGGGATATTTCAGGACAGATCTAGAGGATCTCAGAGCACAGTGAGGTGGCCTCATTATTCATATTGTTTTGGAGGTTTGAGCTGAAGAAATAAAATATGAAAATGGAATAAATGATGAGCTGTGTGAGGCATAGGTCCAGGGCTGCTCTGGGGGATAAGAGACACGGTGGCACTGCAGTACCCTGGGGACATCTTAATGCTGGTCAGGGTGGCTTTGTGTTTCTCATTAATATTGTTTTAGAAGTTTCAGGTAAAGAAAGAAAATTAAATAACCGGTATAAATATTGGGGGAAAGGGCAAATCCAGTGCTGGTGTGAGAGGATGAGGAAAATTTTGCTACAGGAATAAGATGATAAAATAAAATAAGTTATATAGACACTGGGGTAGACCAGTGTTGCTCTGAAAACACAAGAGGATGGGGTGTGGGGCTGGCATTATATATGTTGTTTGGGAGGTTTTAGCTAAAGGAATAACAGAAGAAAAGGAGATAATTGATGAAAATGTTAAGGGTCTCAGAGGATGAGATGGGGAAAGCTTAGTATGATACTGTCATGGAGGTTTTGATTCTAGGAAGAATAATCTTCTGCAATTCTTATTCTGGAACAACAGCAGGTTATCAAATAACTGGAGGAATCTAGGACTTGTTCAGGGGTTCCAAAGCACAGGAGAAAAAGTTATTAATACTATTTGCAAAAGTTCTGCTATAGGAATAAGGTAAGAAAATGAAACGTTATGTGGGGTGTAGTGGAACAGCATTACTTTGAAGGTTTTAGCCAAGGCAGTAAGACAAGAAAATAACTAAGATAAAATGTTTGGGGGAGCCCCCAACATTGGTCTGAGAGTACCAGAGGATAAGGTAAGAAATGATAAAGTTTAATGTTGGTTTCAAGTTATAGCTATAGCAGTTAAGAAAATGAAATCACTGATATAAATATGGCGGTTCCCTGCCCTAACCTGTGCGGCCTTACCTTATCATAGTAGTACCGCAAAGCCCGGCTGAGCTTGTCATAATTCATGTTGGTCTTGTTCTTGCGCAGTCCCCACAGCCGGGCCACCTCCTCGGCATCCACCAGCTTGAACTCACCGCCATCCCGTGAGGTCCAGGAGATAATGTGGCCGTTGCCTTGTTCTCTCAACAGCTGCAGCAGAAACTGCCACAGCGTCACAGAGGGGTCCATCACGGGGGGAGTGCTCACGCCATCCCAGGGGTACCTGGAGGGCAGACGGTTCAGAGCTGAGAGGCTGTGGACACAGGGCGGGGCAGAGATCAGCAGGAGGAGGACTCTTTTCTTGCAATCTTGCTTCCACCTCTGTCCCCAAAGCCCACCATCAATCCCTAAATACCCTCAAACTCAATTCTAAGCTCCTCAGCCAGGCTTTGGATGACCCCTGTAATGGGATGAGACTTTGGGAGGCACTAGGAGAGCATGAATGAATTTTGCATGTGGGATAAATGTGAATCTTTGGGGGCCAGAGCGCAGGCTGTGATAGAGAGAGTAATGCCCCCCCACCCCAAAGATGTCCATACCCTAAACTCTGGAGCTTGTAAGTATATTATATTACATGTCAACAGGAATTTTGCAGATGAATTTAAGGTCACAGACTTTAAAATGGGGAGATTATTCTGGATTATTTGGGCAAGCTCAATCTAATCACATGAAAGCTTTCTTTTTAAAAAATACATTTTATTGATTTTTTACCGAGAGGAAGGGAGAGGGATAGAGAGTTAGAAACATTGATGAGAGAGAAACATCGATCAGCTGCCTCCTGCACACTCCCTACCAGGAGGGGGATGTGCCCGCAACCAAGGTACATGCCCTTGACCAGAATCGAACCTGGGACCCTTGAGTCCGCAGGCTGACGCTCTATCCACTGAGCCAAACCGGTTAGGGCTCACATGAACTCTTAATAAAAGTAGAAGCAGGAGAAAGGCAGCTCAGAGAGAGACAATGACAGAAGAGGCAGGAGTGATTCAAAGCATGAGAGGACTCAACCTGCCACTGCTAGTTGAAGATGGAATGTGGTGGCCTCTTAAAAGCTGGGAATGGCCCTTGGCTGACAGCCAGTGAGGAAACAGGGACCTCAATCCTACCACCTCAGGGAACTGAATTCTGCCAACAACCTGAGCGAGCAGGAAACGCACCCTCCCCTGGAGCCTCCAGAAAGGAATGCAGAGCTGCTGACACCTGGCTTTCGTCTGGTGAGACCTGTGCTGGGCTTCTGATTGACAGAACTGTGATATATTAAATTTGTGTTGTTTTAAGCAGCTAAATTTATTTGTTACAGCAGGAAATACAAAGCTAGTCTAACATTCCTAGCCTGGACATTTTCATTTGCATTTTCTACATCAAACATCAAAGTTTTCCAGGAGGTTCCTTCTGCCAGCTCCTCTCAAAGGCTGTTCACTCCATGTGGGGCTCCGTTCCTCTGCCTAGAAGTCTTCCTCATCGTTCAAGTCCTGGCACCAGGGGCCTTGCCTTTATGAAGCCTTCTGGTACCAAATGCCTGCTTTCCTCTGTCCCTCTACCCACACTCCTCAGACCTGCTACTGTCCCTGTATGTTCTCCTTCGTGGTAACAGCTACACTACCATTTATTGAGTGCTTAATACATGCCAGGCACTGTTCCAATCAGGCAACATGGCTTATTGGACAATCACCCAGGCTCTACAACCAGGTTGCCAGGGCTGGAATCCTGCCTGCTTCTGCAACTTGTTAGCAGTGCGATCCCTGGGCATGTTCTTTAACTCTGTGCCTCACTTTCCCCACCTGCAAAATAGGGATAATAATAATACCACCTAGTTCACAGGGTTATTTACAGAATAAATATAATATGCCAGGCATATGATAAGCTCTAAACGAATATTCATTTCTAATTTGTCCATAATCTATTATTCACTATTCCAAAAAGCTCTAAGAACAGAAGGCTTCTTTTGTAACCATTTTGGCAGCAAAACCTGATCTGACACAAAACAAGGCCCTTTGCGGTCTTTATTGATCCCTACTTAGTGTGACTGTTCGTACGTTTTGCTGCAGAAATCTGAATGCGGCTGATTACTGAGCTCACTAAGGATGTTATGTAACATCTTGGATGTGCACCTTGTCACCCTTTTCAAATCTGAAACATTCGCAATTCTGAAAACATCTGGCCCCAAGGGTTTCAGATAAGGGCACAGAGACCTGTACTGTTATTTTTCTAAGGACTGACTCATTTCTCCCTCGTCACAACTCTGGGATGTAGGTACTCTGATGATTGCTAATTTATAGAGCAGGAAGCCGAGGCACAAAATGTCTAAATGACTTCTACAGGCCACACAGCTCTAGATGGCAGAGCCAGGATTTGGATCCAGGCAGTCAGGTTCAAGTGGTCTAAGCTCTCAAACCAATAGGCTAAATCGCCCTTCACACTGACTGCTCCTTCGGTGTGTCCTGCAGAGAACAGGACCGTCCCTGTATCCCCATAACTGCTCTCTTTGCTGAGCATGAATTGGAAATAAACATGAGCTTCCCATTCCTTACAGAGTGAGCTTTCGTCAATCAACTGTTCACTGGCTGGGATTGTTGGGTTAGGAATAAGACCTTCCAAATCCGGTGTCAAAGAACCTCCCTCTATCATTTATAGCTTAATTCTTTAATATGTATAATTAAATATACAGTATGATCCTCTTTTTTATTTTTATTGATTTCAGAGAGGAAAAGGAGAAGGACAGAAACATCAATGATGAGAGGGAATCATTGATTGGCTGCCTCCTGCACGCCCCCTACTGGGGATTGAGCCTGAAACCAGGGCATGTGCCCCTGACTGGGAATCAAACCTGGGACCCTTCAGTCTGCAGGTTGATGCTCTAGCCACTGACCCAAACCGGCCAGGGCTGATCCTCTTTTTAAAAACTGTTTTTATTGATTTTTTTTAAGGGAGAGGAATAGAGAGATAGAAACATTTATGAAAGAGAAACATCAATCAGCTGCCTCCTGCACTCCCCCTACTGGGCATCAGGCCTGCAACCTGGGCATGTGCCCTCACTGGAAAATGATCTTGGTTCACTCACTGGTCGATGCTTAACCACTGAGCAACACCAGCAGGGCGAGTATGATCCTCTTATGTCTGAGCTGTTTCAAAGTTCATTCAGCAGACACAATTTTAGGCAATTATACAAGCCACAACACCATGGAGTGTCCAGACTAGAGAGTCCTGCCATAGGAGCTCTCTCTGAGTTTATTCGAAGGCCTGCTTGCTTCAGAGGCACTAAGAGTTCAGTGTGACTCCTGGTGACAAAGACAGGCAATTTTAGCAGTTTCTCTTTCAGGGGCAACAGAATCTACCAATGTAGGTGCAATCTGACAGTTAGCTTCAAGCCTCAATAGCACACAGGGTTTTATATTTTGTTTATTATTACATTTCCCACTTGACCCCTAATAAGAGCTCCAGTAACCTGTCTTCTTCGAATGTGTTTACCTTTCTCCATCTCATTTATTCAGCAATCACTTATTGAGTGCCTACTGTAGGCCAGGGGTGCTAGTGAAAGTGACATTTCTGTGGGGGAAGGCAGACAAGAAACAAGATAAACAAGTAAAGAATGTCAGATGATGATAGAGCCACGGGGGAAAAATGAAACAGGGAAGGAGTTCTTTATTAAAGGCTAGTCAGGGAAAGATCATCACTGAGGAGGTGACATTTGAGCAAAGACCTAAAAGAGGTCAAGGAGTCAGGTCTGATGATCTGGGGAGCAGTTTTGTAGGCAGAGGAAACAGCCTGAGGCTGGACAAAGAGAAGAGTCTGGCATGGCTGGACAGGAAGGCGTTAGGGGCCAGTAGGAGATGAGAACCGAGGGGCAACAGGGGCCAGACTGAGGGAGCCTTTCTCCGGACTGTAAGGACTTTGACACTGTGTGAGACAAGAGACACGAGAGGGCTGTGACATGGATGTTGTTAATAGGATCACTCTGGCTGTTGTGAGAACTGACTAATGGCTGAAGAGACTACTGCAATAGTCTAAGTGAGAGATGGTGGTGGCAGCAGTGGGATTTGCTGACAAGCAAGATAGGGATGAGATGGGAACCAAGGATGATTCTAAGTTTGTGGCCTGATCACCTGGAAGGATAGGCAGCGAGAACAGCATGTACAAAAGCTCTGAGGTGGGCACACACTTGGCATACTACATCAAGGACACCCCCTGTGAGTTCACCCAGTTCCCATTTCTGAGGATATTTACGTACCTTTCTCTCTGCCCTACGATGAACCCTTTATCACACAATCATGAAGTTCCATTATCTTCCAGGCAGAATTAATTCTTCCTCTTGTGATCCAATGCACTGAATAACCTGTCTGTCCTTGCAAAGCTGTTCTTCTCTCTGGGTCTTCAGCCTCATACTCCTTGGCCCTGCTCTAGCTGTGTGACTTTGAGTAAGTTACTCAACCTCTCTGAGTCTGTTTCTGCATCTGTAAAATGGGGATATTTCATTCTCAGAGTACATTATCTTCAAAATACACCTACTCTCAAAGGCGTTTGTGAGGATTAAAGGTCAATATATGTAAAGGAATTAGAAAAGTATCTCTGGCACATAGGAGACACTCAAGAGGTGTTAGCTATTTGCTAGTCTGTCATCCTTCTCCCTCTCCAAACCCCTCCACCCCAACCTTATGTATCACTGTGACCTATTTACCACCTGGCTCCCCTTATATCTCAGATCTCGCCTCCAATCCCTCTCTCCACTCTGCTCCAGCTACACTGGCCTCCCCTGTGTGCCTTGAACATGCCAGGCGCAATCCCAGCTCAGGGCCTTTGCATCAGCTGTGCCTCTGTCCAGTGTATTCTTCCACTAGACACATGGCTCCCTCCCTCTCTGACCTCCTTCAGGCCTTAATTCAAGAGCACCTTCTAAATGAGGCCTGCCCTATGCCTAAGATTTTAACCACCCTACTACTCTATTCCTACCTTCCCTACTTCATTTTTCTTCCTTAGCACTTGTCTAAAATACTATCTTTTACTTGTTTTATTTATATAGTCTGTCTCCTCCACTTTTTTTTAAAAATATATTTTATTGATTTTTTACAGAGAGGAAGGGAGAGAGATAGAGAGTCAGAAACATCGATGAGAGAGAAACATCGACCAGCCGCCTCCTGCACATCCCCCACCGGGGATGTGCCTGCAACCCTGGTACATGCCCTTGACCGGAATCGAACCTGGGACCCTTGAGTCTGCAGGCCGACGCTCTATCCACTGAGCCAAACCGGTTTCGGCTGTCTCCTCCACTTTTAACAAACGTATGTTCCACAAGAGCAGGAATTTCTGCCTATTTTTTCCCTCCCACATCTCCAGCACCTAGAAGAGTGCCTGGTACTTACTAGGTGCTCAGTAAAGTGTTTGATGAATGAACAGTCCCATCTAACTAGTCTCTTAACTAGCTCTCAAATGCCCTCTTCATTCCCATCTGCTCCCCACCCTGACTTGTCTGAAGTTATATTTTTCCCATTCATTCAAGCAATAAATTTGTATTAAGCACCTGCTATATACTAGGGATATTTTTTAGGTGCTGGAGACCCAGCAGGACTAAGCAGACAAAAACTGTAAGCCTTCATGGGACTTCTAAAGGGGAGAGACAACACAATAAACTGGTCAACTATACAGTGTGAGCCACAGTAATGAAGGGCAAAGGAAGAAATAAAGCAGAGAGGGGGCCTCAGCCCTGCTAGGTGTGCAGGTTGAGATGGTCAGGGATGAGGTGACATTTGAACAGAGTCCCAAAAAGAACCATGACCAGGGGACAAAGTGTTCTGGGCAGGAAAAATGGCTAATGTAAAGGCCCTGAGGCTGGACCACTGTGAGTTTGAGGACAAGTGAAGAGGTCAGTGTGGCTGGAATAGAATTGGGAGTGTAGGAGGTAAGGCCAGAGGAGTTACTTGCGTGTATGTGTGTATGTGTGTGTGTGTGTGTGTGTATATATATATATGTATATATATATATATGTATGTATTTTTTTTTTTGAGAGAGAGGAAGGGAGAGGGAGAGAGAGGCAGAAACATCAATGATGAGAATCATTGATTGGTTGCCTACTATAGGACCCCCACTGGGGATCGAGCCCACAACCCGGACATGTGCCCATAATTGAAAGGAACCCGGAACCCTTCAGTCTGCAGGCCGACGCTCTATCCACCGAGCCAAACCAACTAGGGCTATTTGCTTCGTTATTAACTCACAGGTATTCTTTACTTACACTGGAGGGGATTCTAGTTCTGACCCCCTCCCCCATTTTACAAACGAGGAAACAGGTGCAGAGAGACAATAGTTAAATTACTAAGGTCACACAGCTTCTGGGATTGGGGATGGAAGGATGCTGAGATAAGTTAGGCAATGGAGCCTTCCTGGCGTGGCTCATTGGTTGAATAGGGACCTATGAACCAGGAGGTCATGGTTCAATTCCTGGTCAGGGCACATGCCTGGATTGTGGGCTCGATCCCCAGTGTGGAGTGTGCAGGAGGCAGTTGATCAATTATTCTCTTTCATGATTGATATTTCTATCTCTCGCTCCCTCTCCCTTCCTCTCTGAAATCAATAAAAAATCATTTGGTTTTTAAGGAGTGGGGCCTCACATGGGATGGGATGAGCAGAAAGAGGAGCCTCAAAAATTATCCTGTGTCCCGAGGGGCACCCTAACTTGGTGCTTATTGGGTCACCTTTGAGTAAGGTATTTACTAGTAACCTCCCCTTGCCAAAGTTTCCTCAGCACCTACCTAGCAGGGTTATGGTGAGGATTAAATGAGCTCATTAAGATAAAACACTTTGCCTCGTACTCATAAATGTTAGTAGGTGCTGTGTTAGCTCCTGTTAGCAGTATCGCTACTATATTCATTTACTGTGAGGAAGAACATCTTAATGGTTAACACTGTGCAGGGGGGGGGGGGTGTTCTCGAGTAAAAAAGACTTGGGTTCAACAAGCAGATAAGCTGATCCACTATTAAGAAGGAGGGAGGGGTTAAGGGACGGCCACGACTGATGCACCACAAGGAAAGGCGAGGGAAAATAAAAGCGCACAGGCTGACCCTCCTGCAGGAGGGACTGCAAAGCATTGGGCTGTGACTGCAAGCACATGGATAGCCGGAAGGCTCATGAACAGATCCACTGCAAAGGTGGGGTGGTGGCAGTGTAAAGGCTTATCTTATTTACTGGGCAAGGGGTGTAGAAAAACAGAACCACAGCTGCACAATAGTGGGGGGGGGGGTCGTCTCACAGGGATTGATTAAAAGGAGAGGGACAAGGCCATGGACTGGGCTGCTGATTACGGGGAGATATGAAGCACTAAACTGACCCATTGTTAACAGGGAGAAGCCCAAGGACCCAAGGAATGTCAGTCTACAGAAGAGGGAGGAGAGGGGAATAAGCTGATAAGTAGGGAGCTGTGAATACAAGCATTTAGACTGATCCACTGGAAAATGGTGTGTGCGCACGTGTGAGACAGAGCCATGGGACAGATGTACTGGGGGACTGGAGGAGGCAGGAATACAAATTCACAGATTAATTTAATGTTAAAGAGGAGTGGAGGGGTTACAACGCCACGGATTGATTCACTACAGGGAACCGGAGGGATGGAGCAAACAGGGTCACAGACGGGGCCCCTGAAAGTTGAGGAAAGGAGAAATCCACTCAGAAGGACCGACTGTCCCAGTTGGACAATGCCAAAGACTGGTCCCCTATGAGTGTGGATGGGGGGTGGGGGTGGGCGCAAGACCATGGACGAATCCACTGGAAAGTGAGGTGGGGAGAATGTAAGCACGCAGACCGATCCACTACTAAACAGGAATGGGGGGTAGGCCACGGTCAGCTACATTACAAGGGGCGAAAGAAGGGGGCAATGCCACAGCCAGGTCCACCAGCCGTGGTGGTGGCGGTGGGGAGTCAACACCAGCAGGCCACGGGCCAAGCCACATCCCTCGCGCGGGGGCGGGAAGGAGACGTGCGGTCACGGACCTAGCCCTCCACCCTCCAGGCCCCGGCTCACCTGTGCGGAGGGCAGCGGCGGTGTTGGCAGCTCCGGGGGGCGGGGGCTCCATGCGCGGCCCCACCGCCCCCCAGGCCCGGGTTACGAGGCGGCGGTGACGGCGGTGACAGCGGCGGCGGTGGCGGCGGCGGCGGCGGCGGCAGTGGCTGTGGTGGTGGTGGCAGCGGCGCCAACGGCAACACCTAGAGGCCGCCCCTGCGCTTCCCTACCGCTCACGTGGGCCTGTGGAGGCGGAGCCAAGCGTTTCGCGGCTCGCTGATTGGCCACGCGCCATAATTGACCGCAGCGTCCAGGGTCGGGGAGGCGGGCTCTGCTCCACAGGGCGATGACGTGATTGGCCCAAGGGGAACTGATGGAACGCAGATGGCGGGGTTCAAGGGGGCGTGCTCAGCCCCCTTGGCGCTACACGTTGATTGGCTCAAGAAAGACTGATCAGTGGGTAACTGACAAGGCTCTGGGGGCGCCTGCCTCGCACAGATTGGCCCAAACGGGGTTGATGGAAGACTTCTGAGGATTGGGGTGCGTGGGCTCTGCTTGCTGCTGATTGGAGGATGAGGGGCTCCTAGACAGCTGCCAAAACACGACAGGGCGGTGCTGCCCTCCTTGCCGCTCAGCGGAAGCAGGACTTATATGGAAGTGGGCGTAGCAGCCAGCAGTAAAGGGGTCGGGCCAGAGCTCTGCCTAGGCGGGCAGGGTAACTCTATAGTGATTGGCTACAAAAGACAAATTTAGACCGAAGCAGAGGCAGAAGGGCAGGACAGCTGCCAGACAAGTGAAGGAGCAGAGTGGTGGAAACTAAATGCCGAGGAGGGCAGGGTCGAGCTGCAGCCAGAGTTATAAAGGGGTTGAACTTGGCTCTGTATTTCTTAGAAGCTGGACAAAACATAGACTAAGGGCAGGAGCAGGGAGGGCAGGATCTGGCTCTGTGCCCACTGGTGGAAACTGAACTATTTAGAAGCAGTAGTGAGGCCAATTTAGGCCGAGCGGGGCATGGTTGTAATTTAAGGTTCCTGAGGAATGATTAGGATGTGGGAGAGGGGTAAACCTTAGGGCCAGGAGTGAAAGCCAATTGCCCTGGGGACAAACCTCCACCCTGAATTGGCCCATTCGCTATCGTAATTAAAAGAGTAGTGCCCAAGATTAAAAAAAAATAAAAGGGTCAGGTGGGGGCCCAGGTTGCCAAGACAACGGAAGAGGGGACAGAGCAGTAAGTCTAGTAGCAAATGCTGCCAGGTAACAGGCTGCAGGCGGACTTCAGGGGTCCTTTAAAGATGACACACAGACTGGATCTCTGGGCCTCCTAGTAACTTTGTGCTTTAGACACAGGGCACCTTAGCAAACAGTAGGGGTTAGGGGGAAAATGAAGGACCGTGTGACTCAAAAAGGCATTCAGGCTCTTTAATGTCTGGAGAGGGGGGAAGTCAATGATGAGTCTCCTCCGGGATATTCTGCAGGCCTTGCAGTTCTCTAAGCCCCTGAAAAAGAGCACAGAAGAGATTGAACAGAGGCCCCACCCCAGGCTTGCTCTGACCTCCCCTCCCTCAGAGCCACCCTGGCTCCAGCTCGGCTCCGTTTAGAGGGGGACAGATGGGCCTTCCAGTCCCTGGCTCTCTCCCTTCTTCAGGTCACCACCCTAAATGCATTTGGAGACAGAGTCTGGGAGTGGGGTGAGCTGCTCTCACCTCTAGCAACATGTGGATATGGGCTTTGATATTCATTGAGTCCTTGGTGAGGCTGTCGCTGAGCCTGGAGAAAAGAAACAAGAAAGGGCGAAGTGGGCCCCATGATCAGAAGATGAGGCTTCCTCCTCATTCCAAGAGCTACCTATTGTCCTGGACGATTTCCACACAGCAGGTGGTAGGACACCCACTATCTGACCTGCTCCTATGCAGAGATGCCTGGCCATCATCTGAGCTGCACTAACTCAAAGAATTAGTGAATTACTGAATCCCTACTCAACGCCAGGTGTATTAGGTACTGGGGAGACAGCAGAAAGCACAACAAACAAAAACTTCGGCCTCATGAAGCTCAAATTCTCATTGAGAGGGACAAATCATGGAGTAAAATACGAAGTATGTCAGATGGTTCTACGTATGATGAAAAAATTAGACAATAAGAGAAGAAGGAGTATAGGAGTGGGGGCTGCAATTCTAATCAGAGTGCTCAGGGATGGTCTCACTGAGAAGCATTTGAGTACAGACTTAAAATGAAGAAGTGAATCATCTGGATAGATGGAGGATGGATGTTATAGACACAAGGGGCAGCAAATGCAAAGGCACCAAGGTGGGGGTGTACCTGGCATATCTGAGGCACAACAGAGACAGTGTGGCTGGAGAATAAGTGAAGGCGGATTGCAGGCGGTGAGGTCAGAGAGCAGGAGGCAGATATGTAAAACCTACAAGGTCATGGTTAAGGACTCCGGCCTCTATTTTAAGTGGGATGTGATCACAGCAGGGATGTGAACTGACTAGGATTTTAGAGGGTCCATCTGGCTGCTCTATGGGGAATCGACTGGGGATAAGCAGAGCTGGTATGGAAGCAGGAAGCCCAGTGAGGAAGCTACTGCAATAGTCCATGTGAGACAGGTGATGAGAAATAATTGGATTTGGGATATACTAGTATTTTGAAGGTAGAGTCAACAGGATTTACCAAAGGGTTAGATGTTGGGTGTCACAGAGAGTACTCAAGAAAGGCCTAAGCAACTGGGAAACTAGAGTTGCCTGAAACCACTTTGGCCCTGGAATGTTCGAGTTACACAAACCAGTGCATTCCTTCGATAAGCCAACTGGGATCATTTTCACTCCAAAGAATCCTCAATGACAAAGGGTCATGGGAGGCCTTTCTGAAGAATGTAGAATGAGTAAGAGTTAAACAGTACGAAGGTCTTTTCCACAAAGTAGACCAGACGGCAGGAAAGAGCTTTTTCAGGAGCAGTCAGGTGAGAGTATTAGAAAATTAAGTGAATGATGGAAGAAAATTGGATCAAAGAAGAAGTAAGGGGCTAGATCATGCTGGATCTTGATGTCATGATAAGGAATTTGGACTTCATTGTGCTGAGCTATCTGTAAATGCAGGAGTCAGTTTTAGGGAAATGAAATACTGTAAGAAAGTAGAAGGCAACAACACAGGATGATAAATTAGAAAAAAATAGTATAAACCTGTTTACATATCAATGTCTCCCAAATGTATATATTCAGTCCAGACCTCTCTCCCGAACTCCAGCCTTGGGAGTTTTAACTATATCTTAAAAATTCAACCTTAATGTTTAACAAACAGCTCACACTTAACAGATCCTAGATTGAACTCCTGATCTTCTCTAATTCTACTCCTCGCCCCTGTCTTCTCCATCTCAGATAATGGCAACTCCATCCTTCCAGTTTTTCTTTTTTTTTATCCTTCCAATTTTTCAGCCCCAAACCTGAACTGCTCTTTCACTCACACACCACATCCAATCCAGCGTTCTATTTAAAATTGTAACTACAATTTTTCTTATCTGCATTCCATGCTGTTCTCTGAAGAATGGTTTATGACACACTATATCATATACATGTTTTCTCTGTCTCCCCTGACTAGAATGTAAACTGTGTAAGCTTTGGCAGAGATTTGGTCTGCTTTGTTCCCTGCTGTATTCCCAGGAACCAAAATAGTGTGTAGCACATAGTAAGCACCCAATGTATATTGAAGGAATAATTGAATGACTACTCTACTCAAAGGAACGTGAAATCCTCAAATGATGGTTGAGTCCATGCTTATGGACAGGAAATAAATAGAGGGTGTTGTTGCCAGAAAGCAAGAATGCTTTCAAGAAAATCTAGGGTAGTGATCAAAGAATAGAGGAATGAAATTGATCAGCTTGATCCCTTGATCAGGTACAATTTGAACATCAAAGAAAAGAATTACTTAATGGTATAAGCTTAATCTATGAAAGGCTATGAGTTCAACACTTAGAAAAAAATAAAAGTTGTCAAATGCTAGTTGTAACACAAAAGGGATATGTTGAATTCATTGCTACTGATTTAACATGTAAGGCAGTGTTACTAGTCATATGGTTATTCTGCTCCTTCTATAATGACATGTCTGTTTATGGGTGTGGATGTGTACTCTCGTGTGTAATCAGGAAAGAATACACAAAGAGACCTGATCCTCCCACTTCCCAAACAAAAAAATATACTAAGAACAGGAGGGACTGATAGGACATTTTTACTACATAAAATAACCTGAAAGAAAGTTGAAAGTTTGCCATAAGAAACCACGCATTTTAAAGAGAGCAAGCTACACAGACTCAAATCTTCATCTTCTAGAAAGAATGAACTTCTAGGGGTTCCCACTAATTATAATTAATAGATATTCAACTAGATTTCTCATCACAATAATAGACCACACCAATATATCAAAAAGACCAGACAAGGGGGCAGGCACTGACAACTTAAAGACATCAAGTCTCATAAAATTAAAATCTATTTGAAAGGCTCATAAATCCTGTGACATAACAAGGAGAGCTTTGTTATAAAAAATGGTCTTGGTCTAAATGACCACCAGTTCAGAATTGTGTTGGCCTGTGAGAGCAGGCCCCTCAAGTAAACTGTTCACCAACTGGCCTGATCATGAAGATTTAGAAATCTCAGCAGGTCTGAGGCTCTATTTGGTCTAACACTGAGACCCTGGAAAGGTTTGAAATGAGATGTACTGAAACCCTAAGGGAGGCAACTCTGGAAGAAATGAATGTAGGAATAAAGATAAATATAAGCCAGAAGGCATTTTAGATGAGCGATATTCACTTTAGTGGGGTGTTAATCTAAGTATATTCCTCAGGGTCCCCTCACTCACTCCACCTGAGCCATGCTCACCTCTCCTGGCAATTCCTCTAACACAGTAGGCACACCGGTCCCCTTGCCAGGAATGTTCTTCCCTGGACAGCACCCTACCTTGTTCACTCAACCAAGTGACTCAAATGTCACTTCCTCTGGGAGGCCTTCCTTAGCTACATTTCAAACTTCTCATCCACATTCCCAATTCCCCTTCCCTGCACAAAACCTTAAAAGAAACCGGAGCCCATACTTTCTTCCCACATTACCTCTCCATCACCACCAACAGAGACCTGCTTCAATCCCCACTTTAACCTGTTACCAGCATTCACTTTTAGATTCATTCAACAAACACAGATTGCCTACTATATGCTATGTACTATTCTAGTTCACTTAGGGCATAGACAAAATATGTACCTTTATGTATAAACCTTATATCCCAATGGGAGGAGGCAATGAACATTATAAAGAAGTAAATTTCACAGTAAACATTAGGGGGTCATAAGTATCAGGGAGAAAGAAAAAGTAGAGCGAGGGAGGGGAATCAGGAGTGCCAGGGGCTGCAATTTTAAAGTCAGGTTACAGAAGACCTCTTTGAGGAAGTGACATTTAAGCAAGACTCACACTGAGTAAGGAGGAAGGAGCTAGTCCTTCCTCCCTTCCCCAAATTGCAGCTCCTTCCCTTCCCCAAATTACAGGCACCTGGGAAGCAGTACTGCAGGCAGCGAGAACAGCCACTGCCATCACCCTGAGGTGGGATCATTGTGGGGTTTTTTATATATTTTATTGATTTTTTTACAGAGAGGAAGGGAGAGGGATGGAGAGTTAGAAACATCAATCAGCTGCCTCCTGCACACCCCCTACTGGGGATGTACCTGCAACCAAGGTACATGCCCTTGACCAGAATTGAACCCGGGACCCTTTGGTCCACAGGCCAACGCTCTATCCACTGAGCCAAACCGGTTAGGGCCATTCTGAGTTTTTAAAGAAGCCTGTGAAGGTCAGTGTGGTGAGAGCACTGAACGAGCAAAAAAAAAAAAAAAATTAGCAAGTCTGGCTTGTGTGGCGTTGACCTATGAACCAGGAGGTCATGGTTCAATTCTAGGTCAAGGAACTTGCCCGGGTTGCGGCTGGATCCCCAGTAGGGGGGGTGCAGGAGGCAGCTGATCAATGATTCTCTCTCATCATTGATGTTTCTATCTCCCTTCCTCTCTGAAATCAATATAAAATATAAATAAATAAATAATCTTTTTTTAAAAATATATTTTATTGATTTTTTACAGAGAGGAAGGGAGAGAGATAGAGAGTTAGAAACATCGATGAGAGAGAAACATCGATCAGCCGCCTCCTGCACATCTCCCACTGGGATGTGCCCGCAACCCAGGCACATGCCCCCAACTGGAATCGAACCCGGGACCCCTCAGTCCGCAGGCCGACGCTCTACCCACCGAGCCAAACCGGTTTCACCAATAAGTAAATAATCTTAAAAATATTATCAGGAGGTGAAGTCAGAGGTAACTTGTTTTATTGTTAGCGATTTATAGGCTGACTCCACGGATCTGGTCAAAATTGTGCTTATGTATAACAGTATAGGTCTTCTAGAATGTAAGCCTTCAAGAAGCCCTCTGTCTTGTTCACTGCTGCCTCCTCACCATCAAGCACAGACTCTGCCATACAGCAGATGCCCAATACATGTTTGCGTGAATGAAAAATACATTATTGAGTGCTTAATATGTGCTACATCTGGGGCTGAGCTTTGCATCCCCCCTTTCTTCAGCCTTACCCCTGAGGAGGAGGGGGGATGGGTCCCTAAGTGTCCCAGGAAGCCATGGGGAAAAGGAGAGGTGTTGCAATTCTTAGACACTATCCTCCTGGAATAGACTTACTCTGTGAGGAGATTGCTCTTACGATCAATAAACTTGAGAGCTTCTGCCAGTGTCAACTCCAGGAAAAAACCATATCCAAGGGCCACATAGATCCGTGAGGTGTCTGAGCTAAGGAAAGAGTAGTTAGAGAAAGTGGGGCAAATTCTTACCCCTGTTTAGCATACCATATGGTTTATTTAAGTCTTTTTTGTTCCCCTCCCCTCCTTCCCTTCCCTAAATCGCAGCTCTGGGAGAGCAGGAATGTTGTCCTATTTTATTCACTGCCACATCTCCAGCACCTAGCACAGTGTCTGGTACACAGCAAATACTCAAAAAAATATTTATTGAACGAAGGAAGGGGAAAGCTGAACCCTGTGGGCTTAAAGGGGCAGGAAGACACTCACACAACTGTGTCAACGAAGAAATTACAGCCCAAATCCACCTGCATATATAACTCTGAGTGTTTAGCTTCCTGTGGGGCCAGAGAAAAGAGGTAGGGGTTAGTGGTCAACTTTTAGGTCACGTGACAGGTTTTGGTCTGGGTTATCTCCTCCCATGCCCCTCCCTTGCCCACAAAAGAAGGTACCCAACCTTGACATCTTTACCTGGAGACGCTCAATGACATTTCTCAGTTGAAGGTATTTGGACAGCTGCTCATATACCTTGTCACGATGATCCAGTACCTTTCTGATAGGACATGATGGGACAAGAGTAAAATGGTGACCAACAGGAAGCCCTGTCCTTGGAATACCTCATATCATGACCCTCTGAGACCCTCAAGTCACCGTGCCCTAAAGAGGGGCTTTAGTGCAGAAGTTAAGATTTGGACTCTGGGTCAGATTGCTTGGTTTGAATCCAAGCTCTCATTTTACTAGCTGTTTGACTTTGGTAAGTAAATAACCTCTTTGAGATTCAATTTCCCCATCTATAAAACAGGGATGGCAAGTATTACCCCATAGAGTCATTAGATGGATTAAATGAGTGTTTACTATAAAGTACTTAGAATAGTGCCTGTCAGATAGTAAGCTCCATATACGTGTTAGCTATTATTTATTAGTATTATTATATTACTCTCAATGTCTCCCTCCAATCAGAATGTCTTATTCTCACCCTAGAAAAATCCTCCATCCCTTTTAGGATGCTCTTAAAAAAAAAACCTGTTTATTGATTTCAGGGAGGGCAGGTGAGGGAGAGATAGATAGAAACGTCAATGATGAGAGTCACTGATTGGCTGCCTTCCGTATGCCCCCTACTGGGGATTGAGCTCGCAACCCGGGCATGTGCCCTGAGGGGGAATTGAAAATTGTGACCTCCAGTTCATAGGTCCACACACAACCACTGAACCACACCGGTGGGGCTAGGATGTTCTTAATGCTAGTTCTGAACACCCTATTTCCTGCTCAGATTGATGATAGTAATAATAATTTTTCATACTCATTGAACCTCTAGTATCCACATTAAATCCTCTACCAGAACTGCTCAAAACCATTGATGGAACATGATGGGACAAGAGTAAAATGGAAGGATCCATGACTTCCCCATTTCACAGATGAGAAAACTGAGGACCATAAAGGCCAGGAGAGGCACGTGTTCGCACTGATGGCTAAATGGCCCAAACTGGTTTCAAACCTGAGAACTCTGGCCTAGGAAATGCAGCCCTTAACTGTTCCGTAACATCGAATGCCGTGTGTGCGCGGACACATCCTCAATTAAGGCGCCAAGTCCCAGTTAAGTAGCACCCCAACCGTCGCCCCTCCTCCCCTCTTGAATGGCGCGGAGGGCCGGGCTCCAAAAACCTTGCCCACCAATCAGAAGGCTAGACCCTGACTCCTACCGCCCTGCTCACCACGTGGCAAGTTCCCTACGCCCCGCCCCCCACTGTCACTCACTGCAGGTCCCGCTGCAGCACATCAGAGATGAAGGCTTCATAGCGCAGCACTTTCTCCCCCGTGGCGTCCAGGGCCCGCCGCTTCGGGGGCGTCGCCATGATGGGCTCCTGAGGAACGGGGAGGGGGAAGACCACGTTGAACACTCAGCGTGTCCTCAGGCACAGTCCATCTGCACCCTCTCAACGTCGGGAGTGAGCACGTCCAGCTAACGCTGGGCGCGGGGGGGCGGGGAGGCGTCCGCCTTCTTCCCCTTCCAACTCTGGGGCCCGCCACCCAGGGATACCCAAACGCAGCCCTCACCTTAGAGCCGCCGGCAATAAGAGAGGTTGGTAAGAACCATGGCTTCCGGGTGGCGCGGTTGAATGACGTATGAAGAGGGCGCGGACCAACCGAATAGCCAGGTGGGGAGGGGCGGTCCGAAACGGAAGAAAAAGGAGCGGCGGAGAAGGGAAGGGCGGGGCTAGCGGCGTCCCAGGAGATTGCGGAAGTGGCCGAGGGTGGGAACCCGGACTGCGCGCGCGCGCGCGGAGCCTCTGGGGACCATTGCGTAGCTGGGGGCGGGCCTTAGTGGGATTTGGCGGGTTCTGGAGCCGCCGGGGCGCACCGTAGATGTAGAGAGTAAAAAGCATTTTGTGTCTAAAAGCCAGAGCCTTGCAACTCTGCTGGGTGGTTAACCACAGTGGTAGAATGTGTCATTTTTCTGTTGTCTGTACTGACAGCCTTTTTTATTTACGTGGATAATTGAAAATTGACTAATTATGAAATCTGACAACCTCAGAACAAACTTGTTGAGCATCACTTTTTAGAAACAATGTGAATTGAAATATTCCACCCACTAGCCAACCCAAGTAATGTCTGCTCTTGGTTAAAGAATGTAATATCAATCACAATATCCCCCATCCCCATTCCCCCAAAACACACACACACACAAAAAAAAAAAAACAAAAAAGAAGGAAAGAAAGAAAAAGAAAAGCCAGAGCCTTGGAAGCAGGAGTGCAAGAATGGATTATGGTTCTGATCTGTAAAAGGGTAGTACAACCCTGTGATCTATCTCCCTGGATTTTTCTTTTTTTACATGGAGAGTTTGGCTTTGACTCTCAGTAATGGGAATGAATGTGAGCATTTAAAAAGTTTAAAACGGAGACAGTTTTTCAAAAATTCACCCTTGATAACTCCAGCTCTGTGGCTCCCAGTGCATAACTGGGGTTCAAGCAGAAATTGACAACACACTGTTTAATCACCTCATTTAATAGAACCATCAAATAGAGGGTTGCAGAAGTCCTCTGTCCAAGATTGGCTATCTTATATTTAGAAATAGTTTCTGTATATTTTTTATATATGTAAGCTTTTCATTAATTTTTTTTGCATTCAAGTTACTGAATGAATTTATTTCCCAAGTTCGATTTTTAAATAATAGCATCTAACCCAGCAAGTCCAGGCCTGAGCCTGGAGGAGAATCCAGAGGCAGGGATTCCCCACATGCTATTCCTGCCTGTAGGGCCTAGAGCAAGTCAAGATTTTCTTTGCCCTTAGAACAAAATGATTTTAAAGAAACATTGAGATTTAAACATTTTGGGGGTATATCTTTTCATGCCACATATAATTTAAATTATATTTAGAGTGATTGAAACAGATACTGTAGGTTTGAAATGTAAAAATAAAGTTGGAAACATGGTCTTAAAAAAGTAAAACTTGTTGCCCTGGCCAGTGTGCTCAGTGGTTAGAGCGTTGGCCTGTGCACTGAAGGGTGGTGGGTTTGATTCCCGGTCAAGGGCATGTACCTGGGTTACAGATTCAATCCTGGGCCCCTAGTCAAGGCTTGTGCGGGAGGCAGCCAACCCACGTGTCTCTCTCATATAGATGTTTCTCTCTCCCTCCCTCCCTTCCTTCCTGCCTTCTTGCCTTCTACTCTCTGTAAAAAGCAATGGAAAAAATATCCTCGGGTGAGGATTAAGAGAATAAATAATTTTTTTTAAAGTAAAAATTGTTTTTGTGAAATGCAAGTTAATAGACTTAGACCCTTCTCCAGCTCACCAGAACTCTGTTCTCCCTGTTACATAAAGATAATAAATGTTAATACCCCTTTTCACAGGAACAATTTTTACATTTCAAACCTACAGAAAAATTGGCAGTGAACATCCATACAACCTTCATTTAGACTGGTTGTTAATATTTGACCACATTTACTTTCTTTCAAGACCACAGGATAATTGTTGACATATCATGTTGACATTATGACATATAATGACAATAGCATTCCAGCTTTTGGATGGCCTGTGTGTATGTTTTTTTAAATTTAATTTATTGTGATGAGATTGGTTCACAAAATCATACAGGTTTCAAGTGTACAACTCAATAAAACATATTAGCACCATTATGTGTCAAAGTATTACCAGAACATGCATGGCAGCATTTTGTATAACAGCAAAACATTAGAAATAACCGAAATATCTATTAATAATGGATGGCTCTAATTAATAAAGATATGTCATTACAACAGAACATGAACAGTGCATCAGAAAGTTATGATCCAGGACCTGTATGTACCTAACAACACGGCCTGAAAAGAATAAAGTCTTAAAAATAAAATTCTAAAAAAAACCCCCAAAAAACAAAAATAAAATTCTAAAATTCTAAAACTTCTTTTAATATTTTTTGTAAACCAGGTTACCCAGCAAAAAATTCTGTCTCTGGTTCTCTAGGAATGTATTTTGCCTTCATTAAATTTTAATAAAATGTTATTAGACCTGAAAAATATTATGCTAAGTGAAATAAACCAAACTGAGGAAGACAAAGATCACATGATCTCACTTATTTGTGGAATCTAATGAACAAAATGAATGGACCAACAAAATAAGACCTGAACCAGGGGGGCATGGAACAGACTGACATACCTCAATGTGGGGGTGGGGGTGGGGCAAGAAGAAATAAACCAAAGAACTTATATGCATAGTTGGGGGGCAGGGGGGAGGGTAAGGGTTGGGAGAGGGGGCAAAGGGGGATTGGGAGATATCTGTAATACTATCAATAATCTCTCTATATAAAACCCTAGTATGCAAATAGATTGAATGGAACAACCGAACAAGCGGTCGCTCTGATGTTTACTGACCACCAGGGGACGCTCGCAGAGCATGGTGGGTGTCAGCAGCAGGCGGCAGAGCATGGAACATGGTGGGCATTGGCCGTGGCGGGATGGTGGATCAGGTGAGCAGAGGTACCAGACCAAGGTGGGACTCCCTTTGCTGTCATTGTGGCGAGCCTCTGATGGTTACTGAAAATTCTATGCTCCTGTGTGCCACAGCCCACCAGGCACTCACACCAGCGCTGGCCCCAATTGCTCAGCGCTGTTAGCAGGTGCAAGTGGTGGCTGCCAGTCCCGATTGCCCCTCAGGGCTTCTCCACTTCCCCCTGCTCCTGAGGGGCGTGATCGGGCCGGCAGCTGCCTCTCGTACCCGCTGCCAGTGATGGCCCTGCTTGCACCTGCTGCCAGTACTGGAGTCACAGCTTGCACCCACTTCTGGGGGTGGCGCTGCTCGAACCTGCAGTTGGCACCAGAGTCACCACTCACACCCGCTGCCAGTGCCCAGCGCTGGCCCCGATCACTCGGCACCGTCTTTTCCACCTCCCCCTGCTCCTGAGGGATAATCAGGGCAGCAGGCACCACTTGCACCGCTGCTGGTGTCAGCCTGGACCTGCTACTGGAGAAGTGCATCAATGAGAGCCTGAGGCAGCTCAAGGGGCTCATCCTGCTGATGCTGGACAGGGAGAGCCCCAGGTACTAGAAGCTAGAAGGCGGACATCCAGGAAATGACCGTGCACTTCCTACAGGAGCAACCTGTGTCCTGCCTGGTGGCAGCACTTGACGCACATGCTGCCCACCCACCATGCCCTGGAGCCCACCCTGAGCTCTCGCCAGTTGGAGCACCTGTGGCGGGTGCACTGCGGGACTCCCGGCAGCCCACCTTTGCCCTCCCCGCCATCCACCTCCCCCTCTGCCCCCAGCTCCCCCTACCCTCAATGTCTGTGCCTCTGATGGCCCTGGGAGGCCCCTGGCTGGTCCATGGGCCCTGTTGACTGCCCCTGGGGACTGAGGAAGCTTTGGTGGCAACTGCTGTTCCTACCACAGCAAATCCTCATGAAATGGTGGGAACACGACCAACAGTGGGGCTCCCGCCTTGTCTTGGGCACCCAGCTCAGAACCCACAGCCAGGGCGTAGCCCGGATGTTTGTGATCTGTGTGGCTGACTGAAGGCCAGGGGAGCTCAGCTTGAGGAAATAAGGGAAGAAGCCCTGTCTCACCCCCAACTTGAGGGTGTCTGTGCTGGAGGAGAAGGGGTGGGTGGCTACAGAGGAGAGTGAAGTCCCCCACCCCCACTGGTGGAAGTAGCTCTAGGCCTGGGACAGCCCTAGATGCCCAGGCAGCCAACACACCTGTCTCAGCATTGAGAGTTCACCTGAGCCAGGTGCAGTCATCTGCTCTGACTGGTCACTGCCTTCCCAGCCCTCCTTGGCCTGTCTCCTTGCCAGCTCTGCCTGGGAACCTCTGGGCAGAGAGAAGCAATGACCTGAGGGCTCTGCAGGCCAGGGAGCCATCGCGTCCACTCCTGGGCTCTACTCTCCAAAGCCTCCACTTATAAGGACTGGATGCAGTTAGAGCTCTGTGCTGTTAGGGATGGGAGCTTCACTAGGTGGGCTTGGGAAAGATTTATTTCCCCGAGCATTAATCGAATCTGGTTTATGTGCCAGGTGTGAGGAAGGGGTGGGGCAAGATTGAGGGTGCCCAGTGGCCTCGAGGAGGCCCAACGCAGAGACAGTGCCAATGGGAGGTGAGCACGGCCCATGTCACAGCAGCAGAAAAATCAAGGCATGACAGCAGATTAAGGACCAGGAAAAACCTTTCCTCATTTCTCTTGAAAACTGCTTCTTGTTGCTCTTCAGGTTTGGTTACTGAAAGCAACTTGTTCTTAAGACTTTTTTTCTTCCCCATGAAAGTAGGAAGAGCCTGCAAAGATTCAGGGAAGAGTCTGCGGATCCCAGGAGTGGGTGCCCAAGACAGGGCGAGAGCCCCACTGTCATTCATGTTCCCACCATTTCATGAGGATTTGCTGAGCATCCTCTCCAAGGTGGGAGTCCTCCCCCCAGTGCCTAGTCCAGTGATGGCGAACCTACGACACGTGTGTCAGAGGTGACACGCAAACTCATTTTTTTGGTTGATTTTTCTTTGTTAAATGGCATTTAAATATATAAAATCAATATCAAAAATATAAATCTTTGTTTTACTATGGGTGCAAATATCAAAAAATTTCTATCTGTGACACGGCACCAGAGTTAAATTAGGGTTTTTCAAAATGCTGACACGCCGAGCTCAAAAGGTTCGCCAGCACTGGTAGTCCAAGAGCCTGTGCGAGGGCCCAGGGCGCTAGGGGCAAGAAGACAGAGCTGATGGAGGGAGAGGGTGTCACTAAACCCATGATGACCTGGGCAATTATTTGGGTGGCACCACGTGAGAAGCTGTGGGTGTTATTAAAAAAGTCACTGTTAAGACAACAGGGTGAGGCCCCAGCAAGATGTCCTGCCCTACCCGCCTCCCTGGGCCCAGCTGGCTGGGCTGTAAGCTCCCAGGGGGCAAGGCCAGGGCTGAGTACACCTCTGTGTTCCCAAGGTACCGAGCACAGTGGGTGCTCAATAGAAATGGTGGGCTAACAACAACAAAAAAGTATTTTCCTTCTTGCAAGTAGATTTTTGATTGCATTATTTAAAAATGTTGCCCTGACCGGTTTGGCTCAGTGGATAGAGCGTCGGCCTGCGGACTGAAGGGTCCCGGGTTGGATTCCGGTCAAGGGCATGTGCCTGGGTTGCGGGCACATCCCCAGTGGAGGGTGTGCAGGAGGCAGCTGATCGATGTTTCTCTCTCATCGATGTTTCTGACTCTCTATCCCTCTCCCTTCCTCTCTGTGAAAAATCAATAAAATATATTTAAAAAAAATAAAAATGTTAGTATGCTTAATGAAAATTTATGCCAGTATAAACAGTTTAAATACGAATGACTTATATATGCTGTTACCCTGCTTCTTGTTTTGTTCCAAAAATAAAGTCACCATGCAGTGTCTGTATTTTATATGTATTCATATATACTGTGTATGTGATGATTGTGATGCATAAGAATGAAGTGATATTGCATTATTCCAAACAATGGAAGATAATAGTTTAAAGCTTTAATAAATGAGTATATTATTACTCTCTCTTATTAATGGTGCCTTTATTTAAGGGACTAGTTTCTTTGTTGTTGGTTTTTTTCATATGTTACTTCTGTTTAACATTCTTTTCTCACTTCTAGGGAAAAAAAATCCTTTTTTTCCTTTAATATTCCTCATAGCAGATGAAATATTGCCTCCTTTCCATGGGCATCTGTGATTAATGCATTGACATAATCAGATGTTTGCTCAAATAGTAGATCCCTGTGATGTTTAGTTTCTTTTTTTAAAAAAACATATTTTTTATTGATTTCAGAGAGGAAGGAAGAGAGAGAGGGAGAAACATCAATGATGAGAGAGAATCATTGATTGGCTGCCTCCTGCATATCCCCTATTGGGGATCAAGCTCACAACCTGGGCATATGCCCTGACTGGGAATCAAACCGTGACCTCCTAATTCATAGGTCAACACTCAACCACTGAGTCACACCAGCTGGGCATCAAACAAATTCTTATATAGGGCCCTAACCGGTTTGGCTCAGTGGATAGAGCGTCGGCCTGCGGACTGAAGGGTCCCAGGTTCGATTCTGGTCAAGGACATGTACCTTAGTTGTGGGCATATTCCCAGTAGGGAGTGTGCAGGAGGCTGCTGATCAATGTTTCTAACTCTATCCCTCTACCCTCCTCTCTGTAAAAAATCAATAAAATATATTTTTTTTTTAAAAAAGAAAGGAATATGTGATGAATAATGAACGTCTTTATATAATTGTTTTTAAAAATTCTTATATAGGGTTAGTGGATGGGAAAAAATCCAAAGTTAGTGAGTTCCCAAGGTCTGCCTTCTTTCATTGCCCTTGCAAAAATTAGCCCTGGAATGCTTCAAAGATTAGCCCTGAACGCTCTATCCCTTCAGATAGGTTCTGTCCTTGATCTGGGCTCAAGGCTGTCTTATCTTCAGGGCCTGCTCTCTTTCTTGTAACAAGTCCTTCAGTTTCCCAGGGTCTGTATGAAAATCTCTCTGTGATATCAGACAGCTTAATGTCTTCCAAACGGCTTAATCCATTCCTGGAAGAGAATCATCAGCATTTACAGAAACAATGTTTATGTGAATAAATGGTGGGGTGGGTTATAATTCTCACGGTTACAGTGTCTTAGTCAAAATGAAGAAACCAACAGTAATATATTGTTATTAACTAAAATTCCAAACTTTATTTTAATTTCACCAGGTTTTTTCCCATTAATGCTATTTTTTGGGTCTAGAATCCAATGTAGGTATCACATTGCATTTAGGTGTCATGCCTCATTTAGTTACCAGTCTCCTATTGTCTGCAACAATTTCTCCCTCCCTCCTTGTTTTTAATGATCTTGACAATCTTAAGGAGTATTGGCCAGGCAACCTATAGAATGTCCCCCAATCTGGGTTTTTTTCTGATGGTTTTTCTGATTAGACTGGAGTACAGGTAGGGGCGGGTGACAGTATAAAGTATTTTTGTTATGGGGGCTCTTTAGATACTCATTGTCCTATCTCTCTCCATCTTGGGAGGAGACCCAAGTCCTTCCCTCTGCAGGTGGAGAGGGCCAAGAACTATTTGACTTCCAGCACCTCCTAGTTAGGGTAAGTTGAAGTAAACCAATATCAGCAATATTTCCTGAGATTTTGCAAAGCCAGAACATTCTAATTCTTTCTAATGCTTTGGGATTTCAATAACAATTTTTTGAGCAAGCAAGGTTTCAATTTAGAATGCTCTGTAAAATGGTTATTTATATTTCTTTTCAGAAAGATAATTATTTATTTCTCCTATCTGACTCAGAATCAGTCTTGCCTCTCAATACAAATACTCTTGGATGTGTGCATGTCTTTGTCACCTCATACTTTCTCAGCCTGCTTTGTTTTTCCAATACAACTTAACACCACCTGGTATATAACTGATTATTAGTTTAATTTCTGACTTCCACCAGTAGAATGTAAGTTCTCCATATGTGCTATATTGTGACTCCTCACTGATGAAGCCTCAGTACCTTTATGTAGCAAGTTCTGTATACTAGTAGATAGCTGGATGGATTTAATAAATAGAAGTAATGGCCTGATACAGGCATTTGAGGCTTGAAACATGGGTGTTTGGCCAGCAGGAGGAGCTACAGGAAATCTGAATGGACCGGAACAATTCATTTGCTAGGCAGAGTTCCCCCCTAGTGCTTGTGCAAGTTAACCATGTACCTGAAATTCCTGAGGATCTTGTTTAGGATAATGCTCATTTTTATCCAGGAGGTCTGGGTTATGGCTCAAGATTCTTCATTTTTAAAGAAAGGTTTATTAGAAAATTCTCACCTTGAACTGTGTAGCATGTGATGCAATATTGCCTGCCACTCATTAAAACCAACCGGAGGAAATACACCTGTTTCCAAAGTGGTCCTGGTAAAAAATGCATAAAAAGCAGTTTCTACTGTGGCTTGTGCTGCATACCTCTGCCCCTTGACATTCCAAAGAATCCCACCAATGGCCATGGGTACCCATTTTACAGATGGGAAACTGAGGCACCAGGAAGCTGTTGTACCAGTGGTTAACGCAGTGGTTGTTAGGAGTTGCCCTTTTCTGCCCAGGCCAGGTGGAAGGTGATGAAAGAGAGAGACTGAGGGGTCTGTTTGGTGTTTTCCCCAGGCCCTGAAGGAGGGAAGGTTCTCAGGGCAGATCCACCTGGTAAGTGGGAAACCTCTTGGGAACTGTTGAAATTCTGGAAGGGAAAACATCTTTGGGGAAAGCAAAGACTGTGCTGCCAGGTTAGGAGGTAGGTAGAAGTTTGTACCTTTTGACACCCATGATGACTTTATTCTGGCATTTCTTCCTCCACATAAAATTGTTTTTTAAATCCTCATTGGAGGACATGGAGAGAGAGAAAGAGAGAGAGAGAGAGAGAGAGAGAGAAAGAGAGAGAGATAGAGATAGAGAGAGAGAGAGAGAGAGAGAGAGAGAGAGAGAGAGAGAGAGATGTGAGGAAGAAACATTGATTGGTTTCCAGTACCCTCCCTGACTAGGGATCAAGCCTGCAATCCAGGTATGTACCCTGACCAGGAATTAGGAATTGAACCAGCAACTTTTTGGTGCATGGCACAACACTCAACCAACTGAGTCACTCTGGCAAGGTGTTCTCCACATTAAAATATATATAATTGATTTCAGAGAGGAAGGGAGAGGTAGAGAGATAGAAGCATCAATGATGAGAGAGAATCATTGATCAGCTGCCTCCTGCATGCCCCACACTGGGGATCGAGCCCACAACCCAGACATGTGCTCTGATTGGGAATGGAGCCACAATCTCCTGGTTCATAGGTTGATACTTAACCACTGAACATGCCAGCCGGGCTCCACATTTTTAATATTTATCATATTTCTTCCAGGTGGGGAGTTTACTGAAACACCCATGGTCAACTTCTCAGCAGGACATATTTAGGGAGGAGCTATGCAGTTATCTGGACATGGTAAAAGTCACAAGGGATGATACTGTGGCCTTAATATTGGAAAGGCCCTGAATTAGAAAAGCTATGTGTGACAGGCTGAGTAGTGGTCCCTAATGATGTCCAGGTTGTAATCTCTGGTGAAAACGTCTTTGGGAAAGCAAAGACTGTGCTGCCGGGTTGGGAGGTGGGGAGAAGTTACATTACATTCTCTGTAATGTTCACTTATATGGCAAAAAGGGATTTTGCAGATGTGGTTAAGTTCAGGATCTTGAGATGGGGAGGTTATGCTGGATTCTCCAGGTGTAATCACCAGTGCCCTTTTAAGTGGGGAAGCTGAGGGAGATTTGATCACAGAAGTGGAGACAGTGATGTGATGACAAAAGCCGCTTTGAAGATGGAGAAAGGGCCCTCAGCCAAGGAATACAGGCATCTATGACAGGTTGGAAAAGGCAAAAAAACCAGATTCTTCCCCTCAGAGCCTCCAGAAAGAACCAGCCCTGCCAACACCTTGATTTTAGCCAGTGAAACTTATTTCAGACTTATGACCTCCAGATCTATAAGATTTACAAAATGTATTGTTTTAAGGCACCAAGTTTATAGTAACTTGTTAAAGAGGCAACAGGAAACTAACGCACTATCTAAGAACTAGAAAAGCCATTTAGGTAACTGGAATTCACTTGGGAGAAAGCAGTGCCTTAGGAAAGATACTATGAATATCATAATAGCGCAAAACATGTTTTTCGCTAGAAATTTATTTATAATTATTTTCATTAATTTGAATCTGATATTAAGCCTTTATAAAATAATTCAGCTTTAAAAATTACCAAAAAATCTCTGCATGATAGAGCCTTATTGCAGAAGAGTTACCATTTCAACTTGAAAAAAAAAATCTTAAGGCAGGAGCCATATGCATACACAATAAATTATTAAAGACTAGAGGCCCGATGCACAAAATTTGTGCATGGGTAGGGTCCCTACTCCTGGTGGGGGATCAGGGTCGATCGAGGCCTTCCAGCTGCCGGCCTGGGCCTTTCTTTGTTCCATACCACCCCCTGGTGGTCAGCACATGTCATAGTGAGTGATCAAACTCCCTGTCTCCCAGTTGAACTCCTGAGGGGGCACTTTGCATATTAACCTTATATACCGTATATATAGATTATAATGTCTATCAGATATATAACAGAAGGGGATAATTTCTATGATGGTAATGAATAGAAAACTTTGTCCAGTCATCACTCATCTCTTCATCAACAGGGGAGACTATTCTGGAGAGAAACCCAATGAATACAATATTTCTTCTGAAATTTTTAACATGAGGGCTAACCTTAACATAGGAGAATACACATCAGAGTGAAGGCCTCTGAATGTAATAACTTTGGGAAAGGCTTCAGGGATATCCCCTCTCTTAAGAATTCTGTGAAGCCGAAACCGGTTTGGCTCAGTGGATAGAGCGTCGGCTTGCGGACTGAAGGGTCCCGGGTTCGATTCCGGTCAAGGGCATGTGCCTGGGTTGCGGGCACATCCCCGGTGGGAGATGTGCGGGAGGCAGCTGATCGATGTTTCTCTCTCATCGATGTTTCTGGCTCTCTGTCTCTCTCCCTTCCTCTCTGTAAAAAAATCAATAAAATATATTGAAAAAAAAAAGAATTATGTGAAAACTCACATTGAGGAGGAATCATTTGGGTGTATTCAATGTAGAAAGACCTTTAGCGTGAGCATATCCATAAGGCATACATGAGAATTCACAATAGAGCAAAATCTTATGAATTGAATTAATGTGGAAAAGCCTCCAGCAAAAACTCTTACCTTAAAAAGCAGAAGAGAACATGTAATGGAGAGAAACTCTATGAATTTTGGGCTGAAAATGCCTCTAGTTTTCCTACATCCCTTAGGAGTCACATGAAGATTTACACTGGAGGAAAACCTTGTGAGTATAATCAATTGGAAAAAGACTCCAGTCTGAGGACTCAGGATAATACATACTGGGGAGAAACCCTAGGAATGTAAGATTTGTGGGAAAGTCTTTGATGATTCCTTTTCCCTTAGGAAACATGGGAGAACTTGTGCCGGAGAGAAGCTATAGATGCTTTCACTTACTGTACACAAGGTTAAAATAGGAGTGAGACCTTGTAAGTCTTATAAATATAGAATTGCTTTTGTTAGTGTCTCATCTTCAAAGTAGACCCCCGACAGTATTTTCTGATGGGTTGGATATAGCATGTCAGAGAAAAAAAGCAGTCAAGAATGGCACAAAAGAAGGGGCCAAGTGATTCTGACATGAGCAAATCAGAATATCCTTTTCCATTCTTTTTATTGTGGTTAAATATAAATATAAAACATAACATTTACCATTTTCACCATATTTAATTTTTCCATTCTTTTATTTTCAATCTTTCTGGGAACTTAGATTTTTGTTGTACCTTTTGTGAACAGGTGGATATTTATTTTATTCTATGAATTATAATCCAATACTATAATCGTTTATTTCATTGTCCAAATTTCCAAGAGGCGCTCCTCCAGGTTGACTTTTGTAATCCCTTCTATCTCCCCTGCCTCTTATGTGGGCAACCAGTCACTTGCTTTCTGTCCTATGGATTAGTTTGCAATTTCTAGAAATGTATATAAATGAAATCATACGTCATGTAGTCCTTTAAGTCTGACTTCTTTCACTTATCATATTTTAAGGTTCATTAATGTTGTGTATATTAATAATCCATTACTTTTTATTGCTGAGTAGTATTTGATTGTATAGATATACTACAGCTTATTCATCTGTTCACCTGGTATTTGAGTTATTTCCAGTTTTTGGCTATTCCAAATAAAGCTTCTCTGAACATTTGTGTACATTTATTTGTGTGGCTATATTTCCTTTCATATTGAGTAATTACCTAGGAGTAGAATGGCTAGATAATATGGTAGGTATTTGTTAAACATTTTAAGAAATTGCTGCCCTAGCCGGTTTTGCTCAGTGGACAGAGTATTGGCCTGTGGACTGAAGGGTCCCGCGTGCAATTTCAGTCAAGAGCACATACCTCAGTTGCAGCCTCCAGGCCCTGGTTGGGAGCATGTGGGAGGCAACCAATTGATGTGTCTCTCTCGCATCGATGTTTCTCTCTGTCTCTCCCTCTCCCACTTTCTGTAACAGTCAATGGAAAAAATATCCTTGGGTGAGGATTAACAAAAGGAAAAAAAAAAGGAAAAAAAGAAATTGTCAAACTGTTTTCCAAAGTAGTTATACCATTTCACATTCCCATTAGCAATTCTAGATCTTCTACATTCTTGTCAACACTTGGTATATAGCTGGTCTTTTTAATTGTAGCCACTTGAATAGGTGAATCGTGTTATCTCATCATGGTTTTAAATTGTATTTTCCTAATGACTAATGATGTTGACCATCTTTTCATGCGTTATTTACCATCTGTATATTTTCTTTGGTGAAATATGTATTCAAATCTTTCCATCATGTTTTAAATTGGCCTCACTTCCTGTGAATTGCTGCTTCTATTCCCAGTTCATATCACCATACATAAGCATCACACCTCTCAATCTAGCTATCTTACTCCCTCTAGCAGAGGAGGGAGAAGATCATGATCATTTAACTTTAACCGAAGAATTTTCTATGCTTCACTCTGACCTCCTTGAAACCACTCTATAAGACCCAGACATAGAATTTTTTTGTAGATGGGTCATATCTAAGACTGAACAAGAATATTTTCAGCCCTAACCAGTTTGGCTCAGTGGATAGAGCATTGGCCTGCGGACTCAAGGGTCCCAGGTTCGATTCCGGTCAAGGGCATGTACCTTGGTTGCAGGCACATCCCCAGTGGCGAGTGTGCAGGAGGCAGCTGATCGATGTTTCTCCCTCATCAATGTTTCTAACTCTCTATGCCTCTCCCTTCCTCTCTGTAAAAAATCAATAAAATATATTTTTTAAAAAAGAATATTTTCAAGCTGACTATGCTGTCACTACTTCCTAAGATATTATAACATCCAATCCCTTTCCTAAAGTCAAGTCAGCAAAACTTATAAGCATGGCTTAAGCCTGGCAGCTAGCAAGGGATAAAAGAGTTAACATACACACAAACTACAGCTCTTGCTTTGGTGTGTTCATGATTTCCACATGGTATCTGTCAAAACAACAGAATTTCTTTATTTTTTTATTTTTTATTTATTGCTTAAAGTATTACAAAGGGTATTACATATGTGTCCATTTTATCCCCCCACCCTAGACAGTCCCCTAGCCTCCCCTATCCCCCAGTGTCTTATGTCCATTGGTTATGCTTATATGCATGCATACAAGTCCTTTAGTTGATCTCATACCCCCCTCCCTCCTGCCCCCAACCTTCCCCAGCCTTCCCGCTGCAGTTTGACAATCTGAGGCAGCTCTGCCTCTGTATCTATTATTGTTCAAAAGTTTATAATGGTCTCTATTATCCATGAATGAGTGAGATCATGTGATATTTATCTTTCTCTGACTGGCTTATTTCACTTAGCATAATGCTCTCCAGTTCCACCCATGCTGTGGCAAATGGTAAGAGTTCCTTCTTTTTGACAGCAGAATAGTATTCCATCCTGTAGATGTACCACTGTTTTCTAATCCATTCATCTGCTGATGGGCACTTAGGCTGTTTCCAGATCTTAGCTATGGTGAATTGTGCTGCTATGAACATAGGGGTGCATATATCCTTTCTGATTGGTGTTTCTGGTTTCCTGGGATATATTCCTAGAAATGGGATCACTGGGTCAAATGGGAGTTCCATTTTCAGTTTTTTTTTTTATTGCTTAAAGTATTACAAAGGGTATTACATATGTGTCCATTTTATCCCCCCGCCCTAGACAGTCCCCCTGCCTCCCCTATCCCCCAGTGTCTTATGTCCATTGGTTATGCTTATATGCATGCATACAAGTCCTTTAGTTGATCTCTTACCCCCCTACCTCCTGCCCCCCAACCCTCCCCGGCCTTCCCGCTGCAGTTTGACAATCTGTTTGAGGCAGCTCTGCCTCTGTATCTATTATTGTTCAAAAGTTTATAATGGTCTCTATTATCCATGAATGAGTGAGATCATGTGATATTTATCTTTCTCTGACTGGCTTATTTCACTTAGCATAATGCTCTCCAGTTCCACCCATGCTGTGGCAAATGGTAAGAGTTCCTTCTTTTTGACAGCAGAATAGTATTCCATCGTGTAGATGTACCACAGTTTTCTAATCCATTCATCTACTGATGGACACTTAGGCTGTTTCCAGATCTTAGCTATGGTGAATTGTGCTGCTATGAACATAGGGGTGCATATATCTTTTCTGATTGGTGTTTCTGGTTTCTTGGGATATATTCCTAGAAGTGGGATCACAGGGTCAAATGGGAGTTCCATGTTCAGTTTTTTAAGGAAACTCCATATTGTCTTCCATAGTGGCTGCACCAGTCTGCATTCCCACTAGCAGTGCACAAGTGTTCCTTTTTCTCCACATCCTCTCCAGCACTTGTCGTTTGTTGATTTGTTGATGATAGCCAGTCTGACAGGTGTGAGATGGTACCTCATTGTTGTTTTGATTTGCATCTCTCAAATGATTAGTGACTTTGAGCATGTTTTCATATGTCTCTTGGCTTTCTGAATGTCCTCCAGAAAGAGGTACTTTAAAATTAATTAAAACTTGCTAACCTCTCTGAAGACTTACAGTTACCTTGGCCTAAGGTTCCCCAGTTGGCCCTAATGGACATCTGGTCTTCTCCTCTGGCAAACATGGATTTACATCTAGTGAACTTGTTATAGCCAGGTCAATGAAATTGGACATTGCATCTCTTACTTTAGATTCCACTTTGTTGCAAGCAGATGTGGCTCAATACTGTAAAGCAGCAATTTTCAACCTTTATCATCTCATGGCACACAAAGTAATTACTAAAATTCTGCAGCACACCAAAAATATTATAATTTTTGCCAATGTAATGGAAAAAATAGGTATAATTTTGATTCATTAACACCAGATGACTATTTTTGTGTTGGCTGTTGTGATTTTTTTATTTGACGATCTAAGGGAAAAGAGGTCAGTGCCCCTGACTGAATAGTCAGGTATTACATGTTTTAAAAATTCTCATGGCATATCAGTTAAAAATTGTTGCTGTAAAGGACCAAAGTCATATACAGGACTCATTACCAACAGATTCAAGCTGCCTTTTCAAAGGAATCATCTTCTGAGCTCCTACATGACTTACAAACAAGAGACTTAGTCTACTGGAAGAGACACCAATGAAAAACCACCCTGGAGTCCTACTCGTAGTGCCTTTATCAGATCTTCCTTTATCGCCTGATAGAAGTATCACTAATCACATGCATTCTGTCATGTCTAATTAAGACCAGCAGTACTGTCCTGTCCAAACAGATGATCTAAGCATGGTTAAGGAACAACATGTCAAACAACATACTGCCCCTCCAACTCATTATGGGGCCTTCCTAACTTGATTCTTGAAACTTATTTATCCTTTGCTTTTGTTTTTTCTCCCAACAGATTTGGCCAGTGAAGAAAGGATCCCATCTTGGCCAAGAGGAAGGGCTCTGAAAGAATTAAAACAGACTCCAGTTTTTCTTGTTTCAATTTCTGCATCCTTTCCTTTTTTATCTTCTTCCTACACAATCTCCTCCTTTCCAAAACATTGAGAAACCGTAAGGATTACAAAAATATCTCTCAAAGAACTGTTCTGAAAGCTGTAGGCATGAGTTTGCAGCAATGATTCTTAGAAAAAGGCATGAAAAACTGAAACAGTCTCTTAACAGTTCCAGCCACAAATTTTTAGCAATTACAGATAAGTAAAATTGCAACCTGTGACTGACCACAGTTACCCCTTTTCTGGCCCTATATAAACTAATCCTGCTTCAGTTTAGGGAGTTTATTGTTCTTAAATTTCTAACTGATGCACAACAGTTGAATAAAATATTTAAACAGTATTTGTGTCACATTTTTTTCTTTTGACAAGTCATCTATATATATAAAGAGCCAGGGGCCATCACATCCGAAACAACTGAACGGAGAACCAAACAGGCTGAGTGGGGTGACAAGGCTGTTAGGGGGGTTAGTGAGGGATGACCAAATGACTGAACAAGCAGGCTGTGTGGGGCAACCAGGCTGGCAGAGGGGCCATGAGAGGAGACCAGGCCAGCGGGGGGGGGGCAGTTGGGGGAGACCAGGCAGGCAGAGGGGGGCAGTTGGGGGCGACCAGGCTGGTGGGGGGCAGTTAGGAGTGACCAGGCTGGCAGGGAGGGGGCAGTTGGGGGCAACCTGGCTGGCAGCAGGGGGCAGTTAGGGGCAACCAGGCAGGCAGACAGGTGAGTGACTAGGAGCCAGAGGTCCAGGATTGTGAGAGGGATGTCTGATTGCCGGCAGTTGGACATCCCCCGAGGGGTCCCGGATTGAAGAGGGTGCAGGCTGGGCTGAGGGGACCCCCACCCCATGTACAAATTTTGGGCACCAGGCCTCTAGTTCTAGTATAAATTACAGTATATATTTGCCTTTATATTCAAGGAATAATATGGAGCCAGATAGATTACTGTAAAATTTATCATTTTGCAGCAACACCATAAGGGGAGGATACCTGATGAATTCCTTTGATCATCAGTGGCTACTGGACACCCCTGTGGGTTGGGAGGTAAACTGAGCACTGGAAACCAGCATTGATCAAGACCAACATTGTCATTGTCCCTGCCCTTATTTCTAGTAAGACAGACACAAAACAAGTGTAATTGATTCAGGCAATATCCCCATTTCCTCCCTAATTTCAAGATTAAAATAAAAGGAACTTCCTTGCTATTATAATTATGCCATTCAGAAGAGACGCCAACCATCCAGATAGAAAGTAAGCAGAGAGCTTCCCAGATTACAAAGCTGAGTCTTGAAGGGTGAATGGGAATTAAGAGCAGTGTGATTGTAATCTATAAAGAGAATATTTTTTTCCACTCTAGCTTTTGTTACAATATATTTTTCTTTATATTTATTTTACACCATTTAACTGTGTGAAAGATTGAAATTTTTACACATTCATGGTGAATCAAATAACTATGGAATGGCCCTTCCAATCTCAATTAATATTTTTTGTCATAGTGTTTTTAGTCTGATATTAATGTAACTGATCTTGCTTATTTTGATTACCATTTGCCTAGCAAACTTTCTTCCATTCCTTTAAGTATTTCTGTAGTTTTATGATTTTTTAGGTTTATATAAACAGCATATGGTTAGATTTGTTCATTTGCATCTGAAATGACCATATTTGACTTAACGGCAGAGTTTATTCCATTAATGAACTTCAATATGAACTTATTCATACCTTCTTACATTTTGCTTTCTATTTCTGCTCTTTCTATAATTTTTCTACTTTCCTGATTTTTAACAATGGATTTATGTGGGGTTTTTGCTTGTTTATCTCATTGTCTACTTCATGGTTAAAATAATAGCATATAATAAAATAGTGATAATATAAAATGATTCAAAATAATTGGAAATGATAAGGGGATCAATATTCTTGCCATATAAAATAATGCCTCAAACAGATTGTCAAACTGCAGCGGGAAGGCCGGGGAGGGTTGGGGGGCAGGAGGTAGGGGGGTAAGAGATCAACTAAAGGACTTTTATGCATGCATATAAGCATAACCAGTGGACATAAGACACTGGAGGATAGGGGAGGCTGGGGGAGTGTCTAGGGCGGGGGGATAAAATGGACACATATGTAATACCCTTTGTAATACTTTAAGCAATAAAAAAAAATAAAAAAAAATAAAATAATGCAATGATTGGTCACTCCAACTGTAAAACAATGAGGTACTGGCATCAAAATAGACAATGTATCTATGTAGGCCTGTGGCGCGGTGTTCTGAAGAATGGTGCACCTTTGACCTCTCTTGTTCCTATGCCACCCGCTGTTTGAACTTTGGACCACATCTCAACTCTTCAGAGGGTCTCGAGCATGCGCACACCCAACACATTCAAGAAGGGGCGGGGCAAAGGTCAATTCCGAAGAGCGTGAAGCAGCGTACCTCGAAGCTCTCGACAGTTCAGCGCTGGCTGAGGTAATTTTTAAGTGCTTTGACTCGGGTCTTGGGGTTTTGTGATTGGAAGGGTGGGTGAGGGGATTTTGGTGTTGATAATGGGAGTCTTTGGAGTTAAGATGAGGACTTGTTTTAATCTGAGTTGAATGCTCATATTAGTAATTTACGTCGTTCTTCTTTCCTCAGATTCTCATCTTAAAGTTCCATCTAAGACCGCAGTCAGGTATACATTATTTTTCCTTCTTGTTACATTCTAAGTGTTTTTTAATTTGTTACTTTTCTGTTTATCAAAAGTTATTTAGAAGTGCTATTGCAATTTTCAGAAGTTAAGCCTTTCATTAATTTCTAATGTAATTTATCTGTGTCCCTTATTGATTGGAATATATTTAGAGATCCTTCATGGCCACCGGAGTCAGTTTTTATGAATATTGTATCACTAGCTTGAAAATAGTATGAATTCGCCAATTGATAATTGTCTTATTGAAAATGTGTATATTCTTTCAGTGTGTGCGCTTGCTCTATTAATCACTGAGAATATGGATTCATTTGCCTGTGTGCATATATACACACAAACATTTTTTATATATTTTACTTGGTGTTACTGGGTACAGGTAGGAGTACATTTCAGAATAAAGACTGTAGAATTATTCTAGGTATGTCAGTCAGGGCGGACACAGCACAGCCTGGCACATGCAGGTTGGGCGGGGGGGAGGGGGGGAACAAGGTCTGCCATGGCTCAATACGCGGAAGGTAAGGCAGAATTCGGTATGTGCAGGAATGGGGGAGGGGCATATGGGGCTGAGATTATCCGGGAAGGGGCCGGGCTGGGTATGCCTCTTTGCCGTTTATGGGTCCCACAGGGCTGGTAGCATAAGGCAAGACAGAGTATGTCCAAGAGGATAGGGCTGGGAAGGGCCTGGCGTCCGCTAGGGGGACTGAGCGTGAAATGCGAGCACGTGGAGCATTCTGAGGGGGCGGGGCCATGTGTGTTCGGGCGGGCTGGGCAGCGGTGGCTTGTCTGGGACTAGGGTGCTCATGAAACAGGATAGCAGGTGTGTTTTGGAGGGTGGGGCAGGGCAGGCTGAGCTAAGCAAGTGTAAGGCAGTGGAGTCTAGCTTTTCTGAGCAGGTAGGCAGGGCCTTATGCTTTCAGGTGGGCAAGTTAGAGCCAGATATACCAGCCAGGTGTGTCTGGATAAGATGGGCCACCCAGACCAGGTAGTGCCAGTCATTCCCAGGCAGGCAAGACCAGTGTATCCAGTCAGAACCAGTGGTCCCTTCCCCAGAAGGTGAGGCCAGGAGTGTTAGGGCAGGATGACCCTGTTCCCCTCCACTTAATGCTGATCCAGAGCCTTTGTCCCACAAACACAGAAACCCTACTTGTAATCCTTGCTCTCTGGTGAGTCCAGGACACAGTGTGGATGGAGGAATAGAGCTAGTGTGAGGGTCTTCCCCTCAGCTCTTGCCCATAATACACTCAGAGACCTTGCCATGGTCCCACTGGCAACTGCCCACTCAACCATAGCTGCTCAACTGCACAAGTCCCGGCTATCCCAGAAGTACCAGGCAGTGGCATTGGCAGTAAAGGAGACACCTCAGATAACAGCCACACTCCAGCTGTTAACTGAAAAGGATATGCTTCAGGACTGAAAACTATACCAGGACTTTTTCATAAGGGACTTAAATTTTTTTTTATCTTATTGTTTAAAGTATTACAAAGAGCAGTACATATGTCTCCTTTTTCCTCCCATTGACCTGCCCCTGGCCTCCCCTAGCCCCCCCCTCCCCGGCACATGCCCTCCCCCAGTGTCTTGCATACATTGGTTATGCTTATATATATGCATATAAGTCCTTTGGTTGATCTCTTACCTTCCTCTCCCAAACCCTCCCAGCGTTCCCGCTGTAGTTAGGCAGTCTGTTTATAAGGGACTTTTGACAATCAACATCTGATTAGTATTGGCAGAGCCTTGGGTAGAAGGATGTGAACAATGAAAGCAGAGCAGGTCAGCAATGAGGAGAGAGGAGGCAGGGAATATCCAAAAATCAATTAAGAAACAAGTTGGGGAGATCTGCCAGCATTTTCCTGGCCTATAGTTCTGGATGAGTGACATGTCCTTTGGGGTGCTAGCAAACATGATGCATGCAGAGGGTTAAAATACAGTAAAACCCCAATATAATGGACTAATCTGGAAGAGGGGGATGTCTGTTAAAGTAGAAAGTTTGTATATAATAAAGTAGGTTTTCCAAATGGACAAATTAGCTTACCTGTTTTTACTTATGTAAACACATTTGTATGTTGAACATCAACCTCTGAACCAAGCAGTCAGTTGGATTCCCAGTCAGGGAACAGGGGGTGTGCAGGAGGTAGCTGATCAATGATTCTCTCTCGTCATTGATGTTTCTATCTCCCTCTCCCTCTCCTTTCCAATCTAAAATCAATAAAAATAAAATTTTTAAAAATAACAGTGAATTGCCTTAGCTGATTTTTCTCAGTGGTTAGAGCATCACCCATGGACTAAAGGGTTACAGGTTCAATTCCAGTAAATGGCACATACCTCGGTAGCAGGCTCCATCCCAGGCCCCGGTTGGGGTGCATGTGGGAGGCAACCAATGGATGTGTTCCTCTCACATCGATGTTTCTCTCTCTTTGTCTCTCCCCCTCTCTTCCACTGTCTCTAAAAATCAGTGGAAAAAAAGTCCTCAGGTGAGGATTAACAGCAACAACAACAAAATCCAGTGAATTAATAACAAAAAACCCCTGCTACTTTAATTATAAGAAAATCTTGCTTTAAAGCATTTTAAAATTAACAAAATGTTAATTTTCACATATGACATACAGACCAGAAATCGTGTCTTTTAAATCAGAAGTCCGTTAAGTCGAAGTCTGCAAAATCAAGGGTTTACTGTACATTTAAACACCAGGACTTCTGCTTTTTTGGTGCTTTTGGAATCCAGTCACCAGGTGAAAAAACACAGGCTACCCTGCCAGTTGATAGAAACACATGGCTCCATTACTTCCATTGACCTGTCAACCTCCAAACATAAGAATGAGGCTATCTAGGAGCAAACAGCCACTAGCTGACTACAACCATATGGAGAAACCCAGGCAAAACCAGCAAAACTGTCCAGCTGAGCCTATCCCAATGGTCAACCTATGGAATCTTGAATTAATAAATGACCAGTGTTTTATAAATTGATTTGAAGGGTGGCTTGTTACACAGCAAAGTAGATTTTTTTTTTTTAGGAGTTCCTGCTCCTGGATCCTGCATTGCCAAAGCAGGCAGTGAATATGAAGAAAACGGAGAAGCTGAAGAGAAAGGTGGATTGGAAGGTGACAGAAATGGTGGAGGGGGGGCATGGAGGCAGAGGTTGGAAGCAGAATGGAGGGCAGGGGTACAGGGTTAGGGAACCCTCCTACCCCTGCCCTGACCATGGTTGTTCCACAGAAGGAGAAGAAGCAGAAGCTCATGGAAAAGCGGAAACATGCAGAGCCGATGGACGTCCAGGACCCAGCCGTGCTGCGGCAGTGCCTGGGACGTCGCTGTGTGAATCCCAACCGGCCAGGCTCCAAGTACTGCTCAGATGACTGTGGCATGAATCTGGCAGCTGAGTGAGTGCACCTGGAGGTTAAGCAACCTGGGGTAGGGCATGATCTATAGCAGTGATGCCGAACCTATGACACGCGTGTCAGAGGTGACACACGAACTCATTTTTTTGGTTGATTTTTCTTTGTTAAATGGCATTTAAATATATAAAATAAATGTCAAAAATATAAATCTTTGTTTTACTATGGTTGCAAATATCAAAAAATTTCTATATGTGACACGGCCCCAGAGTTAAGTTAGGGTTTTTCAAAATGCTGACACGCCGAGCTCAAAAGGTTCACCATCACTGATCTATGGCATCTGTAAGTCCATCTACTCTCTACCCATGTGTCCACCATTCATCCACCCTTACAGCCACACACCCAGTGAACCATCCATCCGCATTTCATCCACCAACCCACTCATCCACCCTTATCATCATTTACCCAACCAGCCATGTACTATCCACCCATCCATCCACCATTTAACCACTTATTCATCAGCATTCACTCATCTACCATTTATCATCTTATGTAGTCACCATTTGGTCACTCATCCATTTCTTCTTTTTTTATTTTAATTTATGTTAATTATTTTAAAAATATTTATTGTTGAGAGTATTTCAGTGTCCCCCTTCACATCCCCCTTTGCCCCCTCCACCAAGTTCCCACCCTGCCTCAGGCCTTCACCACCCTATTGTCTGTGTCCATAGGTAATGCATATATGGTTAATCTCTTCCTGTTCCCCTTCCCTCTCAGATTCATCAATCTGTTCCATGTTTCCTTACCTCTGGTTCTATTTTATTCATCAGTTTATTGTTTTCTTTAGATTCCTTGTTCCTTTATTTTGATTTTTAGATTCATTATTGATAGATATGTATTTATTGCCATTTTATTATTCATATTTCTTCTTCTTCTTCTTCCTCTTCTTCTTCCTCTTCTTCTTCTTCCTCCTCCTCCTCCTCCTCCTCCTCCTCTTCCTCTTCCTCTTCTAGAATGCCCTTTATCATTTCATGTAATACCTGTTTGGTGGTATTGAACTCCTTTAGCTTTTTCTTGTCTGTGAAGCTCTCTATCTGACTTTCAATTCTAAATGGTAGCTTTGCTGGATAGGGTAATCTTGGTTGTAGTTCCTTGCTATTCATCACTTAGAATATTTTTTGCCAGTCTCTTCTGGCCTGCAAAGTTTCTGTTGAGAAATCAGCTGACAGTTGTATGGGTGCTCCCTTGTAGGTAACTAACTGCTTTTCTTTGCTGCTTTTAAGATTCTTTCTTCATCTTTAGCCCTTGGAATTTTAATTATGATATGTCTTGGTGTGTGCCTCTTTGGGTTCCTCTTGTTTGGGATTCTATGTGTTTTCTGAACTTGTAAGTCTATTTCTTTCACCAGGTAGGGGAAATTTTCTGTCATTATTTCTTCAAATAGATTTTCAATATTTTGCACTCTCTCTTCTCCTCCTGGCACCCCCATAATGCAAATGGTGGTACATTTGAAGATGTCCCAGAGGCTCCATACACTATCTTCATATTTTTGGATTCTTTTTTCTTTTTGCTCTCCTAATTGGGTGTTTTTGCTTCCTCATATTCCAAATCACTGATTTAATTCTTGGCTTCCTCTACTCTATGTTGATTCCCTGTAAATTATTCTTCGTTTCAGTTAGTGTATCCTTCATTTCTGACTGGTCCTTTTTCATGTCTTTGATAGTTTCACTAATTTCCTTGAAATTGTCATTAAGTCCCTTGAGCATCCTTATTACCATTGTTTTGAACTCTGTATCTAGTAATTTGCTTGCTTCCAATTCATTTAGTTCTTTTTCTGGAGATTTCTTCTGTTCTTTCATTTGTGGCATGTTGCTTTGTCTCCGCACTTTGGCTGCTTCCCTGTGTTTGTTTCTATGTATTAGGTAGAGCTGCTATATCTCCTGTACTTGGTAGAGTGGCCTTATGTAGTAGGTGTCCTGTGGGGCCCAGTGGCTCATCCTCTCCTGTCACCTGAGTTGGGTACTCTAGGTGCACCTCTGTGTGGGCAGTGTGCACAGTCTTGTTGTAGTTGAGGCTTGATTGCTGTTAGTGTCACTGGGAGGAATAGGCCCTCAGGCCAATTGGCTGTGAGTACCAGCTGGGACTACAGTGGAAGAGCTGCTGTGCAGGAGATACCTCTGTGGAGCAGGATTTACTTCAGTGGTGCTTTGGTGTTCACTGAGTCTGCCCCTTATGTGTGTTGCTCGTAAATAAGTAGAGTTGTAATCTGGTGTGGTCTGAAGCTGTCCACTTGGTGCACTGGCTTTGGGGCCTTCTGAGAGGAGCAAAGTCAGCCACTGCCTGTGCCCTGCCTGGGGCCACCTGGCAAAAGCTTGAGAGTGATTTGCAGATGGCTGCTACTTGTGTTAGGCTTGGAGGTGCCCAGGAGAGGCCAAAGGCAGGCTGTGAACCAAGGCAGGCTGCTAGTGCCAGGCCTGGGGCCACTTTTTTTTTTAAAATATATTTTATTGATTTTATACAGAAGGAAGGGAGAGAGATAGAGAGTTAGAAACATCGATGGGAGAGAAACATCCATCAGCCGCCTCCTGCACATCTCCTACTGGGGATGTGCCCGCAACCCAGGTACATGCCCTTGACCGGAATCGAACCTGGGACCTTTCAGTCCGCAGGCCGATGCTCTATCCACTGAGCCAAACCGGTTTCGGCATGGGGCCACTTTTTGAGCAATATGTGGCACACTGAGTCTAGCTGCTACTTGTTTGAGAGATTTTAGGAAAGTCTGAAGCCTGAGCCAGGACAGGCCATTCATATGGAAAAGCTCCTGCAAACAGTTTGGGTGGGCCTGCAAATTGGGTAGGGCTGGGTCTCAGGGAATCACTAGGGTGGGTCAAACAGTATGAGCCATGTTGATGGAGACTCAGATATGGCACCTGCCAGTCAGCTCAGTGGCAGTGGAGGTTTCAGTATAAGAACAATGACTTCTGAGAGCACTTTTGTCTGGGAGAAAGCTGCCCCCATGTTCTTGCCCTGATGCCAGACAATTTAGTTCCTCCCTGTACGTTCCTGGATCCTTTCAAGCTGCTGCCCCAGTGCTGGAGCTCAGAGGGAGTGAGTCCAAGTAAGTCCGTGCATCGGCCCTTTAAGAGGGACTGTCTGAATCTCCAGCAGCCTGTGGCACTCTGCCACAATCCCTGCTGGGTTTTATAACCCAAAGTTATGGGGACTTATCTTCACAGCACTGGAATCCTGGGTGGGGGAGCCTGGGGTGGGATAGGGATCCCTTGCTCCTCACCAGTGGCATCTAAAGCCAAGATATCCCTCCCAATTTAAAAAACACCACACATGGGTGTCGGACCAGCCCATTCCACGCCTCTGCCCCTCCTACCTGTATCAATGTGCTTTCTTCTTTAATTCTCCAGTTGTAGGACTTACATTCAGCCATATTTAAGGTGGTTCTGAATGATGGTTGCTCTGTATTTTAGTTGTAATTTTGAGGTGGTTGTGGATAAGAGTACCATGTTTACCTATGTAGCCATTTCTTCCCATTTTTTCTTCCTTTATTGCCCCTACCTACTCATTCCATTTCTTGCTGTTACCCCTTCCAGACGCATCTATGAGATCCTGCCCCAGCGTATCCAGCAGTGGCAAAACAGCCCCTGCGTTGCTGAGGAGCATAGCAAGAAAATGCTCGAGAACATCATCCGTGAGCAGGAGGATGTCCACACCCACCTGAAGTACCTGGAGCGTCAGTACCATGAACTTGAGGCCATCATTCTGCGTGGCAAGCAGCAGGCTATATGCAAGGATGAGGAGGTGAGTGGAAATAGGTAGGGTGTAGTGGAAAGGTACCTGATATCTTTCCCTGCCCATCCCCACTCTGCACTGCTTCACTGGCTCCTCCACTCTTCTGTGCAGAGCACAAAAGTTACCACAGACAACGCTCAACAGATCTTCTGTGTCTCCTGTGGGAACTCCATCACTATGCGTGTCGCTCTCCGCCACATGGAGCACTGCTTTGCCAAGGTTGGGGCATTGGCTGGGGGCTGAGGGGGCAAGGGTGTTTTGGGCTTGGTGGTGTTCATGGGGAGGGGGGGCAGGTTTGGTGCCTGGGTGTTTGTAGAAGGGACTACAACATACATCCATGGTTCTACTCATTTGTGCTTTTCTTCCATCCCCAGTATGAGGACGGAGACTGAGTATCAGCCAGTGAAGAGGGGGGCCACTGGCTGGGCAGACAGTAGCATAGGGTCCACAGGGGACAAATGTATTGTTTGGGGCTTTGTCATGGGTGGGCATGCAATGTACATTTACAGTTCTTCCCATTTGTAATCTTTCTTCTCAGTATGAATGCAAAGCGTCCTTCGGGTCCTTGTACCCCACTTGCATTGAGGGGTGAGTATGGGTGCTGGTCAGGGTCAAAGACATGGTATGGATGGGGTCAGGAACAGGGTGGGCAAGATCATGGGCAGGATGTGGGTGGGCTCAGAGGCAGAGGCGGGTGAGTTCGGATCAGGGTATGGGCGAAGTTGGGGATAAAGTGTGGACAGGGTTCATGATAGGACCTCCTTCCTCCTCATCTTTAGCACCTCACTTTTAACCTCCCCCAGGTCCACAAGGCTCTTCTGTGATGTTTATGACCCAATGAGTAAGAGGTACTGTAAACGGCTCCAGGTGCTATGCCCTGAGCACTCAAAGGATCCCAAGGTGAGGCTCTTTCGTCCTCACCCTCCATTCCTCCTTCCTCCCTGCCTGACCACCCTATTCCTCTCTTCCTCCCTGCATGACCTATTTCCTTCTTCATTCTGCTTTACTGCTTTCAAACATCCTGGCCAGCCATTATATACCCTCTTCCCTTCCAGACTACCCCACTTTCCCTCCTCCTCACTGCCCGAACACCTTCTGTTCTTACTTTTCTCTCTGTCTGACTGCTGTTTATTCATGCCTTCATTGCCTGACCCCACCAACTCACTCTCTCTCTCTCTCTCTCTCTCTCTCTCTCTCTCTCTCTCTCTCTCTCTCTGCCTTACCACCCTCTATTCCTCTGCTCCACACTGCATGGCCATTCCCCATTCTCTTTTCCTTGCTTGACCATCTTCCATTCCTTTCTCACCTCCTGCCCAACCACCCCCATTCCTCCTTTCCTCTTTGCATGGATGCCCTAAATTCCTCTCTCCCTCACTTTCTGACTTCTCCCTCATTCTTTATTTTCCATCCCTATCTGCCCCCAATCATCTTTTCCCTGCTTGTCATCTCCTAAAGCCTTTCCTCCCTGTATAACCAGCCTCCATTCTTCCATTCGTCCCACCTTCCCTGCCTCATTACTCACCTCCTCCATGCCTTGCCAACACTCATTCATCTACTTCTCCTTGTCAGATCTTCCCTCCACCCTCCTCTCCTTCCTGTTTGATCTCTTTGTTCTTCTATCCTTCCTGTCTGATCACCTCCATTCCTCCATCCCTGCTTGTTAACTTCTTCCATCCTCCATGCTTGATCATCCCCTTTTGCTTCCTCTTTTCTAACTAATCACTGAATTCCTTTCTCCTCCCCTTCTGGCTCACTCCTCATTTCTCTCCGTCTTGCCCAACTACCCTCCATTCCCCTATTCCTTTCATCCCACCTGCCTGATCATCCTCCATTACTATCCTCCTTCATACTTCATCATTCTTCATTCTTCCCCACAGGTATCCAATGATGAGGTGTGTGGTTGCCCTCTAGTGCACAATGTCTTTGAACCCACTGGTAATTTCTGCTGCCTCCCCAAATGCCTGTGCATCCACCACTATAACTGGGAAAAGCTGAGGCGTGCCGAAGTGGACCTAGAGCGTGTGCGAGCGGTAAGCAACAATGCTGAGTGGGGCTGAGGGACGGGATAGAATCCTGGAATGCCCTTCTCATGCCGATCCCCCACAGTTGTACAAGCTTGAATTGCTGAGTGAGCAAGAGCACAAGGTGCGCACATCTATGAGGAACCGGGCAGGTCTGCTGGGCCTGATGCTTCACCAGACAATCCAGCATGATCCGCTCACCAATGACCTGCGCTCCAGAGAGGACAACTGAGCCCTGTTCAACTGAGATCCTGTACCCAGCATCCTGTACAAGGGAGATTCATAAATTCCTCACACACCTATTTCTTTCATCACTTCTTTCTCAGGGCATCTCAGAGTCTCTGTGTTTCTCTGTTCATCATTTGGTCTCCTGTTTCTGTCTATCCCCTTTTGGGAGGGAGTCATCAAAATTCTCTCCTGTTTCCGTTCATTCTTCTATCCCAGAACCTGGGATGGGTCAGGGGAATCTCATTTCCCACTGCCCAGAATTTTGTTAATAAACTTTGGAAGAACAAGGGCTTTTAATAGCCCTTGATGGCCCATCTGTCTGGCCACAAACCCAATTCTGAAATTCCGATGGTAGTGGGTAGCAGTGCATCTGTACTAGTATTTAGGAGCAGGCTTCGCTGTCCATGCAGAGGTAGCTATGAAGTGATGCCCATTCAGTGTTCAGTGGGTTCTCTTTTGTCAGGGGAGCTGGGACTTTACGAAGGGGATCTGGAAGTCTTGACCCTTATTCCCTGCAGTTCCCATGCCAGGCCATCACATATATAGTTGGTGCCTGATTAGTGCACAGCCAATTCACCAGCTTCTGTGTAACTGTTAATATTCCTTAGGCTAGAGGTGTTGGGAAAACATTGAGATGTGAGATAAGATTACTGTGGGATGGTACTCCCTGATGCTTCCACTTTAGAACACTGAGGAGAATTCAAGGTGTCATGGCAATCATGCCCTGCCCCTGCCGACCTGTTCTATCCCTGACCATCCCACGAGGTCCTAGCCCTTTCTGTCAGCTTTGGCACCTGCCAATCCAGTTCTGGTCTGTCTGTCTCCCCCGAGCCCTGCTAATCACATCCTGTTCTTCCCTCAACACCCTGTTTTGACTCTACCCTTTCCAGTTTGCCCTATCCACTGAGTCCCCATCCAGTCATGCCTATTTCAAGCCTATAGCGTTGTCATAAGGGTACTGAGACCTCTGCCACATCTCCCTTTGCCAGCCCCAGCCAGTCCTCCTGTGACAATGGAGGTATGTCTGTAACACAGCCTGTGGGTATTAATTCCTTATTAATTTTTACAATTACATTTCTCCAGGGACTCACATGTTTCATCTAAATATTTAAGTATGCTGCTTTAGACTTATACCTCACATTCTACTATAACTAGTTTGTATATATTACTATTTGGTGCAATAAGTAATTTCTTTTTTACTATAAATATTATCTTTTTCCTTCTTTTCAAGTTGACCAGATTTGTTAGGAGCTGATCCATATAATTATTTGAAAGGACCAGATTTTGTTCTATTTATTTAAGCTTAAATTTTTATGAATTGCCACTTTTTGAGTTTTTGTTTTGTGTTTCATTTTCATGTGTTTGATTAAGTTTGTTGTTCTTTTTCTAATTTCTTTTTTATTTTTAGTATATTTATTGTGGAGCATGATAGAGGACTTCATTTATTTGTATCTTCTTCAGTTTCTTTCTTTAGTGTCTTATAATTTCCCAAGTACAAGTCTTTTACCTCCTTTGTTAAATTTATTCCTAGGTATTTTATTTTATATTTTGATGCAATTGTAATATAAAATATAACATAAATTGGATTGTTTTCTTAATTTTCCTGTCTGATAGTTCATTATTGGTGTATAAAACTGCAACCAGCCCAGCCAGCATGGCTCAGTGGTTGAGCATTGATCTGTGGACCAGGAATTCATGGTTCGATTCCCAGTCAGAGCATATACCTCGGTTATGGCTCGATCCCCAGGAAGGGGTGTGCAGGAGGCAATAGATCAATGATTCTTTCTCATCATTGATGTTTCTCTATGAAATCAATAAAAATATATTTAAAAATAAAACTGCAACCAATTTTTGGATTTTTGTGTCCTGCTACATTACTGAATTTATTTATCAACTCTAGTATTTTTGGTGGAATTTTTAGGGGTCTCTATATAAAGTATGTGGTCTACAAATAATGACGGTTTTTACTTCTTCCTTTCCAATTTGGATGCCTTTTATTTCTTCTTCTTGTCTGATTGCTTTGGCTAGGACTTCCAATACGATGTTGAATATGAGTGGGGAAAGTGGACATACCTGTCTTGTTCCTGCTCTAAAGGGAAATGCTGACCTAAAGTGGAGAGACAACACTGAATATAGTGATGTTGGTGTGCCTCTCATTTTACAAATTCTTATTAGTCTTTGTAAATAGTGTATACTCTTGTGCTTCTCATGGAGCATAATTATCTTGTGGGTTTTGTGGCTGTACATAGTATATTCACTCCAGCATGCCCACTTCTCTGAGACTCTTAGTCCCTTCTTCCTATTGACATAGCAATTCTGGCATTTCAACATCACTTGGGGTGGATTGCCTTTCTCAGGTTTCTAGGAAACATTCTAGTAGTGAATTTGCATCATATCCTGAAGTCCTTGCCAGGATGTTAATCCTGCATCTCTGTTATATCTATCTACCCCTATGTTCTTCCCACCCATCATTCTTTAATAACTGCCCTCAGAATCCCTCTTGATCAAACACCCTCAAAATCCAGTCCCACACATGCTCCCCCAGTTCCTGTTGGTACATGCAGGACAGTTTTTGAATCTCCTTGGCAGTATTGTCGTGCCCAGCATATATCCGCTGAGCTATGCTGTGACTTAATCCTATTTATAGTTGGCAAAGATAAGAAATAGGGGTCAGTCCATGTGGGGGTACATGTCTTCTTGTACAACAGAAGCATCTGCACTATATTTCAGCATTGGAGTGTGCTAGTGTTTAAGAGAGAGGGATGGGCCACTTCTGCGGGCTTACAGGACCCAGAGATATGGTAATGAGCCTCCAAGATGGCTCCTAGAAACCTTGCCTTCTGGTATTCATGTCCTTGTATAGTCCCCTCCACACTGAATAAGGATTTGGCCCTGTATGACCAATACAATACACTGGGAGTGATGATGTGTGACTTCTGGGACTACATCATAAAAACATTGCAGCTTCTCTCTTAATCACTTGGATCATCTGAGGGAAGCCAGTTGCCTTTCTGTGAGAAGAGTTCTGCAGAGAGAACCCTGTGGGGAAAAAACTGAGGTCCCTGGCCAACAGCCAGTACCAAGTTGCTGGCCATGTGAGTTCTCCCTGAATTTCTGACCCAGATTGCTTGTTTCACATAATTATTTTTAGTAGTTTTTAAAAAATATATTTTTATTGATTTCAGAGAGGAAGTAAGAGGGAGAGATAAATAGATATATCAACGATCAGAGAGAATCATTGATTGGTTGCCTCCTGCACGCCCCCTTCTGGGGATCAAGCCCGAAACCCAGGCATGTGCCTTTGACCAGAATTGAACCCGGGACCCTCTTTTTTTTTTTTTTTTAAATAATTCTCACCCGAGGATATTTTTCCATGGATTTTTAGAGAGAGTGGAAAAGAGAGCGAAAGACAAAGAGAAATATTGATGTGAGAGAAACACATCGACTGGTTGCCTCCTACACGTACCTGACCAGGGCCTGGGCTGGGGAGGAGCCTGCAACAGAGGTACATGCCCTTGAACAGAATCAAACCCAGGATCCTTCAGTCTGCAGGCCAATGCTCTATCCTCTGAGCCAAACAGGCTAGGGCTTCACATAATTCTTTGAGAAATTTGCAACACAGCCATAGTAACTGGAATAAGAAGAATCTGGAGACTGAACTTTCTGTAGGTAATCAAACAAGAGGTCTCCAAAACATGTGTCAAGGTTGTATTCTTTCCCAATCAGGGCCCTGACCTTGGCATAGCAGATTGGCATTGGTTAGGAGTTTAGCCTTTGTGTTTGTCAACCACTCTGACCAAGTTGTGAGCCTTGTCCTTATCGTTCTTTGCCCTCTCTCTGCTGGAGATGACAGCTTCTTCATATGCTGCTGCCAAGGTCATCCCTTAGCTTTTACACTTGGGATTCAAATGCCTGTTAATCACTCTGCCTTTTAGAATCTTTTTCTAGATTGTCAATTGAGTTTAGTGATATCCACCCAATACTTTTTGCATTACTATTATTTCCCCCATGTCTCTAAAATATCTGATATATTGCACCTTCTAGAGCAGTGGTTCTCAACCTTCTGGCCCTTTAAATACAGTTCCTCATGTTGTGACCCCAATCATAAAATTATTTTACAGCTACTTCATAACTGTGATTTTGAATCGTAATGTAAATATCTGATCTGCAGGATGATCTTAGTCGACCCCTGTAAAAGGGTCGTTCGACAGCCAAAGGGGTCGCGACCCACAGGTTGAGAACCGCTGGTCTAGAGCATTCCCTTTTACCAGTAGTCATCCCAGTTCACCACCTGTGAGTTTTAACAATTGAATTGATTTTTTATTCCAGGAGCTATTTTTCAGATGAGTAGTGAGCAACCAAGTTTCAAAACACCATCTCATCCACAGCTTGCCTTCTCAGACCATTTTTGGTACCAATTGTTCATGTTAAGTTTGTTGGAATGAGGGGATAGAAGGGGGAGAAGTTGAGCTGTATTGCAGATCAAATGACAGCCTTGGCCAACCACACAAAGAGCTCTGGAGCTAGAATGTTCTTTCCTGTGTTGGGCCTTCATTCTCTGGACTTGATCAGATATCAAATGCGGGCTGCCCCAGAAAAGGGCATGACCTTGGGCAAGGTGGCTGTCTGCAACAGAGGCAATTCCTGGAGCAATTGATAGTCCTGAATACTGTCAGTTGACAGCTGGGGAATGGAAAAATTCTACAACTTGGAATTCTATGCAGTCATAAAAAACTATTGAGTGAAAAAAACCAAGATGCAGAGAATTTTGTATAATATGATTTCATCTCACTTTTGTAAAACAAAAAAAAAGAATGTATTTGTGCAATAAAATTTACACACAGACATGGAAATAAGAGTGAAATGGTTCCTACCTGATGTTAGCACTGGTTATTTGTGGGGAGGATTGCAGATGTAGGTATAAGTAGAATGCAAGGAAGAAGAGGAAGTTAAAGCAATTGAAATAGTAATAGGTATCAATAAAAGTGTTTGTTTTTTTAATCCTCACCCAAGAATATTTTCCACTGATTTTTAGAAAGAGTGGAAGAGAGAGGGAAAGATAGAAATATTGATGTGAGAGAAACACATCGATTAGTTGCCTCCTGCACAAGGCCCAACCAGGGCCAAGGCTGGGGAGGGGCCTGCAACTAAGGTACGTGCCCTTGACTGGAATTGAACCCTGGACCCATCAGTCCGCAGGCCGACGCTCTATCCATTGAGCCAAACCGACTAGAGCTAAAAGTAAGTTTTAAATTGGTATGACCAATGGTTGCTTTCTGTTTCATGTATGTGCCAATAAAAGCATCCTTTAGGACACTTTATTATTCACAGTTCCTTGTAAAAGAAAATCTAAGTAATAATTATGCAAGTGCAGCATTAGGACAAATTTCCAACCCTGCCCACAACGAGTTTGCTGCCCCTTAGCACCTCAAATATGAAAATTATACAGATGCCACTGCCCCTCTGGGAGATGTCATGAGGCAGAGGTGAGAAAAATCCATCATATCCTTTCAATGGATGAACTGCTACACATTCTACGAAATCCAGCCCACACACCTCCTATGGGAAGCTCTCCCTGAGTGATAGGAGGATTCATGCCAGCTGAAGGCCCCTTGGACCCAGCAGGTGGGAAAGGCTTTTTGAAAGGAGCTGGCCCTGAGCTCTGTTGTCCTCTATCTTTGTGCCCTTAGACCAGTCACATGCTTTTTAGGCCCCAGTTCAACATTCTGGACAGTAGAGGGCTGGACTCTGATTACTAAATAGTCCTCTGGCTCTCCCACAGTCCTGGATTGGATAATTGTTTGTTGAGTGAACAAGTAAAAGAACAAATTAAATCTGTGGAAGCTGGTTAGTACATATACATGTCTAAAATTGTTCCCAGCATTATCATTAATTTTGTTGGGTGTGTTGATGGTACTGTAGTTATGTTAAAAGAAGAAGGAGAAGAAAACAAAGAAAAAGCAAAGGGAAGAAAAGCATCCTCATATATTAAAGATTTATATTGATGTATATGGGTGAAATGAAGTCTGGCTTTAAAATATTCAAACAAAGGGGATTGTGAATGAGATGTGGAGAAATGACAAAACAAGAAAGACCGAATATTGATAACTATTGAAGCTGAGTACTTAAAGATTCCATATACTATTGTTCTACTTTAGTATGTATGTTAAAAGTTCATGGTGAAGTTTTTTAACAAAGACAAGAAATGGAAATATTTACAAGTAACAATATATATATATTTAAATATATATTTTTATTGATTTCAGAGAGGAAGGGAGAGAAGAGAGAGAGAGAGATAGAAACATCAATGATGAGAGAGACCCACAGATCGGCTGCCTCATGCATGCCCCTTACTGGGGCTTGAGCCCACAACCTGGGCATGTGCCCTTGACTGGAATTGAACCTGGGACCCTTCAGTCCACAGGTAGACACTATCCAATGAGCCAAACCAGCTAGGGCACAAATAACAATATTACTATTAGACAAAATATATTTCAAAAAGAAGAATTTTAAGAGCTAAACAAATTCTTAATTTAAAAGCATGTAGCCACCAAAAAGATGCACCAATCATGAGCATATGTATGAGTATGTGTATGCTTTTTATATATATAAAATAAATACTGATATGATAGGGAACATTTTTCAAATATTCATTTACAGTGGAAGAATAATATATGTCACAGAAATGGACAGATCAAGTAGATGACATGTGTAAGTAAGTTACAAAGATTGGAATACTACAACTAACATAGTTGATATTTTATAGATCTACATTTGATCTGTATTTTGTACTCAACAGAGAAGGCATATGTTTTATACATAAATGAAACATCCTGAAAAATTCTCCTTGCAATAGGCCACAAAGGAAATAATAAATATTTCAAAATCATATCACACAGACCACAATGCAATAAAATGGAGGTAAAAACAAAAAGACATAGTGAAATAAGTCAGTCAGAGAAAGACAAATGCCATGGAATCTAATGTACAAAATAAGCTGATGAACAAAAGAGAACCAGAGGCATGGATATAGGGAACAGAGTGACAGATGTCAGAGGGGAGGAAGATGGGGCGGGCTTGATGAAAGAAGGTGAAGACATAAACCAATGAACATTTATGCATAGCCCATGGACACACACAACAATGTGGTGATGGCCAGAGGGGAGGGGGAATGAGGGCTGGGTGAAGGTGGGCAAAGTGGGGGGAAATGGGGATATCTGTAAAGTGTCAACAATAAAAATATTAAAAGAGAGAGATATAAAAACAAAAAAATTCAAGTGCCTGGACATGGGTGATTTCTTTTTTTTAAAAATATATTTTATTGATTTTTTACAGAGAGGAAGGGAGAGGGATAGAGAGTTAGAAACATCGATGAGGGAGAAACATCGATCAGCTGCCTCCTGCACACTCCCTACTGGGGATGTGCCCGCAACCAAGGTACATGCCCTTGGCCGGAATCGAACCTGGGACCATTCAGTCCGCAGACCGACGCTCTATCCACTGAGCCAAACCGGTTAGGGCGGGTGATTTCAAAATAATTATACTGGGTGAAAGAAGCCAGACATAAAACAGAAAATATTGCATGATTCCATTTCTATAATCGCTTAAAAAATGCGTATGTGAATCTATAGTGACAGAAAATATGTCAGTGGTTACTTAGAAGTGAGAATGAAGGAAGTGATGGATTACAAATAGAGATGAAGAAAGTTTGAGAGGGGCAGTGATAGAAATATTAATTATCTTAATTGTGGTGATGTTTACATGGGTGAATACTGACCTAAGAAATTTTGCTTAAAAATGAAAAGTTTAGAGCACTATAATTTAGGCTCATTAAAAAATCATAAATAAAACATTAGCAAACAGAACCCAACAGTATATTGAAAGACTAACACATTAGGAATCTAATAAACTAAATAAACTGATGAATAAAATAGGTCCAGAGGCATGGACACATGTAACAGAATAACAGATCTTAGCAGGTGTGGTGGGAGGGGGAGTGGGAATGGGAAGAGATTAACCAAAGAATTTATATGAATATATGCAAGATGAGCTGTTAAATTATAGATTGTTACCCCTCCTCAAAGGAAAAGAAAGCAAGAAAGAAAGACCAACACATCATAACCAAATAGGGCTCTAGTAGGATTCCAAGGGAAGTTTTAAATTTTTGAAGTACGTCATCATATTAGTTGAACTGAACACAGGAAAAAATCATTGAGAGAAAAATATGATTTTATTTTGTTAATTTTAAAATTGAATTTAGCCCAGCTGGTATAGCTCAGCAGTTGAGCATCGACCTAGGAACTAAGAGTTGCTGGTTCGATTCCTGGTAAGGGCACATGCCTAGGTTGTGGGCTCAATCCCCAGTGGGGGGAATGCAGGAGTCAGCCTGATCGATGTTTCTATCTCTCTATCCCTCTCCCTTCTTCTCTCTGTAAAAATCAATGAAAACATATTTTAAAAAATAAAATAAATTGAATTTATTAGGGTGACCTTGGTTCATAAAACCATACAGGTTTCAAGTCAAATAAAACATCATCTGCACATTGCATCATGCGCCCATCTCCCCAAGCAAAGTCTCTTTCCATCCCCATGTTTCCCCTTTTGCCCACCTCCACTCACCCTATGTGAAAAGATGCCAACCATCTTCATATTAAGAGAAATGAAAATTAAAACCACACTTGGCATACCATTTCTCACCTATGAGATTAGCAAAAATCTAAAAGTTGAACAATCCACTCTGCTGGTGAATTTGTGGGAAAACTGCTGGGGGTAGTCAAAGTGATACAATCATACAGAGGTGCGGATGGAAATGTTTACCAAATTAAAATGCACTTAATTATGACTCAGAAACTACACTTCTGGGACTCTATTCTATGAATATATCCACACACATTTGGAAAACATATTACAAGGTGGCTCACTGTGGCATTGTTTGAAATAGAAAAGTATAGGGGAAAAAATCTGTGTTCATCAGCTGGGCTCAAAGAAATCAATAAAATCAAGTAATCAACATGATTCCAGCCAGTAGACTCAAGCATCAAGATGTAACATTAGAAGAAAATAATGGTTTCAAAGCCAAGACAAAGTAAGAGCTGGAAACCAGTATATCTGACAAATTGCAATTCGGGGTAGGGGGGAAAATTGGAATCAATGAGTCCAGATTATATCCAGGTGTTCTAGAAGAATGTTACAGTAGTACTTACTATTCCTTAATTGCGCTGCTATTTCTTAAAAACTAATTGTGTATTACATAATGTATCTGCAATCAGAAAAGCAATAAATCTGATTGTAGATGCATTAATATAAATTCTAAATAAAACATTAGTAAACAGAACCCAACAGTACACTGAAAGACTAACACATCAGAAATCTAATGAACAAAATAAACTGAGGAGCAAAATAGGTCCAGAGACATGGATACATGGCACAAAATAACAGATCTGGCAGGGGGAGGAGGGTGCAGGAAGAGGTTAACCAAAGAACTGGCACATTAATATAATCATCTTTAAACAAACATGCAAGGGGAAAGAAAACTCTTTATCAAAGAAAGTTAGCTAATAAATATAGAAAGATGATAGAATTGAAAATCACCATTTTGCAACCCCTAAATTAACCATTGTGAAGATCATCAATGGATGCTAAAACCATCTTGTGAAAGCATACTTGAATGTTATGGGCTGAAATGTGTTCCCCCAAAATTCATATGTTGAAGCCCTAATCCCCAGTATTGCAGAATGAAAAATGTGACATATTTGGAGATAGGGCTGTTAAAGAGGGGATTAAGTTAAAATGAGGCCTTTAGGATGATTCCGGATCCAATCTGACTAGTGTTCCTATAAGAAGAGGAGATTAGGACATATAAAGAGACACCAGGTGTGTATAGGACAATATTCTGTCCTTAGCTGCAGATATTAAAATATTCTGACCTGCCCTCTTCCTCATTTTTAACTAAATACACACATAAATGTGAAGATTTGCAACTGGCCTGCCCCAGGATGCAGAAAATCAGTGCCAGAGTTTAAAGGAGACTCTGATCCTCCTATTTAAAGTGGCAGTCCCCCAAAATTTCCAACTCATATCACTCAGTCCTATCCACCCTCCTTTAGCAATTATCACCTCCTAATAATTTATTATTATCTCTCTTCCCCTCTAGGATGCCAGGTTCATGAAGCTAGGGATTTAGGGGCTCTTTTGTTTTACCAAACATCAGATACTAAGGGCAGTGACTGGTGATCAATAAATATTTGATGAATGAACAAATAGTCTCATATACTTGTAAGTTCTCCCTCTCCTTAGTATTTCCTGCATTACTCATATCAAATCAATTTTATAATTAGTCATATCACCCAGAGATGCCTGCAGAGTCTTTTGGAGGGAATAATTAATCTTTTAAGAAAATGAGTCCAGTGTGTGTGTTTTGCTGCTCTCTACATGTGTGGTAAAGATACCAAAAATAAGCAGTTGATTGATTATTCCACATACGTGAGAAGCAGAAGTCATTGCAGTATCAGCATGAACAAGTCAATGAGCAAACAGTAAATCAATAAGATAATTTCTGATAAAAAGGAAGGCTATGAAGAAAACTAAAGCATGGCAAGGAGCTTAAGTAGTGGGGTTGGTCAGGGAAGAAAGACGCCTGAAGAAAAGACATTTGAGCAGACATGAGTGGCATGATGGGGTGAGCCATGGAGCCAGGGCATGCATATATATATATATGGCAGGAGCCTCAGTAAGTGTCAAAGCTGTGGAGATCCTGCCTCCTTGCTATCCTACCATCTCCAGTCTTGCCCCATTCAAGGAAGGGGCAGCACTTTTCTCCATGCAAACTTTCTCTTTTTACATATAAATATCGACCTAACAAATTTTCCCAATTAATTAAAATACTTAGTTTTAATAATACAACTAATATTTATGCATCTACCATCTACTAGTAAAAGGTAGGGCCTTGACAATAACCTCCATGTATTTATGTGTTACCTCAATTCATTGCCTTGCCTCCCCTCAACTTAGGTAAACATCATCCTGAATCCCAAGTTCATCAATTTTTTTATTTCCTTTTTATTTTTTTAAAATGTATTATTATTATTGATTTCAGAGAGGGAGAGGGAGAGAGAGAACCATCAATGATGAAAGAGACACCATTGATTGACTGCCTCCTGCACGCCGCCCCCTACTGGGGATCGACCCTGCAACCCAGACATGTGCCCCAGATTGGAATTGAACCCGGGACCCCTCAGTCTGCAGACCAATGCTCTAGCCACTGAGCAAAACCAGCTAGGGCATTATTTCCTTTTTATATTATTTTATTACAACTATACAAAATCCTAAATAGTTCATGTTCTCTATATTAGTAGCTTTTAGTTTTATAAAAGTATATTTTACACAATCTTTTGGGAATTATAGGATTTTTTCCCCTTAATATTCATCCATGTTGTTGGATATTATTCTAGTTCATTCATTTTGACTTCTGTTGACAAATATCCATTTTTGCTTCCAGTTTTTGCTGGAAACAGGATGCCATGCATAGCCTAGGTTTCATGTGCAAGCGTTTCTTTTGGATATATCCTAAGAGTGGACTGGCTGGATTGTGAGGCATATAAATATTCACTGTAGGAGGGAATGCTAACTATTTTCTAAAGTGGTTTCACTTATTTACATTCTCCAATACTTGGCATTATCACTTAAAAGTTTTGCAAATTGAATGGGTGTAAAATGCCATCTCAACATGTCTTGATTTGTATTCCCCTGATCATTAAAGAATGTTTATTAACAAATCAACAAACGACAAGTGCTGGAGAGGATGTGGAGAAAAAGGAACACTTGTGCACTGCTGGTGGGAATGCAGACTGGTGCAGCCACTATGGAAGACAGTATGGAGTTTCCTCAAAAAACTACAAATGGAACTCCCATTTGACCCTGTGATCCCACTTCTAGGAATATATCCCAGGAAACCAGAAACACCAATCAGAAAGGATATATGCACCCCTATGTTCATAGCAGCACAATTCACCATAGCTAAGATCTGGAAACAGCCTAAGTGCCCATCTGTAGATGAATGGATTAGAAAACTGTGGTACATCTACACGATGGAATACTATGCTGCTATAAAAAAGAAGGAACTCTTACCATTTGCAACAGCATGTATGGAACTGGAGAGCATTATGCTAAGTGAAATAAGCCAGACAATGAAGGATAAATACCACATGATGTCACTCATTTCTGGATAATAAAGACCATTATAAACTTATGAACAAAAATAGATACAGAGGCAGAGCTGCCTCGAACAGACTGTCAAACTACAGCAGGAAGGCCGGGGAGGGTGGGAGGGCAAGAGGGGGGTGGGTAAGAGATCAACCAAAGGACTTGTATGCATGCATATAAGCATAACCAATGGACATAAGACACTGGGGGGCAGGGGAGGCCAGGGGATTGTCAAGGGCGGGGGAAAAAAAAAGGAGACATATGTAATACTTTTTGTAATACTTTAAGCAATAATAAAAAAAAAGATAAAAAAAGAATGTTTATTGGCTCTATCTTTCTTCTCTGAAATGGTCTAACAGATAAACATATTTTTTAACATAACCTAGTACTATTGTGACACTCAACAACATTAACAATGATTCCTGGCACTCTATTAGAAGTGAATGCATACCAAATGTGCTTCACTGATTCCATTTCTTTTTTCATTTATTTATTCAACAAACACCTATACCAGGACTACAGGGGTCCCCTCAGAATATCTTCCTCGCCTAAGGATTTGGAAAGGCCTACCTCTTTTTGGAGGATTCACTGGAGGAGGAGATATTTGAACTTGGTTTTGAAGTGTAAGCAGGCATTCCCAGGTGAAGGGCAGCACGACTTCTTCCCCATTTACCCCAGTGACATCTCCCAGAAGGGCAGGGCATCTGCAGAATTTCCATGTTGGAGATGATAAGGGGCAGCAAACTGGTGGAAGGGCAGAATCCGTGTTGCCTTAAAGCTACATTTGCAAACTAAGAGGGTATCACTTATATAGGTTTTATTTTATGAGGAAATAGAAACAATAGTTTCTTAAAGATGTTTTTATTGGCATATTGCATTAGGTTAAGAAAAAATAAAAAGGCTAAGGGGGGAAGTTGGGGGACATCTGCAATACTGTCAACAATAAAAAGTGCAGTTCAAAAATTTTATTATTCATACATATATTTATTTTATTTTGGGTAGGTGGAGTGGAAGATAATGTCGATTATGAGAACATTCAACCCCTACAGCCAACCTCCACAAGCACAGTAGAGGAAAAGCTAACACTGACTTCTCCCCTTTTTCCTCCAGTGCTATATCCTGGGCGAGGGGGTAGGGGTGCAGGGAGGGGGAGAATGCCTGTACATCCCTGATTTTTCCCTTCTCCCCTCAGGGTACGCCTGTAACCAGTCTGACTTCTACCCCCCCCCCCGCGCCCCCATCCTGCGTTATCTGTCAGGAGATGATAGCATGGCACCTCTGCGTCTTTCCAGAGGCCCCTCGGTTTCTCTGAACATTATTACACAAATCTATAGACCAAAGACCCCCTCCTTCGGGAAGCGTGCTTCCCGCCACCTGTGAGACAGTTCCATCGCTGGGTTCTCTGACTTAGAGGCTTCCTCATCCTCCGTAGGGAATGGACGCTCCTTCAACATGGTGTATCCCACGACGAGGAAGCGCTACCTGGGCGCGGCCATATTCCCCAGTGCTACCAAGGGGTGCCAACTGCATACCATCTCCTCAACGCTTGGCTGCCGGCGGCTTCAAATGTGGTTCTGCGCATGTGCAGAAACACGCCCCCTTCCTGAGACGCCCCGAATCCCGAGAAGGGGCGATGCTAGGGGTGGTGACCGGAAGCGGCTGTGGTTCTCAGCCACGGTTGAACAGTTGTTGTCAGGAGGATCTCAGTGCTCTGTGCCGGAGGCGTTTCGCAGGGATGCGGCCCTGGGGAGGGTGAGTGCTGGGGAATTCTGTGTGATCAGTGATGCACTCGGTTGTCTAACTGTAGTTGGATAATTCGCTCATTATTTTGCAGGATTTGCTTTTCTCATGTCAATGTTAAGGTCTTAAAGTTCACTAAAACCCACAAGGTTTGGTGCATTGTGTGCTAAGTGTTTTCTAAGAGTTGAAAATTTTTTCTTCTGCCCAGGAGTTATTTAGAAATGCGTTTTCAGTTTCTAAAAGTTTATTGAATAGGTTTCTAGCCTGAGAAAAATGTGGTCCGAAAAATGTCTATGCGAAGCTCATTCCTTGAAATATGAGGGGATGCATGGCCTAGTACGCGGTGAATGTTTATACATGTTCCATATATAAATTGACAATAATATTTAATTATTTAGTTGTCAGTTGCATTGTACAATATTTGTACACTTTTTTGTCTGCTTCTTGTACTTCTGGGAGAGGAGAGATAAATTTTCTACTGTGATGCTGATTTGTCCATTTTTCCTCCCTACTGTCCATGATCCATTTGAGTTAAGTTTCATATGAAGTTAGAGGCTTAGATTGAGGTTCTTTTGTTTGAATGTCCAATTACTCAAGCACCACTTATTGAAAAACACCGTTCTTCCTCTGTTGATATGTTTTGCATCTTTATCAAAAATAAATTGGCTGTAGTTGTGTGGGGCTATTTTTAGGTTCTCTATTTTGTTCCATTGATCTATGTCTCTGTCTACTTTTATCATGAATAAGTGTTGAATTTTGTCATTCTGTGTATGAATTTATATGATCTTGTGATTTTTTTTTATCTTTAGCCTGTTAATATGAGGGAATACACTGGTGATTTTTGAATATTGAACCAGCCTTACATTCCTGGAATAAAGCTTACGTAATTGTAGTGGTATAATTCCTTTTATGTATTGCATGAATTGACTGGCTAATGCTTTTTCCCCCCCAGGATTTTTGCATCAAGTTCATGAGAAATACTGATCTACAGTTTTCTTCTTTTTGTATTATCTTTGTCTGTTTTAATATTAGGGTAATACTGGCATCATAGAATGACTTGAAAAATGTCCACTTCTATTTTCTGGAAGAGATTGTGTAGAATTATGCTAATTTTTCTTTAAATGTTTGGTGGAATTCTCCAGTGAAATCATCTGGGTCTGGAAATTTCCTTTTGGAAGCTTTTTTATTATGTCTTTAGTTTCTGTAGTAGTTATATGACTATTCAGATGATCTAGTTAATATCTTTTCAGAGTAACTATTTAATAGTGGGTGAGTTGTAGGAGTTTGTGTTTTGTGAGGAATTGGATTATTTCATCCTAGTTGTTGAGCTAATGTGCATAAAGCTGTGTGTAGTATTCCCTTTCCTTTTAATAGCTGCAGGATCTGTAGTTATATCTCCTGTTTCATTTCTGCTGTTGGTAATTTGTGTTTTCTTTTTACCTTTGTCAATCTTTCTAGAGGATTACCAATTTTATCGTTTTCAAAGAACCAGCTTTTGCCCTAGCCGGTTTGGCTCAGTGGATAGAGCGTCGGCCTGAGGACTGAAAGGTCCCGGGTTCGGCTCTGGTCAAGGGCATGTACTTTGGTTGCGGGCACATCCCCAGTAGGGGGTGTGCAGGAGGCAGCTGATCCGATGTTTCTCTCTCATGGATGTTTCTGACTATCCCTCTCCTTTCCTCTCTGTAAAAAATCAATAAAATATATATTTTTTAAAAAAGAGCCAGCTTTTGTTTTCATTGATATTCTCTATTGTTTTACTGTTTTCAGTTTCATTGATTTCTGCTCTTATATTTATTACTTCCTCCCTTCTCTTGTTTTGGGTTTACTTTGCTCTTTTTCTAATTTTTGAGGTGGGAGCTTAAATTATTGGTTTAAGACCTTAATTCTGAAAATATAAACATTTAAATTTATAAATTTCCCTTTCAACACTGCTTTATCTCCATTCCACAAATTTTCAACAGGTTGTATTTATATTGTTACTTTTTAATTTCCTTTGAGACTTCCTCTGTGCTCCATGATTATATAGAAATGGATTATTAATTCCCAAGTATTTGGTGACTTTTGTTTTATTTTTTTGTTATTGATTCAGCACTATTATAATCAAAGAACTTATGCTTTATGATTTCAATTTGTTGAGATTTGTTTTATGACTCTGGATGTGGTATGTCTTAGAGAATGTGGCACGGGTACTTGAAGAGAATGTGTATTCTATTAGTGTTTGGCTGGAGTAGGGTGAGTATGTTCAGTTAGGCCACACTTTTCTTGATACTTCGATTAAGGGGAGTAGACTTTTCTTAGAGCTTTTTAGTCTGTGCCTGTTGACAGTTTTTAGTTATAGACTTCTACAATGCTTTGAGGTCTGTGGGCTGGCCCCCTTTCCTTTCTACCTTTCCGTCTTTGTATTTGTTGTGCTATGTCATTTTTGCTCTGATCTCTTCTACATTCATTGTTCTCTTTTGAGTTTCTTCGTCTATTAACTTCGTTAATTTACATTTTGCTAGGAAAGCCCTTATTTCACATCAATATTAAAGTATGTTGCCTGGCCGGCATGGCTCAACCATTGAGGAACCAGGAGGGTCATGGTCTGATACCCAGTCAGGGCACATGCCCGGGTTGTGGACTCAGTCCTCAATGGGGGTCATAAAGGAGGCAGCCAAAAAAGGATTCTTTCTCATCATTGATGTTTCTGTCTCTGTCTCCCTCTCCCTTCCTCTCGGAAATCAATAAAATATATTAAAAAATAATAATAAAAATTAAAAAATAAAGTATGTTGCTGTACAGTTATACATAATATCTCACAATAACTACTTTGAACCATTACCCCATCTGGGAAAGATTTTTCCTCTGTATGTTTGTTTGTGTGTGTGTATGTGTGTGTATATTTATATATTTGTATATATATATATATATATATATATATATATATATATATATATATATAAAATGTTTAAGCTATTCTCCTTTATCTGGTTTGCTAGGGGGTTATCAATGACATTGGTCAGCTCAAAGATCCAACTCTTTGTTTCTTTGAAACTCCCTATTGTTTTATTTATTTGATTTAAGATTTCATTTTTATTGAGTACTACTTTTTTGGGTGGTTCGCTTAATTTTGATTTTTCTACTTCTAATGTTTTAGGTTGAACAGATAGCTCTTTTTGTTATATTTATTTTTAATTAAAAATAAAGCCATTTAAAGCTATAAATTTCACTTTATATATAACTTTGGTGTGTTACATGACAACTGGTAAAAATTGTATATCTTCTGTATTGATTTTCTACTGTGGTCCTGGATTGTATTGCTTTTCTTTTAAAAACAGACTTATTTAGATCTACAAAACAGATTTATTTAGATACATTCCAATACCATAAAAATTCACCCATTAAAGTATATGATTCAATGGTATTAAGTACATTCACAGAGTTGTCCAGTCATCAATCACCACTATCTAATTTTAGAACATTTTCAACTTTGTACACAATAGCAGACATTCATCACTTATGACAGCCCACACTCCCACCCTAGGAAACTTCCAATCAATTTCTGTCTCTATGTATTTGCCCATTTTAGACATTTCACATAAATGAAATCATGCAATATGTGGTCTTCTGTGACTGGCATCTTTCATGTAAGATAATGATTTCAAGGTTTTTTCATGTTATAGCATATATCAGTACTTTTTATTGGCAAATACTATTTTATTATATAGATCTACCACATTTGTTAATCCATTCATCAGTTGATGGACGTTTAGGTGAGTTCTATATATATATATATTTGTTATGCAAATGAGGTTGGGACTCCATAACAGTCACAACCAGCTCAGGAGGAGGGGCTGGGCGCAGCCCAGAGCCTGAGAGATCTACACAGAGGGGCACCTGCTACAAGCCTCTGCAGCATGGCTGGGGGCAGGCCCCCAGCAGACACACACACACACACACACACACACACACGGGGAGCCTGCTCTGAGCCTCCGCAGCGCGGCTGGGGGCAGGCCCCCATTGGACACACATACACACACACACACACACACACACACACACACACACGGGGCGCCTGCTCCGAGCCTCTGACACAGTTGGGGGCAGACCTCCAGCGGACACACACACACACACACACACTCACAGGGCGCCTTCTCCGAGCCTCTGATGCAGTTGGGGGCAGGCGCCCAGCGGATACACACACACAGACACACGTGAGCACGCAGTGCTTGATCTGAGCCTCTGTGGCCAGACTGTGGAGCAGGCCTAAGCCATCAGTAGGATATCCTCTGAGGGCTCCTGAACTGTGAGAGGGGGCAGGCTGGGCTGAGGGATTCCCAAACCCTAGTGCACGAATTTCATGCACCGGGTCTCTAGTCCTATATAATAAAAGGCTAATGTGCAAATTGACCCAACCGCAGAATGACTGGTCACTATGACATGCACTGATGCAGGAGCTGCCCCCTGGTGGTCAGTTGGCTCCCACGGGGGAGCACTGCTCAGCCAGAAGCCCTGCGGCAGTGCTAAGGATGTCCAACTGCCGGCTTAGGCCAGCTCCTCAGACTCTGAGAGGGTGCAGGCAGGGCTGAGGGACCTCCCGGAGTGTACGAATTTTGTGCACCGGGCCTCTAGTTATGAATAATACTGCTGTGGATATTTGTGTACAAGTTTTGGAGTATACACATGTTTTCATATGTCTTGGGTAGATACCTAGTAGTGGAACTGCTGGATCATATGGTGGCTCTGTGGGTAACATTTTGCCAAACTGTTTTTCAGAATGCCTGAATTATTTTACAATTCTTCCAGCAATGTATGAGCACTCCAGTGTATTCACACCTTACCAACACTTGTTATTGTTTCTTGTTGTTGTTGTTATTTTTGCTATCCTAATGGATATGAAATGGTCTCCAAATGAATTAAAAATTTTGGTTTTGATTTACATTTCCTAATGACTAATGGCATTGAACACCTTATTCTATGAACAAAGGATGTAGCCTGTCAATTCTCAGCATTAAAACATCTACCAGATTTTCTTTGTAGATAAGTTATTGGATGGAATTTTATAAGAGTACCATGGGCATAAGAAAAGAAAGCATATTTTCTCTTTCTTTAGTGCATCATCATCTTTATGTGTTTAAAATTTAACTTGTTCATGCCTTTTATTTTATTTACTTCTTATTTAACTTTCTTGTTTTCTCTTCATCTCATCTCTTACTTTTGTTGTCTTAATTTCTCTTCATTTTATGTGGATATCACCCCTTCTCTTTCCTAAAAATAATGACTAAATCTGTAGTGCCTCTATTGGTTGACCAGCATAAAATTATACCTCCACTTGGATATGGAGACACCCTCTCTTCCCTCAACAGGAGAAACAGTTTTACCTTTGGATATTTTTGAGGCAATTAAACAATTTTAGTCTCAGCCTATTAGTATTTTCCTTCTGATCTGTCTCTTCTATTTTAAGAAACTTTACTTAACATTTTTATTCCAAATCAAAGTCATGTTTTCAACATCTAGTAAACAGAAGCACATTTATTTTGAGCCTACCATATAACAGGCACCGTATGGTATAGTATTGAGAATGTGAACTTTGAAACCACGTAGACTGGGTTTTACTTAACATCTGTAAACTTCTGTTTCTTTATGTATAAAATGAAAATTGCAGCAACACATTGATGATAGGATTGTTGTGCAAATTAAATGAGGTATCTGCTTCTGCACATTAGATGATTCCTTGTAATAACAATGCTTGCTAATATGAATTAAAAGTTTACTTGGGCTCGTCTGGTCTGGTCTGGTGCTAAGTGCCTTACAAACATCATCTTATCTAACTCTCACAACCCCTTGAGATAAATAGTTTTGACTCATTTTGAAAAAAAACCCTAAAGAAACATTTTCATATTCTCATAGCTAAAAGTTGGCTGAGCTAGAATTTAAGCCTTCATTAATTTTAGTCTAAATCTGTGGTCTCACTCATATTCCATTTTTGTGAATAACTAGAATAGGTGTTGACTGGACATTTTCTACTCCCACAGCATCCAGTGCCATACTCTGGTGCCCCCAAGTAACGTTTGTGGCATGAATGCTGGTTTGACTAACCATGTGGACACTGTCTTTCCAGGTTTCTTGGAGTCTCTGTGGAGCTCCTGGACCAGACCCCACAGTGAAGGCTGCAAGATCTTCCTTCTGGTCCCAGAAACTCTGGTTGAGTCCACAGACCCTGCCTGTCCCTAGGCTCCTGGGAAGAGCGGAGTTGTCAGCAAGAGAGCCTGAGGCCTGAGGCCCGAGTAAACATGCCAGCCAACCAGAGCTCTCCCCAGTGGTCCCTGGCCCTGACTGCAGGAGAAAGAGACAGCTCCTGTGAGGTAAGGAAGACAAAGAGGTGCCTATTTCTATGCTACTTTTTCTTTTTCTTGGAATTAACAGTTTTCTGGTTTAGTCATTACTTTGCTTTACTATATACAGATCAATAATTCAACTTCAAATTCTTTCTAATTGTTTAAATCTCCTCTCTGTATATTCAAACATATAGGTAATAATCATAGTGACAATAATTGGAAACACTCATATAATGTTTACTATGTGCCCAGCACTGTTATACACATACTACATATACTAACTCATCTTCATAACAAACTCAAGAAGTGTGTGTAATTGTTACTCCCATTTTATAGAGGGAAACGTGGGCATAGAGAAAAACTATCTGGCTCAATTTTACACAGCTACTGGTAGGTGGGAATGGTCTCAACTCAGGGCAGCAACGTCTTCTCTGTGATAAATTCTTTCCTGGAACTTGTTGACCAGGCTGCTGGTCTGGTTTCTCCCTCAACTTCACACACAGCTATCATCTTGGTGTCTTCCCTGTGTTATCCCCCAGGAAATCCTTTTCACCTCTGTCTTATTGCACATCCCCTTTCCTGGGGATCCTATGTCTTCTTTCTTGTTTATTGGATCCTCTGCCTTCCTCTTTCTTGGTCTACACCCTCATTTTGTGGGAGACATCCTCCAGTCTATCTTTGAAAATGGATACATGACAGGTGGATTTTATGAAAAGTTGTATGTCTGAAAATGTCATGCAAAATTATATTTATTTAATATATATAATTGTAGAAATACATTTATAGAAATAAAAAAGTAATAAGTGCCTTGGAAATGTATTAGAAGGAGAGAAAGGGAGAGTGAGAGAAAAAACACACATTGATCAGCTGCCTCCTACATGCACCCAACTAGGGACTGAACCTGCAAACTGGTTATGTGCCTTGACAGAGAATTGAACCAGCAACCTTTTGGTTCCTGGGACAACACTCAACTAACTGATCCATGCCAGCCAGGGTGGAAATATATTTATTTGACTCTGATACTAAATTTATCTTTTCAGCTAGATATAGAATTCTCAGTTGGAAATCATTTTTGTGCAGAATTTTAAAAGCCTATTTCCAGTCTAGTCATTTTCTCTACTTTTCAAAAAACTCTTCTTATTCAGCTGTTGACCCTCCTACTTTTTTTAGTCTTTGTTCTGCTTTCCATTTCTTTCTCTTTTGTTTTCCTTTCTAAGAGTTTTTTGGAACACTTTATCTTATAAATCTTCTTTTGTGTCTCTCATTAATGCTGTTACATATTTTTTATTTTAAATAGCTCTTTATTTTCAGAATATTCTCTTTTAATAGCATGCTATTTTTGTTTCATGGATGCAGCATCTTATCACTCTAAAAATATTAGTAATAGTTTTTAATTTAATTTTGGTTGACAATATAGACACATAGCACAAAAATGAAAATATATAAAATTCAAAACTATAAAAATCTACATAGCCTAAACTTAGCCAGGTGGCTCAGTTAGTTGGAGCATTGTCATGTACACTCAAAGGTTGTGAGCTCATTTCCCAGTCAAGGCACGTACCCAAGTTGTGGGTTGGATCTAGGTCGGGGTGAGTTTGGGAGGCAACAAATTGATTATTCTCTCTCACATTGATGTTTCTCTCTCTCTCTCCTCTCTCTCTCTCTCTCATCAATAAAAACATCCTTGGGTGAGGATATAAAAAAATCTACTAGTCTAAATTCTCATTCATCTTTCTCTTATCTGCTCACCTGTGTCTAATACACATAACCAGGTTAGTTTACTGAATGGTTAGGGTTCCTTTATGCAAATAAAAGCAGCTGAGAACACATCCTTACTTTTTCCTTTTTATTTCACAAAAGGTGGCCTACTAAACAAATTTTTTATCAGCTTTTGTTATTGTTAAGTATTTTGGTGAAATGTAATATGAATTATAAACAATGCTACCATGAACAAAAAATTTTGTTTGTTTCTTTTCATGTATATGTGTATACCCCTCTCTTAACTGTATACATAGGGGTGGAGTTGATGGGTTATAGATTAAGCTTATATATATATATATATATATATATATATATATATATATATTAATGCTTTCCTGGCATTTTACTTTATTAATATATTTTATTGATTTTTTTACAGAGATGAAGGGAGAGGGATAGAGAGAAACATCGATCAGCTGCCTCCTGCACACCCCCTACTGGGGATGTGCCCACAGCCAAGGTACATACCTTTGACCAGAATCAACCCTTCAGTCCATAGGCCGATGCTCTATCCACTAAGCCAAACCAGTTAGGGCAAGCCTATATTTTTAAAATTATTTTTATTGTGAAATATAGCATACATACAGAAAAGCATACAAAAAATGTACAGCTCACTGATTTTTCATTTTGTCAGTCTAGAAAGTGGCCGTATAATTTCAGAGTCCCTCTACTCCCAAAGATAGTTACTATCTTGATTTTTATAATAATCACTTTCATTAAGAAGAAAATTACAAGCCACAGAGTAGAAGAGATAGACAATGGAGGACTTCTAGCCAGAATATATCAAGAACAACAAAACAGTAAGAAAAAGCAGACTACACAGTAGTCACATGCCTTATTTGAATAGATATGTAACAAAAAAGATATCCAAATGGCTAACAAACACCTGAGAGGGTGCCCAGTCTCATTAGTCATCAGGGAAGTGCAAAATTTAAGCCACAATGTAATACTACTACACTCCCACCAGAATGGCTAAAATTAAGAAGACTGATGATTACATCTACACAATGGAATACTACACTGCGGTAAAAAAGAAGGAACTCTTGCCTTTTGCAACAGCATGGATGGAACTGGAGAGCATTATGCTAAGTGAAATAAGCCAGTCAGAGAAAGAGAAATACCACATGATCTCACTCATTTGTTGAATATAGAGAACATAAACTGATGAACAGGGACAGATCCAAAGACAGAGAAACAGCGATCAGACTATTAATCCCCAGAGGGAAAGTAGGGGAGGGTGGGGGTAAGGGGAAGAGATCAACCAAAGGACTTGTATGCATGTATATAAGCCAAACCAACGGACACGGACAACAGGGGGATGAGAGCATTAGTGGGGGGGGGGGGATGGGGGCTAATGGGGGGGGGAATGAGGACACATTTGTAATACCTTAACTAATAAAGAATTTAAAGATAAAAAAAAGAAGACTGATGATGACAAGTGGTAGCAAGGATGAGGAGCCATATCAGCAGCTTATAGGCCCATATCAGCACATACCAGCAGCTCATTTGCTGCTGGTGGGAGTGTAAATTGGCATAATCTCTTTGGAAAACATCTTAGCCTTCTTCATCAAAGCATATGTAGATCATAAGAGAAAACAATTCTCTCAGGGAAATATGAGCAGAAATCCTTGGCTGATGTACCAGGACATGTAGAAATGCTCACTGTAACACAAGAGATCTGTTGAGAATTGTCTCCCAATAATATCCACCCTTCATTTCTGCACTGTCTTGCCTTCTGCAAAATTTCCCATGCGTATACTACTCTGTCAGCTACTCTGATTAATCTGACTGGCAGAGATGAGAGCCCAGGCTGTTCAATTTATCTTATGCAACACTTAATCAACAGGACTCCAAGTGACAGAATGAGGCCAGTCTGCAGTATTTTGCTCATCTGTGCCATCCGGGGTTCCAGACTCAATGAGCTGAACAGATCCTTTTAAGCCATCAATGTTTACCTTACAAAGCCAGGTGCCTTTCTGCCTAAGTTTCTATATTGACCTTTGTCCTTGGTGTGGGACATGAATCCAGGTACAGCAGGATGTATTAGCGATTGCACAGATTCTGTCTTGGCCCAAGGTGGCATTTTCATCCTCTGTTTGGACAGTAAGCTGAGCCTGACCCCGGAATACTTTCCAGAGCCAAGATATTATGTTGATCACCTCAGATACAATCAGGGACAAATGTCCTACCACCTTTTCTAATTGGATGATTCCTATTATAGGAATAACTGCCCTCAGGGTTCACATGAATAGCAAGCCATTTACTCTTCTAGGAAGCTCCTACTAGCAACCAAGTAGGTTGCCTCCTTTTAGAGAGACCCCCAGAGTCATTATGGGTTACCTGAATCACCAATCACCACCTCACATACTTTCAGTTCACTTATGACCACCCTTAAGGTGAAAATCACCATGTTTTGGGGAGGAAGGCCAGTTAATGCCTGGCTTCTGCATAAGAAGTACAATCCCAGGACGCCCCCCAAAAGAAGGTGCTCTTTACAATTGGTGGGACCTCCAGCAGTCAGGAGACATAGCTTGAGAGTGCCTCCCATGTGGCCTCTCATCCAGCTGATAGTCTCTAACTATTAAAGACAAAACTGAACAAAAAAGGAAATTGATTTTATTCAGGCAATAGGGAGAGCACCCCAGATGTGAAAGTTGGAGTGTCTCGGCAAGGTGGTTTTGCCTTTTATTTTCATACTGAGGATTAGACAAGTTATTGTGGGGAGATTTATAGGTAGGATTGTTTCTGCATTCAGGAGAAGTCTCCGTCAGCTGGAAAAGAAATGCTTATCTCTGTGTCTAGCTAGCTAGTTTAACTTCTAATCTCAGTTAATCATTCATGAGAAAGTGGGGAGTTGGAGGGTCTGTGTCTAGCCTTTCAGCAAGTTCAATAAAAGGAGAAAGGTCTCCATTTGGCCTTGTCATACGTAAGCCCCAGGAGTCTTATGGGAGTTATGAGAAAGAGTGGACAGCAAATGTTATCTGAGCCATAAGGGGAAAGGTGATATTTGTGGTAAGTTGGTTCTAAGAGCATAAAAGAGTGGGGGGATTTCTTTTTTTTTTAATATATTTTATTGATTTTTTACAGAGAGGAAGGGAGAGAGACAGAGAGTCAGAAACATCGATGAGAGAGAAACATCGATCAGCTGCCTCCTGCACATCTCCCACTGGGGATATGCCCGCAACCCAGGCACATGCCCTTGACCGGAATCGAACCCGGGACCCTTCAGTCCGCAGGCCGACACTCTATCCACTGAGCCAAACCGGTTTCGGCTGGGGGGATTTCTTAACTGGGCTCAGGTTATGTTCAACATTAAGGGTCCTCAGTTCTGTTTGAAAATTTGAGTCTAGTTCTTGTTATTGGAGAGACTGCCTGAAGGCCTTCATTCCAACCTGTCCTATATGTCCAAGTCACTAGCTGCATGATATTCTTCTGCCCCACATAATGACTGAGCAGCTGCTAGGGCAAGTGGCTCAAGGAGAGCAGACATTTGAAGGTGTTGATGGGTGTTTTGTGTGTGGTGCAGGAGCTGGGGCCCTCCCAGCTGTTTCTGGTAGACTTCTCAGCAAGCTTAAGGGGAATGGTGATAACCTTGTGGATGCAGGTATTAGCAGACCTGACAGGTAAATTTTACGCCCTTTCGGCAGTTTGGGGAAGATGTACTAAGGTATTTTCCTTTGTGATGAAGGCTCCACAAGTAGTTCAGAAAGACAGCTTATTAATGCCCCTCCCTTTCCTGTACCTCCTGGGGTTTAAGGTGTTTCTTCTTCAATTTCGGTGTTGTTGCTCACCCTCTGCTGACACAAAATCATTAGGGTTCATTCTAGTAAGTATTAAATTCACCCCCACCCCAATCATCTCCTACTAGTTTCCAGACCTTTCATTTCAATGAGTCAGATGAAAGAGGAACAAGGCCATTTTAATAAGCTTACAGAGATCTGTTATGTTCTACCCTTTGGCCCATGTGGGTCATTAAAGGGGAACACAGTAAGCAAGTGTACTGAACCAAGAAGCAATTATCTTTATGATCTAGGACCGTGGTCGGCAAACTGCGGCTCGCGAGCCACATGTGGCTCTTTGGTCCCTTGAGTGTGGCTCTTCCTAAGCCTTAGGAGTACCCTAATTAAGTTAATAACAGTGTACCTACCTATATAGTTTAAGTTTAAAAAATTTGGCTCTCAAAAGAAATTTCAATCGTTGTACTGTTGATATTTGGCTCTGTTGACTAATGAGTTTGCCGACCACATTATTCTAGGACAATGTTAATCCAACCAGAGAATCCAGGTGACAACCAGAATTAAACTGAAATCTCTTAGGCACCCTTCTTTCTGGATGCTTTGCCTCCAAGAGGGTTAGCAACGAGACAGGATTCCAAGTTATTAAAATATGTCCATATAACTCCTAACACCTTTTGTTCTCATCATTACCCAGGGAGCAGCTGAAACGAGATGATTCCTTTCTGGGGACAACCATATTCACGAATTAAACTGCCTTACTAAAGAGCATGTATGGAGCAGGAGAGGGTGAGAGAGGCAGAGTCTGAAATCCTTTTGAGTTCCTTTTAGAGGAGGCCATTCCAATGCTCAACAATACCACATGCCAGTGGATGGGAGAGAGTGTGGAAGTCCATCAAATACTTTAACTATCAGTCCATTGTTACATGGCTTGTGCAATGAAAGGTGTTCCATTTTTAGGCTACAAATAGTCCAGAAAGCTGAAAACTTGATACAGGTTAGTTCCAAGATCCACAATTGTGTGGCTGGAGTGGGCTGAGCAGACTGAAACAGCAATATTTTAACCTGAAAACATATAAACTATGATGCAAATCAGAGAGGGGCTTGAAGTGTGATGTAGTCAGTTGGCCAGGAGCAGGTGGGCCACACTCACTTCATGCTGTGTGCACTTTCTCGTCACAACGGGTCATCTTGTGGAAGGAGTCACAGATTTGGTATATCGTGGTAGCTTCTGCATCAGAAAAGCAGTGTTTTCATTTGTGCCCAGTCTGTGAGGATACATGTGTTGCCATGTCCAATGTGATGGTGGATCCAGAAAGCAATGGCAATAATCTGAGCAGTGAGGGCTCAGAGCATTCAGCCATCAAAACTCTTTGCACAGGTGAAGGGGGTAACTTACAGATCTTCTCAATCATACAAGAGGGCTTCTTGAAAGCTTGAGTGTTGTCCATCATTCCTTTCAGCAGGAGTCCAAGGTAGAGAATGGCTCATCTCAAAGAGATTTATGGCTGAAGCTTTTGTCTAATGGAGTAAACCCAATGAGATTAATAGACAAACCATAAAATATTAGAGCAAACTGTATCAGCAGAAACGCTCACCTTAAATTGAAAGGGATAGAGACTACACAAAATGAAAGGAAGACGTTGGATTCCCAAAATTCTACTGGCAGGAAGCAGGCTGAGAAAACTCTTCTGCTGACCATTCATGTAAAAGGAAGTATGACTTAGAAAGTGGGAAGAACCAAGAGAGCAGAACCAAAAGCCATGAAGAGTTATTTTTAGGCCTTGAGACCTAATTATGGAACTGCTAACTTTGCCCAGCCAGATAACACTTATTTTCTTTAGCATTTAAAAAGTATCATTTAAATCACTGTTTCCATGTATATAATATGTCATTTTGTTTTGTTTTCTGGCTGCTTTCAAAATCTTTTATTCTTTGGTTTTTGAAAGTTTGACTACAATGTGCCTAGGCATGGTTTTCTGTGGATTTATTCTGCTTGGGGTTTGCCAGATTTCTTAAATCTGTAAATGTATGTCTTTTGCCAAATTTGGGAAGTTTCTGCCCATTTTATTTATTTATTTATTTATTTATTTATTTATTTATTTTTATTGTCTAAAGTTTTACATATGTCTCCTTTTCTCCCAATTGACCTCCCCAGCCATTCCCACCCCGGGCAAGCCCCAACTTCCCCAGTGTCTGTGTCCATTGGTTATGCTAATATGCATGCATACAAGTCCTTTGGTTGCTCTCTAACCCTTCTTCCCCTACCATTTATCTCTAGATCTATCTATTCTTGTTCATCAAATTATGTTGATCATTATATCCCACATATGAGTGAGATAATGTGATATTTATCTTTCTCCGACTGGCTTATTTCGCTTAGCACAATGCTCTCCAGTTCCATCCATATTTTTGCAAGTGGTAAAAGTTCCTTCTTTTTTATAGCGGCATAGTATTCCATTGTGTAGCTGTACCATAGTTTTTTAGTCCACTCATCTGCTGATGCTGCTCATTATTTTTAAAAACATCTTTTCTGCCCCCTTTCTTCTGGACCTCAAATTACATGTATATTAGATCTTTTGATTTTGTATTACCCATCCCTAAGACTCTATTATTTTGTTTACTTTTTCCAAGAATTTTCTCTCTACTTTCCAGATTGGTTAACTTCTATTGGTCTGTCTTACATTCATTAACTCTTTCTTTTGTTATGTTATCTACATTCTGTTGGTAAGTCCATCCAGGGAAATTTTTAAGTTTCGGATTGCATTTTTCAGTTCTAGACTTTTCAGTTAGTTACTTTTTTATAGTTCCCATTCCTCAGTTGAACTATCCTATTATTTATTATGAACATAGTTGTCCTTATGTTCTTGAGCATATTTATACACAACTAGTTTAAAGTCTAATTCTGGCATTTGGATCATCTCAGGGTCAGTCTCTGCTTTTACTCTTGAATCTCTTCTCTTTCTCTTGATACCTTTCTCTCTCTATGTTATTTTGGATTGTATTTTGGTTGTTGTAAATCATGTATTGTTGAAATTTTTTATTCTATTTAGTTCCCTTAAAGATTGCTGCTTTTTTGTTTTGTTTTGTTTAGTAAGCATTTGACTTGTGGCTGGACTCAAAGTGGAAACTATCTTCTCTGTAGTGTGTGATAGCTCAGATTTTAGTTCATTTAAGTAGGTAAGCAGATATTTGGGCAGAGTTCTTATACAGAATTTAGGCACTCCTCTCCATCTGGATTCCCCCCTGACTTTCCAGTGGTCGTTATGATTGCAAAACACTCCTTTGATTTTTTAAGTCAATAAGAATGAAGGTTTTAAAAATTGGAATTTTAGTTACCTTGCATGACTGACTGGGCTTATTTACAAACTAAAAGCTGTAAAAATAGTAAACACATCCTGTGTCATCCCTTCTTGCATTAACTCTCTTCCAGTAGATGCATAACTTAGGTTGCTCTTCAGTATCTTCAGATCATGGTTTTTTATATTTTGTTCAGAGCTTATAGTTGTTATCTGTATGACTTTTGGCCTAATAAAAGCAATTTATTCATACAGGAACTTAATTTCCTTTAATTTTGGAGTTAATTTTATATGTGGTGTGAAGTATGGGTCAAAGTTTTTTTCTTCAATACTGACAACCATTTATTCCAGCACATTTTTTAAAAAGACTCTCCTTTTCCCCATTAAATCACATTGGCATCTTTGTAAAAAAGCAATCATCAATATATGTGCAGACCTGTTTTTGGACTCTCTGTTACATTCCATTGATTTATCTAACTGTATTTACATCAGTACCACCTTGTCTGAATTATTGTAGCTTTATAGGAAATCTTAACATTACACAGTATAAATACTCCATACTACTTCTTGCTTTGGCTATTCTATGTCCTTTGCATAATCATATAAACTTTAACATCTCCTTGTCAGTTTTTACCCACTAACAGATAAATATGCATTCTTTTCCAGGGGCATGTAACACATTCTCCTAGATAGACCATGTGTTGAAATCATACAGAATATATTCCCTCACCGCTATGAAATTAAATTAGAAATGAGCAATAAAAAGGCATCAGAAGAAAATGGCCATATTTTTTAAAGTAAATGAAAGCAACAGTAGAGGGAACTATGTAAAGTTTTTTAAAAGTATATACATGCTTCTTTGTAAAAGTTATAAAATTTCCTATTAAAATGAGCAACAAAATAGGATCAAAGTCAAATTTTGTACAAAAGTAATCCTTTTATTGTACACAATGAATAGCAGAAATTTAGGATTTGATGTTTGTAGTTTACATAACATTCTATATAACTAGGTATTTAATAGGCATTGAAACTTATTTTCTTTTTTTAAAAAAATATATTTAATGTATTGATTTCAGAGAGGAAGGAAGAAGGAGAGAGAGATAGAAACATCAATGATGAGAGAGAATCATCGATCGGCTGCCTCCTGAACACCCCCTGCTGGGGATCGAGCCCACAACCCAGGCATGTGCCCTTGGCCGGAATTGAACCCGGGACCCATTGGTCCATAGGCTGATGCTCTATCCACTGAGCCAAGCCGGCAAGGGCGAAACTTATTTTCTATCTTTTCCCTATCCCCCAGTGCTGACCTTGTCACCTTGAACAAGCTTGTGTTGTTACAGGTCTCAGTGTCACTTGAGGATGTGACTGTGGACTTCAGCAGGGAGGAATGGCAGCAATTGAACTCTACTCAGAGACGCCTGTACCAGGAGGTGATGCTGGAGAACTACAGCCACCTGCTCTCAGTGGGTAAGCACTGATACCCCATGAAACCAGTGAGGAGACAATTGTGGGTAAAATTATATCCCCCAAATAAAATACGTTGAAGTCCTAACCCTCAGTACCTCAGAATGTGACCTTATTTGGAAAGAGGGTCTTTTTAAAAAATATATATTTTATTGATTTTTGAAAGGAAAGGAGACGGGGAAAGAGAAACATCAATGATGAGAGAGAATCATTGATTGGCTGCCTCCTGCACGCCCCCCACTGGGGATCAAGCCCGAAACCCAGGCATGTGCCCTTGGCTGGAATCGAACCCGGGACCCCTCAGTCTGCAGGCTGACGCTCTATCCATTGAGCCAAACCAGCTAGGGCAGAAAGAGGGTCTTTACCGAAGTAATCAAGCTAAAATGAGTTTATTAGGGTGGGTCCTAATCCACTGTGACTGGTGTCTTTATAAAAAAGGGAAATTTAAACACAGAGACAGACACACACACACAGAGAAGACAATGTGAAGACACACAAGGAAAAGATGGCCATGTGACTGGAGTGATGCATCTATAAGCCGAGAAATGCCGAGACCACCAGAAACCAGGAGAGAGGCATGAGACAGCTCCTTCCCTAACACCTTCAAAAGGAGCATGGATAGCCCTGTTGACACTTGGATTTTGGACTCATAGTTAAGTGTCACCCATAACTGATTTGGGTGATTTAGATGATGATATCTGAGACTCTGAGTTTATGATTTTAGACTTAAGAGTTGATGCTAGAATGATTAAGACTTTAGGGGACATTGGGATGGAATTAGTGTATTTTCAACATGGGAAGAATATTAATTTGGGGGGTTCAGAGGGCAAGCTCTGATGGGTTGAATTGTGTCCCCCCACAAAAAAGATATGTGGAAGTCTTAACCCCTAATACCTCAGAATATGACCGTAATTGGGAATAGGGTCTTTTAGAGGTAATCAGTTAAAATGAGGTCATGAGGGTGGGCCCTAATCTAATATAGCTGGCATAAAAAAAAGAGCCCAGAAATCGATACTCATAGAGGGAAGATGATGAGAAAACACAATAGAGTGATGCATTTATAACCTAAGGAATGCCAAAGATTTCCAGCAAACACCAGAAGCTAGAAGATGCAAGGAAGGATTCTCCCTCCTATCATCCAGAGAGAACATGACCCTGCTAACACCTTGATTTCAGAATTCTAGCCTAAAGAAGTAGGAGACAGTAAATTTCTGTGGTTTTAAGTCAGCCAGTTATTGGTACTTTGTTAAAGCAGCCCAAGGAAACTAAGACAGAACCATTTCCATTCCCAGCTGCTGAGTGCTCTGGGATATCTTAAGTGCATGCTGATATAATCCCTGATTGGTCTGAGATTCTTCAGTCCCTTTCACCTCTGTGATTATTAGTGTTTCCCCAGTCAAATGTGTTTTCTTTTCTAATGAACAAATGGAAAACAATTAGCTGGACCCAGTTCTCTATTATGTCTTATTAACAGGGTATGAACTTCCCAAACCAGAGGTCATCTTCAATTTGGAGCAAGGAGAGGAACCATGGATATTGGAGGGAGAAACCCCACATCAGAGTTGTTCAGGTCAGTGTGAGTGTGATCCAGGCAGAAAGGAGACATGGAAATACTTTTTTTCCCCCCAGAGAGGTTGGTGTCTTTGCTGCCTTCTTGAAGGTTTAAATTTTAGAAACTGCTTGAAAATAAATAGCATAGGCCTCTCAGGTAACCAAATTGCTCTGTCTTTATTTTCTGTATTGTCATCAACTGTTTTCTTTGGGGTTTCCTCCAGAAGAGTTGCTGCAATTCCCATACTTTAGATCATATGCCAGCCTTCTTCACTATGGATGTTGCTTTCTTGGATATTCTTTTCTTCCATAACATTTTATGCTTCATTATTTAACCCCAACCCCAGGGTCTTAGAATCTTATCATATACATTCAGGTTTTAATGGATTTAGTTGGTTGCCTCACTCCTATTTTTCCCCGTACCCTTTTATTTCCTTCTTCTTTCACTTTTGTCTTCTCATTCTAAGATACCAATAAACTGTCACCTGCAACCAGCCTCACCTCCTCTCTTTGTATTTATCACCTGCAGATTCCTCACTCATCTCCACCTCACCTACTCCATGCCTCTCTTCCATATTCTGACTGTGGTTAGTCACATATCATTTTTTCTTTTAAAATCTACTTTTTTTCTTTTCATTGAATTTATTGGGGTGACACTGGTGAACAAAATTATACAGATTTCAGGTGCACAATTCCACAACACATCATCTGTATACTACGTTGTTTGTTCACCACCTCAAGTCAGGTCTCCTCCCATCACCATTTATCCCCTCTATACGCTCTTTTACCTCTCTCCCACCCCACCCCCAGCAGTAACCACACTGTTGTCCATATCCATGAGCTTTTTCTCTCTTTTTTATTTTTGCTCAATTCCTCCATCCCCAACCCTACCCCCAACAACTATCAGCCTGCTCTTTATCTATGAATGTGTCTCTATTTTACTTGTTAGTTCATTTTGTTCATTAGATTCCACTTATTAAAGTATAATTTACATACGCTAAAGTGTATCCATTTTAAGTATATAGCTTGATGAGTTTTGACAAGGTACACACTAGTATAACCACTACCCCTATCATAATATATAACATTCCATCACACAGAAATGCTCCTTCATGTCCCTTGTAGTCAATGCTTATCACCACTTCAGCCCCAGGCAACTATTTTTTAAATAAATTTTTAATATATTTTTATTGATTTCTGAGAGAAAGGGAGAGGGAGAGAGAGGGAGAGGGGGAGAGAGAGAGAGAGAGAGAGAGAGAGAGAGAGAGAGAGAGAGAGAGAGAGAGAGATGATGAGAGAATCATTGGTTGGCTACCTCCCGCACGCCCCGTTACTGGGGATCGAGCCCGCAACAACCCAGGCATGTGTCCCCAACCGGAACCGAACCCAGGACCCCTCAGTCCCCAGGCCGACGCTCTATCCACTGAGCCAAACCATCCGGGACCCCAGGCAACTATCAACGTGCATTTTCTCACTATAGAATATATTTGTCTTTATTGTTTATATCAACGGGAATTATACTGTCTGCTCTTTGCATTCAGCATAATGATTTTGTGTTTTACCCATGTTATTGAGTATATCACTAGTTTGTTCTTTTAAGATGCTCACTACTACTCCATGGTATAAATATATGGTAATTTGTTTATATCCCTATTGATGACAGGGAGTTATTATTTGGTTATTATGAGCTGTAGTGATCATTTTAGTGTATCTTTGTGTGAACATATGTTTCTATTTCTCTTGGGTAAATACCTAGGAATGGAGTTGTCAGGTTATAAAATAGGTATATGCTTATCTTTATAAGAAATTGCTAAACTGTCTTGCAAAGTGGCTGTGCCTTTTTACATTTCCAACCACAATACCTGAGAATTCTTCTTGCCCCACATCCTCGCCAACACTTGCTGTCATCAGTCTCTTTAATTTTTACTATTGTAGTAGATATGTAATGGTAACTCATTATGATTTTAAGTTGCATTCCTCTGGTGAATAATGATGTTAAATATCTTTTCATGTGCTATTGACCATTTGTACATTTTTGTGTGAAGTGTCTATTTACATATCTTCCTCATTTTATTGGGTTGTTTGTCTTCTAGGTTCCTTGTAAGTAAATACTCATCACTTTAGGGACAGTTTTACTTCTTTCTGTCCAATCTTTTTATCTGTTTTCCTTTCCTTATATCACTGTCTAAGACCTTCAGTTTGATGTTGAATAGAAGTGTGAGTGTGGGCATGCTTGCCTTGTTCCTGATATTAGGAGCAAAAAATTCATATCATTAAGTATGATGTTAGCTGTAGTTTTTTTAAGCTACCCTTTATCAGGTTACATAAGTTCCTTTCTAATCCTAGCTGGTTAAAGAGGTTTTTAACAAAAATTATAGTTAAGTGTTGAATTTTGTCAAATGCTTTAGTGATCATATGAGTTATTGTTTTTATTTTGTTAATATGGCAAATTTATTGATTGATTTCAAATGTTAAATTAACCTTGTATTTCTGGGACAAATACTGGTGATTATTATATACATTACCCTTATTATATATTGTTGGATTCTATTTTTATATTTTGTTTAAAATATTTGCATGCGTGATCCCGGTTTGTAGTTTTCTTTCTTTCTTTCTTTCTTTCTTTCTTTTTTTTTTTGAAATATCTTTGTCGGGTTTTGATATTAGGGTTACACTTGGCTGCATAATATGAGTTGTGAATGAGTTCTCTATTTTCTGAAATAGTTTGTGTAAGTTTGTTATTTCTTTTTATGCTGTTTCACAGAATTCACCAGCAAGACTTTCTGGGCCTGGAGTTTGCCAGATGGGAAAGTTTTAATAACTAGTTCAATTTCTTTAATATACATAGGGCTCTTTCAATTTTCTGTTTCATCTTTTGTCATACATAATAAGTTGTGGTTTTTTTCAAGGAATTTGTTTTCTTTATTTTGTCTAGTTTCATTCTGTTGTATTCTGAGAATACATTCTGTATGATTTCAGCAAATGGTCTATCTTTGGGAATGTTCCATGTGTCTCTGAAAAGAGTGTATATCCGGCTCTTGATGAAAGTTGTGTTTAATAGAAAACAATTACACATGATGGAGAGTTGGAGTATAGACATCCATTTATTGTTTGTATAGGTCAAGATGGCTATCACCACAATAATTTTCCTAGAGGCATAATGACTTGACTTACATACATTGTGAAATGATTACCACAATAAATTTAGTTAACACCTATATTATATAGATATCAAAAATAAAAAATGTTCTTGTCCTTGTGATGAGAACTTTTAGGATATACTCCCTCAGCAAGTGAAATTGTTTTTTTTGATCTCATGAATTTGGTATTGTTGCTAATAGCAAGAAGCAACAAGATCAGTGAGGATTTAGAATCTAAAGCTAATGAGGACTTAGTCTCTCAGTCACCCTCTCCGAGCCTAGGCTCTCCATCAATATTTTTCCTGAAAATCCTTGTCTTTTTAATCTTCAGTCCACCCTACTTGATATTCAAGCCTCCTACCCAAATTGAGCTATAACCATGTTTTACGACAAATTATATGTATCAAACCATTCTGAGCTTTACTTTCCTTATCTACAATAGATAAATAATAATAGAAAATAGAACTTTGGAAAGGATTAAATGAGTTCATGTTTATATCTTAACAATGCCTGGAACATCATAAGTGTCGTGCAAGAGCTTGACACACAATAAGTGCTATATATGTATTTCCTGTAATTATTTTCATTGTCATCATTGGATTCACTGGTTTCCCTGTGTTCAATTTGGATTAGCTTATATGTATCTTTTAATCTTCTGCTATCTATAAGTGTTGATTTTACTTTTTTCTCTCTTTTTAGATGGGAAGTTTGGGATTAAGATCTCACAAAAAAGAATTTCTGGGAAAGCTTCATTTCATAGTGAAATGGAGGGTGAAGATATAAGAGATGATTCATTGTATTCCATTTTAGAACTGTGGCAAGATGCTGAACAGATGAAAAGATATCAGGAAAAACACAGCAAACCTGTGAGTCATGCTACATTTGTAAATAAGAAAATATTGAATACGGAGTGGCATTATGAATATAAAGGCAGCAGAAAATTTGTTTATCCAAGCCCAAATCATATTATTGCATCACAGAAAAGACCCCATAAATGTGACTCATTTGAAAAGGGTTTTAAGCATGATTTAGATTTACATATTCATTCTAAAAACAAAGCAACAAAGAACATTGATAAAATTAATAGACACAGTCAAAATTTCACCCAGAGTTCTTTTACTAACCATGAAAGTATGCATACAGGAGTGAAATTTTGTGAATGTAATCAGTGTGGAAAAGTCCTCAACCTCAAACAAGCACTCAGTCACAATCTGAAGTTTCCTGTTGGGGAAAAAGGAAATATGTGTACTGAATTTAGGAAGATATTCACCCAGAAGTCACACCTCTTTGCATCTCAGAGAATCCATACCATGGAAAAACCTCATGAACTTAGCAAATGTGCAAATGTTTTTACACAAAAGCCACTACTCAGCATATATTTGAGAGTTCATAGAGATGAAAAACTGTATGTATGTACTGAATGTGGGAAGGCTTTCATCCAGAATTCAGAATTAATTATGCATGAGAAAACTCATACTAGAGAAAAACCCTATACATGCAGTGAATGTGGAAAATCATTTTTCCAGGTGTCATCTCTACTTAGGCACCAGACAACCCATACTGGAGAGAAACTCTATGAATGCAGTGAATGTGGGAAAGGCTTCTCCCTGAACTCAGCTCTCAGTGTACATCAGAAAATTCATACTGGAGAGAGACACCACAAATGCAGTGAGTGTGGGAAAGCCTTTACCCAAAAATCAACACTCAGGATGCATCAGAGAATTCATACAGGAGAGAGATCCTATATTTGTACTGCATGTGGGCAGGCCTTCATCCAGAAGGCACACTTGATTGCACATCAAAGAATTCATACTGGAGAGAAGCCTTATGAATGCAGTGACTGTGAGAAATCTTTCCCTTCTAAGTCACAACTCCAGATGCATACACGAATTCATACAGGAGAGAAACCCTATATATGCACTGAGTGTGGGAAGGCCTTTACCAACAGGTCAAATCTCAATACTCACCAGAAATCTCATACTGGAGAGAAGTCTTATATATGTGCTGAATGTGGTAAAGCCTTCACGGACAGGTCAAATTTCAATAAGCACCAGACAATTCATACTGGAGAAAAACCCTATGTTTGTGCTCATTGTGGGAGGGCTTTTTTCCAGAAGTCCGAATTAATTACACATCAGAGAATTCATACTACAGAGAAGCCTTATAAATGTCCTGACTGTGAGAAATCCTTCTCCAAGAAACCACATCTCAAAGTACATCAACGAATTCACACAGGAGAAAAACCATATATATGTGCAGAATGTGGGAAAGCCTTCACTGACAGGTCAAATTTCAATAAACACCAGACAATTCATACTGGAGAAAAGCCCTATAAATGCAGTGACTGTGGAAAGGGCTTTACTCAGAAATCAGTTCTGAGTATGCATCGTAATATTCATACATGAAAGTAACCCTGTCTCTTAAAAATGAGAAAGCCTTATCACAGAAGTCAGGTATAAGGGTATATTATAAAATTCATCCAAGACAGACCCTATATGAATATATGGCATAGTAAAAAGTATTCGTCAGGCTCTCTCACTTGAGGTAAAAAAAATTATTTAGACGATATCCTCTTAGAATGCATTGAATGAAGGGGAATTTTCATATTTGCACAGCCTCACAAAATACAGGGTGTCCCAAAAATGTATACACACTTTGAGATATAATCAGTGTTTATTAACATACAGTTCATCTCCAAAATTTAAATGAATCTATAGAAATGAGTGTGTATACATTTTGGGGACACCCTGTATAATAGAATTCATACTAGGAAAAATGATGTCAGTTTAATACATTAGGAGGAAAGCCTTCCTATTGTAAAGGAAGTATTATAAGGCAAATTGTTACCAAATTCTTTGCAGATGAAGTGTGTAAAATTATGTAAATGTTAGTCATGTTTACTGTTACATTAAACAATTTAAAGTGACAACAAAATGAAAAGTAGGACAATAAAATAACATATTTGATGTGTAGACCTACTCTCAGTTCTGTAGGTTGTTTGTGGCAGAACACAATGCACAGCAGGAGGAATCACTGAAGTTCATTTTTTAAATTTAATATAATTGCATCTATTAAATATGTCTTCTATTGAATTTTTCTCTCACATGAATTCACAGTTTTATGGTCATTGTGATTTTATATACACACACATCTGAAGATATAATTTTACATGAACACACAAATGTAATCCTATCATTCATACTGGTTCCCATGACATTGTGTTTTTATCCTTTTTAATTGTGGAACAATGCAAAAATGCCAAAGGTCTCTCCTGTCATTTTTTGCCTGCTCCTTTGCAATGTTACTCTGTTTTTTCTCTTATTAAGCAGTAGAGCTCCCTCTCTACTCCTTGACTCTTAACTTGGCCATGTGATTTGTTTTGGCCACTGTACATTAGCGAAGAGATTCAAGAAATGGCTGAAGAAGTGTGAAAAAAGCTTACCTTGAGGCTTACTCTCTTGCTACTCTTCAAAATTCTAAGCCCTTCATATGAAGAAGCTCAGATTACTCTACTGGGGGATGAGAAACCAGATGGAGCAAAGATGAGCCAGCCTAGCTGAGGCCCTTCAGGTCACCTACCAGACATGGGAGTGTGGCCTTCCTTGGTCTCCAACCCCAACCAATCCAGCCCATATAAGAAGAGCCATACCAGTTATCCCAGCATACATGGAGAACTTTGAGATAAATAAAATAATTATTGTCTTAAACTGCTAAGTTTTAGGGTACTTTGTTGCACAGCAAATGCTAATAATACTTAAAAGTGTATGATCGCTGGGGGGTAGGGAGGGGGGTATTGTACCAAAACACAAGACATGTGGCATTGACTTTGGACCTGGAGGAAAACTGTTAAGAAAGCCTGGAAAAGATGGCGTCCCGTGTTATTTAGTAAAGAAAAAGCAAAACAGTCACCATGCTCTGTGGGAAAATAGAGAATGTATCAAATGAACTTGTGGATCTAGCTAAATAGATTTCCAACAGAATGCTGGAAGTTCGTTTATTTCTACGAGCTCATATAATAAGGTAAAAAAGGAGATATGAACTAAGAGAATGACTATTCCATTTACAAGCAGAATTCAGAAGAAAAAACAAACACCTCTACTTGCTGGGTTAGAAAATAACTTTCACATCTCCAGTCTCCAAAATACTTTCAAAGTGAAAATGGCCTCAGGGTAGAGATCAAGTCATGAGTGCAGATGTAAGACCCTTTGTAAAAATGCATGAAACATTTAAGTTGGTATTTGGGAGACCCTCTAAGCTAAGCTAAATGGCTTCTGTAGACTTCATGACATCGTCCCCAGTAGCCTGACACATTGCTCAAAGTAGAGAAATACAAACCAGATTCATAGGAAACATTTAAAGTTTTTAATAGAGTTTTACTAGTGAAACTGCCTCCAAGCTGGACTTAAAGGGACTGAAACAATCCAGAATGAAAAGTGGTACCTGGACTCTCCTCTCTAGCTTCTATGAATAGAAATGAAGCTGAGAAAGTTACACGGCTGCAAACATGGGCCATTTCTAATGGGAAAAGAAGGAGGTCTCAGAGAGAAGACCCAAGAACAATATATTAAAATGGACTGGGGAAACATTCCCAGATGAACTGTGACCTAATAAAAAAACATCTACCCCTGAAGCAGGAAGACTTGAAAACATTTGTTCTGTGGGATTTCAAGAATTGTTATGGAACAGTGACAGATATGTGCCTCTTCTTTCTCCCCTTTTTGAATTGGAGTGTGTATTGCAGTTAATTCTGTTCCTATGTCACCATTATAGTGTGTGTGTGTGTGTGTGTGTGTGTGTGTGTGTGTTGGGGGGGGTCGTTCATATAACTTGTTATTTAGCTCACAGGTCTCTAGATTAAGAAGCTGCACTCAGAGAGCCTCAGCCACTTCTGAACCTGATACAGAAGACTTGAGGTCCTGGATTTGAACATGGTGCCACAATTTGGGATGAGACATTTGGAGGTCTTGGAATGGGTGAACATATTGTTGCATGGTATGGAATGTAAATAAAATTATTTTTGACCAGAAAATAGACTATGTTAGCTTGAAAAACACTACTAATTTCTTGCACCCCTACATCTATGCCCCCTTGTAATCTTTATTTCTCTTTGTGTTTTAGTTGGGATAATTTCTATTAACCTATCATCAAGTTCACTGATTCTAACCCCTGTCCTGGCTCTGTTAAGTCTACTGGGTGAGCTCATTGAAGGCATTCTTCATCTCAGTTATGTTATCTGCTGAAATTTCCCATCTGTTCATGTGTTGTTCACATTTTCCACTATTTTCTTTAACATATTAAATCATCGTTATTTTAATTTCCTGTTTGATAATTCCAACAACTGTGTCACCTGAGTCTGACTCTGTTGATTGCTTTGTCTCTTGACAGAGTACCACAAACTAGATGGCTTAAAAAAAACAGAAATTTATTGTCTCACAGTTTGGGAGGCCAGAAGTCTGAAATCAAGGTGTCAGGAACTGTTAGCTGCATCTCTTCAAGTTTTCAGTAGCCTCAGGCATTTCTTGGCTTGTAGATGCATTACTTCCGTCACATGGTCATTTTCTCTCTATGTGTCTTCACATCGTGTTCCCTCTCTGTGTCTGTCTGTGTTCGACTTCCCCCTTTTTATAAGGATACCAGTCACATTAGATTAGGCCCACCCTAATGGCGATATTTTAATTTGATTACTCTGAAAAGATTTTCTTTCCTAATAAGGTCATATTCTGATGTACTGGGGGTTAGGATTTTGACATATCTTTTGTGGGGGGACATAATTCAACCCATATAATAAATTAATACATTTATCTGTATAAAGTACTTAGAACTATGTATGGAAAGAAGTTCACGATGATTATTAGATACATCCCACTTCCTGAGGCTGCCTAGGTCCCCCTACAACTCTCTGTACTTGGGCAGGATTTGAGACCTTTGTGGTATCTTAACCTCATCCAACCACCTAAAGAAAATGTTTGGAATAACAGGAAAAGCAGGCCTAGTACCAAGACTTGTGCTACTAACATTTGAGAAGAATTTATTTATAGAGGACAGTGGGAAGGAGCAGCCAGAGGTTCATTTATATGAGGATGGAAAACTGGTTCTTGGATTTTGTGACAAGGAGATCAGTGTTGACTTTGGTGAACATTATTTAAGTGAACTTAACTAAAGAAAACAACAGCAAAGTTGAAGGGATTTCTGAGCTCAGGTAGTTACTTCACCATCAAACTTTTCTGATAGAAAAAATATTAGGTATTGCTCTATTGAAAATGTGTTTTCAAGAATCCTGTTGGATTCCAGGTTAGAGTTGTCCAAAAGTAGAAATTGCAAGAGATTTAAGAGGTCACAGTGAAGGAGCAAACATCATTACTCTAAAAGTTTAAGATTAGATTCAGGGCTACAGATATGGGGTACCTAGAAGGTTTTAATTCTTCCTCACTCTCTTCCACTCTATTCAGCCCTTCTTTGCATCTCCCAGTCTGCTGACCAACAGTGGCCCAGGCCTACCACCAGATGCTTGGCTAAAGACCAACAAAGGCAAAGGCTTTTCTTAGACTTCTCCATTAGCTCCCCATTAATAATCTCACATCAGCAGCTGGATGTGCCTGGCTTCTAAGAGTTTCCTGCAAACTCTGACTTACCTATTCATGCCAGTGTTTCTCCCAACTCCCCCGTCCATACCTTAACTTCCTCAGCTACTCCCACATTTGTGTATGGCTTAATTCATGTAAAAATTCCTTATTCCATAATACTCATAGTGAATCCACTTAATTGAACCCTGATTGTTAATGTTATACTTTCTTTTCCTGAGAACTTGGTAAATGTTTCTCTTCTAAAATTTAGTGATGCTACTGAGAATTCTTAGACTAAACTGCTCTTTTTTTTCCTTGTACCTTTCTGCCACATTCTTTCTTTATGCTTGAAGTTAGGGATCTTTAAAAACATATGCTTTGGTCTTTATTTTTGTTAATTTGATTTTACCTTGGTTACAGTAAACTGTACCAATCATGATTGAAGCCTTTTATTTCAGGGAAGTTTTATTTTGCTGAACTTTTTTTTCTGATCTATTTTCCTCTTCAGGACATCAATTATGTATATGTAATATGTCTTTGTCACCTTCTATATCCATTTAATACTACTCAATATTTGTTTCATATCATTCTTTTTAAAAATATATATTTTTATTGATTTCAGAGATGAAGGGAGAGAGAGAGAGAAATAGAAACATCAATGATGAGAGAGAAGAACTGATTGGCTGCCTCTTGCACGTCCACAACTGGAGATCAAGACCACAGCCCAGGCATGTGCCCTGACCTGGAATTGAACCATGACCTCCAGGTTCATAGTTCAATGCTCAACCACTGATACATGAGGGCTGGGTAGTTTTTACATTTTTAAATGGTTGATAAATGAAGAGTAATATTTCATGACATGTAAAAAATTACATGAAATTCAAATTTCAGTACAATAAAGTTTTATTGGAACAGAGCCATAGATAGAAAGCAGGCTGACAGCTGTCAGGGTGGGGTAGGTGGAGGGATTGAGAAAATAAGAAAAAAGAAAAAAACCCATGCACCAGGACAACAGTGTGGTGATTTCCCTGAGGGTGGGGGAGAGGTGGGCAGAAATCATATCTCATACATCAAATAGGGCAGGGAGATGGAGGAGGGTATAGGGAGGATAAATAGTGATGGACTTGATTTGGGGTGGTGAACACAATAAGTGTACAGATGATGTATTGTAGAATTGTACCCTTGAAACCTATAAAACTTTGTTAACCAGTGTTATCCCATTAAATTCAATAAAAGGGGAAAAACACTACATCAAAAATAATGAACATTTAAAAAATGTATCCATAGGAAAAAAATTAAAATGTAAAGAAATGAGCTATCACCCCTCCCCCCATAAGTTTCCTTATACCCCTTTGTCATCCAACCTCCCTCCCCACACCCTTCCCCCATCCATAGGCAACCACTGATCTGTTTTGTGTTGTTATGGATTAGTTTGCATTTTCTGCAATTTTATATAAATGGAATTATACCATAGGCATTCTTGGTGGGTATTTTTTTCCTTCTTTTATTCAGCATAATTATTTTGTGATTCATTTGTGATGTTACATGTACCTGTATTCCTTTTTATTGATAGGTGGTATTTCATTGCATAGATATACCAGATTTGTTTATCCATTAATGTGTTGATAAAAATCTATATTGTTCCTAGTTTTTGGATGTTACAAATAAAACTGATATGAACATTTATATACAAGTCTTTGTGTGGACGTAGTTTCATTTCTCCTGTGTAATACCTAGGAATGGTTTGATCATATGGTGAGTATATATTTAAATATGTAAGAAACTACCAAACTGTTTTTCCAAAGTGGTGTGCCCTTTTACATTCCCACCAGTAGTATGTACGTGTCCATTCACTTCATTTCTTTGCCCTTGTAATTTTAGCCATTTCAGTAAGAGTGAAGTGGTATCCCACTGTGGTTTCAATTTATACTTTCCTAAGAACTAATGCTGTTGAGTATCTTGTGCTTATTTGCCATCTGTATATCATCTTGATCGATGTATCTTTTAAAATATTTTGCCCGTTTTTAAACTGGGCTGTTTGTCTTATCTGTGTCCCAGAAAGCAGGAGTCCAAGATTAACCTTAAATGGCAAGATCTGACTTGCCCCACCCCACTTTAGAATGATCTTTGATGGTCCTGAAACCCCAGGAATATTCTTTATCAGCAGGAAAATGAAATGTTTCATGTCTAGTGTCCTTAGGCATTCTCTCAGCAGACTGCACAAGGAGCAAGGAAGTTAACCCCACATTTCCCCCCAAACTTTCTTCTCCATGGAAAGGCACTAAATAATGTGGGGCAAAAGTAGGTTTACAGTTGTGAGTACACAACTTTATTCTTGTATTATTAATTATTGTATTTTCCATACAAACTGTAAACCTACTTTTGCCTCACCCTCTATGACATGTCTGACTTAACATCACTCATAAAAAAGTGAACTCACAGCTTATTTTCTTACAGAAACACTGACCAGGCCCAGGTTTTAGATAGCTTGGGTTGCCCAATTCCACCTCAGAAGCATCAGGGCCACAAAGACTGTCATGCACAAAGTGGGACTTCTTATTCTGGAGCAGATGTGCTATTACACAGTCTTTGGCCATGCCCATTCAGACCACGGCTCTCAATCTGTCCCTTACCTTGGAAAATGCAGCCACTGGCAGTAGTGTGACCTGAGGGGCAAGCACTCAACTTCTCTGTAGATTTATGTTTTATATCTCTTGTTAAAAGCGTGTGTGTGTGTGTGTGTGTGTGTGTGTGAGTGTGTGTGTGTACGCGTGCGCGCGCACGCACACACACACACACACACACACAAGGTAATTCAATGTTAAGATGTGGAAAGCCATTGACAGGCTTTAGTACAGGATACTCTCACAGATGTCACTACATATACTAAATAAGAAATGTGTACCAGCCTCAATTATTTTAGGTTTACAGAATGTGGTCCCAGCTGATCTGAGAATCACATTATTTGCACCCCCAAGTGGACATCTATTGTTCTGATTATTCAATTTTTTCACTCTAGAAAACTAAAACTCCACAATGAGCATATCTCTATTAAATGTTGAAATCTTGTATCTAGAATCTGACTTCATTACAATAGTAATAGAACAAACCATGCTTTTTAAAAGTTTTATTTATTGAGTGAAAAGGTAGTGCTTCCACACAGTACAATTTTCAAAAGTTATGAAAGGATATACTGTTGTCTCCCTAACAATTTCATCCCCCCAGCTACCCACTTCCCCTTCTCTTTCCCAGAGGTAATCATGGTTACCAGCTTCTTGTGTTATCTTTCCAGAGACAGTTTATCCATACACACTAAATACTTAGCATATGTTCTCCTTTTTATATATAAATGGTAGCACATTATACTCACTATTCTGCACCTTGGTTTTTCCACCTAATAATGTATGTTGGAGAGCATCCACATCATTTCTTAAATGGCGTCTTCAAAAGTTCTTTTTATATATTTTACTCATTTTTTTCTACCTAGGAGTTTGCTGAGTCAACATACCAGGATTTCAGGAACCAGACCCCTGGTGTTGTCATATCTACAGCTTCCAACCTTTTGTTTTCACAACAGTGCAGCAGTGAATTCCTCTGTGCGTTCATGATTTTGTATATGCAGGAGTATATACATTCCTAGAAGTGGAATTGCTGGAAAAGCCATGCACATTTGTGGTTTTGGTTACTTTGGAATCATTTCTCTTTAAATAAGAGTTTTTCCTGGACATGGTGTTTGCTGGAGGTTCATGTGGAAAAAGAAACCAGGGCAACATTTAAGGCAGATCAGAGGTTCTCTTGCAACTGGGATTTTTTCCATTTGGTAGTTCTTTCAGACTTGGATTCTCTGAGTCAGTAAATAGGGGAAGCTGTAGGGTTTGTCACAAAAAACACTGCCTTCTCTTGCCCCAACCCCCACCAATTGCTCATCTGATTAGTACAGACTAGTTTCTACTAAATATGATTAGTCTGAGCAATTCCTTGTCAAGACCCCAGCCTATCTCTCCTCAGATGCCAAATGGATCTAGGAAACATCCTACCTCCCACCTACCCATGCTCTGGGTTACTGCTGTTGTGTTTGTATATGAACCTCTACTAAGCGTCCTTACCTGTGCTGCCTCACATCTGCAGCCTTGAGCATTCTCTGTCCTTGGAGATCTCCCACATCTGCCTGTGGCAACCCTCTCATCAGGGTTTCAGCTATCTCCTAATTTTGTCAGATACAGAGATTACACTTCTGTTTCTTTGCTTCCCTGTAGTTTTTGGGTAAAGATTGAGATGGAAAAAAAAAGGCTGACTTTATCCCTATATTTAAACCGTAAGTCAGAACATACTTAAAAAACATAGCTAACAAAATGAAATGTTCCTTCAGGGAACATAACAGACACTACTGATTTATTTTCTAATGTATAATGAGCTTTGACTTCTGGGTGTGGCCTTTCCCGTGGACTTTCTTTCCTGTATGTGTTCTCTGATGTACAATAAGGTTTGATTTTTGGGTAAAGGCTTTCCCACATTCTGTACACTTATAGGGTTTCTCTCCAGTATGAGTTCTTTGGTGTACAGTGAATGTTGATTTTTCTCTAAAGGCTTTGCCACACTCAGTGCATGCATAGGGTTTCTCTCCTGTGTGTGTTCGCTGATGTATTATGAGCTGTGATTTCTGGCTAAAAGCTTTCCAACATACAGGACATTCATAGGGTTTCTCTCCTGTGTGAATTCTCTGATGTATAATAAGCTTTGATTTTTCTCTGAAGGCTTTGCCACATTCATTACACTTATAGGGTTTTTCTTCTGTATGAGTTCTTTGATGTATAATGAGATATGATTTCTGGGAAAATGCTTTTTCACATTCATTACATTCATAGGGCTTCTCTCCTGTATGACCTCTCTGGTGTAGCATGAGATAAGATTTCTGGGAGAATGCTTTCTCACATTCATTACATTCAAAGGGTTTCTCTCCAGAATGAGTTCTCTGATGTACGCCAAGGTTTGACTTCTGGGTGAAGGTTTTTCCACACACATCACATTCATAAGGTTTCTCTCCTGTATGAGTTCTCTGATGCACAATGAGAGTTGACTTCTCATTGAAAGACTTCCCACATTCAGTACATTTATGAGGTTTCTCTCCCGTATGAGTTCTTCGATGTATAATAAGAGTTGACTTATCACTGAAAGTTTTCTTACATTCATTACATTCATGGGGTTTCTTTCCTGTATGAGTGCTATGGTGTATAATTAGATCAAGCTTCTGTATGAAAGATTCCCCACATTTGGTGCATTCATAAGTTTTCTCTCCTGTGTGGGTTTTCTGGTGGACAATGAGATTTGACTTTTGAGTGAAGGCTTTTCCACATTCATTACATTCATAGGGTTTCTCTCCTGTATGAGTCCTATAATGTATGATGACAGTTGACTTTTCTCTGAAGGCTTTTCCACATTCTGGACACTCAAAGGGTCTCTCTCCTGTATGAGTTCGTAGGTGTATAATGAGCTGAGATTTTTGACTAAAGGCTTTTCCACATTCAGTACATCCAAAGGGTTTCTCTCCCGTATGAGTTCTCCAATGTACAATGAGGTGTGACTTCTTGCTGAAGGTTTTCCTACATGCAGTACACTCAAAGGGTTTCTCTCCATTTTTAATTCTCTGATGTAGACTAAGACCTTTCTTTCTCCTGAGGGTCTTCCCACACTCTTTATATCCATAAGTTTTCACTCCAGGAGTTGTTTTCTCATATTCAGTATGAAATAATAATTTTGCACTTCCATTATCATATCTCTTTCCTACAGAGCTTCTACTAAATAAGTCTAAATTATCTAACATATTATTTCCAAATGACTCATGTTTATGGGGTCTTTGTATTGAAGCAACAAGGTTTGTACTCATATAAAGTGTGTTTCCAAATTCATTATAGTCACGGTCACTCTTGGTGGTAATTGTTTTCTTGTCAGGGAATCCAACTTGCATCAGAAAACATTTATCTTCATCATCCTGGTTCTGCCTCTCAATCTGTTCATCAACTTGGCAGGTTTCTTCTAGAAAGAAATAGAATAAACCATTTTTATACTCTGATATTATAGAATGGACCTTCTTTATAAATGCCCTGCCATATGAAAGCTGATACTGTTAGCACATTTTATTAGAGTTCCTGTAGAGAGAAACTTGACCATCAAATCCTGTTCTTTTACTAAAATCCCACCTACTAGCTTTTTTGTTACTGAGAACAATCTTGCCTTGACACCTAAGTCTTTATTTCTACATTTACATCGTCTCTTATTTCCATCTACTTTGTTGACCTTATCACCCTTTATCATCATATACCATATGAACTTTTTAAAAAGATATATATTTTTTATTGATTTTTTACAGAGAGGAAGGGAGAGGGATAGAGAGTTAGAAACATCGATGAGAGAGAAACATCGATCAGCTGCCTCCTGCACACCCCCCACTGGAGATATGTCCGCAACCAAGGTACATGCCCTTGACCAGAATCGAACCTGGGACCCTTCAGTCTGCAGGCTGACACTATCCACTGAGCCAAACCGGTCAGGGCTACCATATAAACTCTTAACTCTACCTGACTTACACTATTTATAAAAATCCTAAATTCATTATCAGAAAATGAGATTTAGAATAATTAGCCTTACAAAAACAAAGAAAAACCTGAAAATCTTGGCCCAATCTGGATTCACCTTTGTATCTATCTAAGCTTGCATTCACAGTTCTTCAACATCACCGTCTACTCCTATCTATACTATTTCTACTAAACGCTATGCCTATTATTAACTCCAAACCCTTTCTCATGTTCCATTACCCACAGAGCCTAGTCCTCCATATTCTTCTATAGTCAAAATGTGGATAACTTTTAAGAAGTTCAGTCTTTTCAAAACTTACCTCTATAACTAATTTTTATTAACTTCTAAAGTAGTTGCTCATCTGTATGTACCACTCAGTTAAAATTGCAAAGCCTTGTCTTTAATATACCATATTTCATCAGTCACAAGATGAATATCATTCCACATTTTAACATTTCTGAATCCAGAATCACCTTACAATCAATGACATGTCAAAAATTAATTGGTGGAAATTTTTCTTTCATAGTGATATGTCTAAAAACCCAAGGGTATCTTGAAGTCAATAAAATATGGTAAATACATTTTATACATCTACTTAATTTTTTGTCATTTTTGAAGTTCACTTTTGAAGTTTTTCCTAAAACTTTATATGAAAAATTTCATACAGAGAAGATGAAAGAAGAGTATCAATAACTAAACTATTCATATAACCACTTAAATTTAATAAGGATAACATTTATAATAATAATACTGAATTTTAAAATGGATCATGCAGCAGTGGTTTCCCTTCTATGACATCCTTTCTTTGGATTGCAAAGTACTAGTTCTTATCTAGGAGTGAACATTAGAATCACAGAAAAAGCATTTACAAAATACATCTGATGGGACCCAAGTTCCACCAAGTATCTACTGAATAGGACCTTCTTATGTGGTAAGAAGCATAGTACATGTGGCTAGGGAAGTGGTCAGCAAACTGCGGCTCGTGAGCCACATGCGGCTCTTTGGCCCTTGAGTGTGGCTCTTCCACAAAATACCACGTGCGGGCGCGCATGTACAGTGCAATTGAAACTTCGTGGCTCATGCACAGAAGTCGGTATTTTGTGGAAGAGCCACACTCAAGAGGCCAAAGAGTCACATGTGGCTTGCGAGCCACAGTTTTCCAACCACTGGGCTAGGGTCATGGATTCTCTAGCCCAGGATCAAAGCCTGCCTTAGCCTTTCACTTGTTCTGTGAACTTAGGCAAGTTATCTATTTGTGTCTTACTTTCCCACCTAGAAAAGAGGAATTATAACAGTGCCCACCCAAATGTTTAGTGATATAATTAAATTACTTAGTATATATGGCACATAAGAAATGTTTTCAATTTAAAAAAAAGTGTTTTCAAATGTTTACTAGAACAATTAATATACTACTACTACTATTACTACTACTACAACTACTACTAATATTATGATTAAGCCAATATATTACTATTGAAAATAAGGAATATCTCAATGTAATTCACCTGTTCTTGAATAGCAAGTGAAAACACAGTTAATAAAACTGTGCAGAGTAGGCTAACATTTTTCTGAAGAAGGGAAAATATATATAAATACATATTTATATAGGGTCCTGTGAAAAACAATGGAAAGATACACTTTCAAATTTTAATAAATGGTTACATCTGATGCTAGTGTTAACCTATAGGGAGAAGGAAAGAAGAGAGTGGGATGGAAAAGGGAAAGAAGCTGGACTTCTTGGAAAATACCTGTTCTCTAGATTTGACTTTGAAACCAAACAAATACTTGTGTTAAAAAGAAACAACAGATCCAAATTGGAGTCACTTGTAGGAAGCCCCACCAAGGGTTAATAATTGCAGTCTTAGTCTCTCCCAAGAGTAGAATTTTAAAACCACTCTAGAACTTCCTAATCAACACTAATGAGGTAATCTGCCTAGTAAGATCCCCTCCCTTCCCCTAAGAGAAAGTGACCTGACCGTACCTGAAATAATACACTCTTTTAAACCTCCTTGTCCCACTCTCCTTCTACCTATAAAAACCTACCATGTTGTACAACTCCTTGAAGCTCCCTTCTGTTTGCTAGATGGAATGCTCTCTGATTCACGACTTGTTTACTACTGTCAATTACATCTTCAAAGTTACTCGCTTGAATTTTTGTTCCTTAACATTTGCAAATTTTATATAATCAGACATCAAAAGGATTCCCTAATATCCTCTCATCTATATTTCCTAACAACCATGCTGAAAAGTCTTGATTCTCAATGGTACCAACATGATTACTTCAACTGATTCAACCCTCTATATTCAGCAGTCTCAGAATAACACTAACAATACTACTATAAAAAATAATATAAGTGGAGCCACTTTAAAATGGAGTTAGACCTGCTATCCTAGAGGAACTGCCTTGCACATGTTACTCCTCAAACCTTTGAATGTTAAAAACAGGACAAAAAAACCCCAAACCTTTGGATTGGGCCTAAGGCAACACTGTATTTCAAACAACTGCTTGGAAAGATAATAAAAAAGCAGATATGCCTGACCGGTTTGGCTCAGTGGATAGAGCGTCGGCCTGCGGACTGAAGGGTCCCAGGTTCGATTCCGGTCTAGGGCATGTGCCTTAGTTGCGGCCACATCCCCAGTGGGAGGTGTGCAGGAGGCAGCTGATGGATGTTTCTCTCTCATCGATCTTTCTGGCTCTCTATCTCTCTCCCTTCCTCTCTGTAAAAAAATCAATAAAATATATTTTTTTAAAAAGCAGATATTATAACTAGAGAACTGATTACTACCAAACTACTGGACTGAAAATTAAAAACATTGTTTAGAATTAGCATCACTATGATAGCTTATCTACATCTATAGAAATTACTTCTTTCTACTGATGTGATTGTTTCCCTTACCTTTGTCATTAATACCCCTTGCCTTTGTCTCCTAATCAGAACACTATTTGGGTTTCTGCGTGAATCAATGCTTCCCGAATAAGTATTCTTCTTTTTAAGAACTTTAAAATTTATTTTTCAATTACAGTTTATATTCAATATTATTTTCTATTAGTTTCAGATGTAGAGGATAATGGTTAGACAATCATATACTTTACAAAGTGTTCCCTTCCATATGTCCACTACCCAACTGGCACCAATCATAGTTACTCCAATATTACTGATTATATTCCCTATACTGTACTTTACATCCCCATGACTATTTTGTAACTACCAATTTATACTGAATACCTATTCTTTTTTACCTCAAATAAATGCTGTTGCCTCTCACTTTGGCCTTTTTTTTTAGATTAACAATATCACTAGATGTAATATTAATTAAAAATGTTTAACTCCAGAATTTGATTTGGAAATACCAACTTGAATATATGATGTATTTTCTCTTAAAAATATATTTTTTACATAGTTTCTAAAGGCTTAGAAACCATTCCCTAACATCTAAATTGTGGTCTCACAACATTTACCATGAAAAAGAAATGGGGGCTTCATAGAAGAAGTGTCTGATTTCAGGTCAGAAGAAGGAAATATGTGAAATGATCCTTGAACATCTTGTAACAGAAAGCAAGGAATCTACCAAAGACTCAGAAGCCAATTTGAAGGAGTTTCCTTTGGCCAGTTAATTAGTTGAGATGGGGTAAGGGAAAGTTCTTTACAGAAGACTACAAACATACAAATGTAGAAGGAATGATAGAAAATTCATCATTTTTCAACCATATAAGTAATAACTGATTTAGGCAAGAATCATCATGGAATGCTAAAACCACTGAATAAAAAATTTTTGAGGAACAGGATATTTACACAGTTTGGCAGTTCCACAAAATGTTAAACACTCAGTTATCACACTGTTCAACAATTCCACTCCTATGTATGTACTCTAAAGAAATGAAAACATACATCACCACCAAAACTTCTACATTAATGTTCATATAACCATCAAAGTGTAAACAACCTAAATGTCCCAACAAATGAAAATCAAAATGTGGTATCCTATATAATAAAGAGCTAATATGCAAATGGTCATCACACCCTCATGCCCTCATGCCATCATGCCATAACAGCTCAGACACTCAACACTGAGGAGAGAGGAATGGGGACCATCCAGGCACAAATGAGCTCAAGAGAGAACAATGGGGAGCAGCCAGACACAAATGAGCTCTCGAGAGAGGAATGGGGACCAGCCAGGCACAAATGAGTTCATGAGAGAGCAATGGGGACCAGCTAGGCTGTGGCCCGGGAGAGGGACAACCTTTCCACCCTGTGGTCCTGGATGCCAGGAACTGCACCTGCACCTGCAGCCTGGAAGAGGGACAATCCGCATGCCCCATGGTCCCCATGGTTCCAGGAGCCAGCGGCTGTGCCTGCAGCCTGGAAGAGGGACAAGCCACACTCCCTGTGGTCCCAGGCACCAGCGGCTGCGCCTAAGGCCCAGGAGAGGGACAAGCCGCCCACCCTGTGGTCCCGGGAGCCAGCACCTGTGGCTGTGGCCCAGGTGAAGCCACCCGTCCACAGTCCCCTGGGGCTATGGTTGGCCCGGGTGAGGCTGGCCCGAGTCCTGGGTGCTTGTGGCCAGCCAGAGGGAGGGAATCCTGGGTCTGGTGCCTGTGACTGGCCAGAGGAGGGAATCCTGGGTCCCAGGTGATGGGCGAGGCAGAGGCAGTTGGGACAATCAGGTCAGCAGGGGAGCAATTAGGGATTATCAGGCAGGCAGGCAGAGGGGTTAGGGGGGATCAGGCAGGCAGAGGTGGTTAGGGGCAATCAGGCAGCCAGACAGGCGAGAAGTTAGGAGCCAGCAGTCCTGGATTGCAAGAGGCAGTCAGACATTCCCCGAGGGGTCCCAGATTGGAGAGGGTGCAGGCTGTGCTGAAGGAGCCCCCTCCCATGCACGAATTTCGTGCACTGGGCCTCTAGTATCCATATAATGGAATATTATTCTGCCATAAATGAAGTACAGACACATGCTACAATATGGATGGACAATCCCTGAAAACATGCCAAGAAGTAAAAGAAACCAGGCATAAAAGGCCATATTTTTATATGGTTCCATTTATATGAAATGTCCAGAATAGGCAAAATCATAGACAGAAAGTAGATTAGTAGTTGCCAGAGGATAGGCAGGGAATGGAGAGTGACTAATAAGAGATAGGGGTTTCACCCTAGCTGGTTTTCTCAGTGGGTAGAGCATCAGCCTATGGGCTGAAAGGTCCTGGGTTCGATTCCGGTCAAGGGCACATGCCTGGGTTGTGGGCTCGATCCCCAGTAGGGGGTGTGCAGGAGGCAGCCAGCCGATCAATGATACTCTCTGATCATTGATGTTTCTATCTCTCTCTCCCTCTCCCTTCCTCTCTGAAATCAATAAAAATATATTAAAAAAATTTTTTTTTAAAAAAAGAGATAGGGGTTTCTTTTTGGAGTGATTATAGTGCTCTAAAAGTGATGGTTGCAGCCCTGGCCCATGTGGCTCAATTGGTTGGGTGTTGTCCCCTACACCAAACAGTTGCTAGTTTGATTTCAGGTCAAGGTATGTTCCTGGGTTTCCAGTGGGGCCGTGCAAGAGGCAGCCTCTCTCTCTCTCCCTTTCTCTCTCTCTCTCTCTCTCTCTCTCTCTCTCTCTCTCTCTCTCCCTCTCTCTTTCTCTCTCTCCCTTCCTCTCTCTCTAAAAAAAAGTCAATAAAATAAATATAAATAAAAGTGATGGTTGCAGAACTCTATGAATGTACTAAAAAGTTACTGAACTTGTGTACCTCAGAGTGAATTTTATGGTATGTGAATTTTATCTCAATAAAGTTCTTTTTAAAAAGAGATAATCAAGCCTTAGCTGGTTTCGCTCAGTGGATAGAGCGCCGACCTGAGGACTGAAGGGTCCTGGGTTCAATTCTGGTCAAGGGCACATGCCCAGGTTGCAGGCCCCATCCCTAGTGGAGGGTGTACAGGAGGCAGCCGATCCATGATTCTTTCTCATCATGGATGCTTCTATCTCTCTCTCTCTCCCTCTCCCTTGTCTCTGAAATCAATAAAAATATCGTTTAAAAGAGATAATCTAGATGTTTTAGGAGAATAAATCTGATAGGAATATCTAAGCTTAATGGAATCAGATAATTCAATCTGAAATTGCAGCACTAGCCTAGGCCTGTGACTAATGTGGGCCTGTCTTTAGATACAATAGTGAGAAATGAGAATGGTAGAAGTGCAGGGCAGGAGATTGGCATATACAGGACACGTATATATGGGGAAAGGAGCTGTACAGAAACTTGTGGGTGAGCACCAACTGAAGAAGAGTGGTCTGGTGGGTGTGGGACAGGGGAGTGGTATCAGTCTTATGTCTGTGGAGTTCATGTCCCTGTCCTCAAACAACAATAAAGGCCACATTTCCCAGCAATCCATGAAAGCCCTTTCAGAGGTCCTCAGCCCCGACTGACAAGCTGGGACCTCCTGTCCTCATAACCTGGGTCAATCCCACTTACCTGGAAAGCTCCAAATTGGGATTTTTCCTTCTGCCAGGCATGGCTCTTCTACCTCCAAATTGAGGATGAGATCTGGTTTAGTAGCTTGCTCCCCTGCTAATGAGAAAAGACAACAACACCTCCTTGGTCTTCAGAGCCTCTGAGAAAGAGGAAGGTGAAGTTTGGGGCAGCACAAGGGACCTACCACTTGACACAATGGTTAAGTCAAATCATTTCGCCTGGGTTTTGAGTTCACAAATACCTTGTCAGGAGAGCAGAGAGAGAAAAAGGTACTCTGATCCCTGGGATTCAGTGTCAAACTCTTCAAACAGTTCAGAGACTTTGAAAGTTCCCAAAAATTGAGAAAATAAATACCCTTTATTGGACACAATAATCATAAACAGCAAAATTACCCAAGGAAGTCATTCTTACCCACAGAGACCAGGTTGCTGTAGGTCTCCAGCATCACGTCCCTGTACAGGATCCTCTGTGGAGAATTCAGATACTGCCACTCCTCCTGAGTGAAATCCACAGCCACATCCTCAAATGTCACGAGTCCCTGTAATTGCACATTCATTTTATACTAAAATGCTGATCATTGGGTGATGAGGATGGAATTTAAGGAAACTTCTGTTTGGGTTCCCAGTTCATGATGATGACTTAATATAGGATACCTACTTCATATCAAGTTAGTGACCTACTTTGTGGGAAACTCACAAATCAGTAGAAAAAAACTATTCCGTTAAATAATAGAACACGTATGACAATGTGGTATTAGCACAAGGCTAGACAAATAGTCCAGTAGAACTAAAAAGATAATCCAAATATGTATGGACACCTGAGTTATGACAGAGTTGGCCTACAAAACAGTGGGAAGAGAGGATGATCTTTTCAAATAAATGTGGATGGGTTACTGGATATCTATATGAGGGGAAATGACATTTAACCCTTAATAGTCACCATACACAAAAATCAATTACAGGTAAATTGTAAATGTAATGTGAAAGATAACACAATAGCGTGTCTAGAAAATAGTATAGGAAAATGTTTTCATAGTCTTGGGATATGGAAATAATTCTAAAATATTCTTAAAGGAAAACAGTTATAAACGTTATAAGATTGAAAGTACAACAGTAAAAAAAGGAAGCTATAGATGGGGAAATTATCTGCAATATTCACAAGTGATAAAGGGATCTTTTCTGAAACATAACCTCTACAAATCAGTAAGAATCATACAAACAACATAAAAATAGACAAGAGATGTGAATAGGCACTTCACTAAAAAGAAAAACCAAATGACCTATGAACATGAGAAAAATGTACTTGACCTCATTAGCACTCAGATAACCAATGAAATGTACTCAATCCCATGAGCTCTCAGGTAAATGAAAATTTAGGCCACAATGAGACACCACTATGCACCCTCCAGAGAGGTTACAATTAAGTAGGCTAAAATACCATAATATTGTTTTGATATAGGAACTTTCACACACTGTTAGTAGGAATGTAAACTGGTATAACTGCTTGGGGCAACAGTTAGCCATTATTTACTCAAGGTAATGATTTGCATACACTATGATCCAGTGATTCTACCCAAAGGTACACACCTTAGAGAAAATCATGCACATATGCTCTAGAAAACAAGTACAGAGATGTTCACTGCAGCACTATTTCTAATACTTAATTGAGGAGAAAATAAAAATGTCTCTCAACAATAAAATAGGTAAATTGTGGCCCAGTCATTCAGTGAAATACTGTATGGTAATGAAAATAATGAATTACAACTGTATATCCAACATAGATAAATCTCACAGATATACTGCTGAGTAAAAGAATTCAGACACAAAAGAGTATATACTGCATGATTCTATCCTATATAATAAAAGTATAATATGCTAAGTGTCCGACTGTTCAACCAGTCACTATGACACGCACTGACCACCAGGGAGCAGACGCTCCAAACGGTAGGTTAGCTTGCTGCTGGGGTCCAGCCAATCAGGATTGGGCGAGACGGGCTGGACACACCCTGGAGCCCTCCCATGGTCCCTCCCTGGCTGGCCAACCTCCTGTGGTCCCTCTCCAGCCAGCCAGCCCTGATTGACCTCAATGGAGACTGGGCAAGACAGGCCGGACACGCCCTGGAGCCCTCCTGTGGTCCCTCCCCAGCCCCAATCATGCACCAATGGGGTCCCTTGGCCTGGCCTGCACCCTCTCGCAATCCGCAGGCCAGGTTGAGAGACCCCACGCACTGGGCCTCTAGTTTATGTGTAGTAAGAGAACAGGTAAGGCCAATCCATGATGTAGAACTCAGGAGAGTGATTAACTTTGGGAGTGGTATTGATTGGGAGAGGGCATAAGTGGGAATTCAGAAGTCCTAATTATGTCTTAATCTTGACCAATGGGGTGGTTACACAGTGTGTTCACTTTGCGATAATCCATCAAGCTGGAGACTTATAAACTATACTTCATGTATGTTATAATTAAACTAGAGGCCTGATGCATGAAATTCATGCTAGGTGGCTTGCCTCGGCCCTCGCAGCCCCGGCTTCATCCAGAAGGTCGTCTGGAAGGTTGTTTGGCTGTCTGGTCTAATTAACATATTACACTTTTATTATTATAGATGTATTTTATATCTTCATACTTAAAAAAAATATTTCCAACAAAATTACAAAGGCAATTGAATGCAAAATGGGAGTTCCCACTTCAACAAGTGGTATTGGAACAATTGGATATCCATATGCAAAAAAATATTATTCACCATTTAAGTAGACCTAAGGAGAAAATCCATATGATTAAAAGAATTAACATAAGAAATGCTGATACAAAAATATTAAAACAGAATTCAATACCCAATCCTGATTTAAGATTACAATTGATGGTAATTTCCTTAAAATAACCAAAGATAGACAGACAGACAGACAGCTAGATAAATGAGGGATGGAGGGAAGGAGGGAGGGAGGGAGGGAGGGAGGGAGGGAGGGAGGGAGGGAGGGAAAGAAGGAAGGAGGGGGAGGGGGAGGAAAGAAGGACAGACTGGAATGGAAGGAAGAAAGAATGGAAGGATGTTTTGCATGGGAGTCTTGGGTCACCATGGATAGTATAATAATGTGATTTTTGGGGGGAGGGGCTTTGGGTCACTCCCTGAGGTGCTGGAGATGGCAAGTAGCCACGTGGAAAATCATATCTATCAAATGAAACCTAACAAAATCTCTGGACACCAAGGCTCATGTGAGTATCCTTGGTTGGCAGAACTCCATGGGTACTATCACACATCCCAACTTCATGGGGAGAGAAAAATGGAAGCCCCATATTTAGTCATTTCTTGAACCCTGCACTATGCACTTTTTCCCTTGGTGGATTCCAATTTGTGTCCTCTCCCTGTAAAAAGCCATAACCATGAGTATAACAGGTTTCAGTGAGTTCTATGAGCCCTTTCAGTGAATTATCAAACCTAAGGGTGCTGTTGGGACCCCAAGATTGTAGGTAGTGTCAGAAATGAGAGTGGTCTCTTATGGGGACTGTTTCCTCCAACTTCAGATTTGTCAAACTCTTCAAAGACAGAATGACACAAAGATGTAGTTATCCCTAAATTAATATATAAATTTAATGTGACCCAAATTTAATAAAACAAGCTCTTTAATGGTACTAACAAGATAATACTAAAAGTCATATTAAAAATACTTGTGCAAGAGTAGCTAGAAAAACAGTGGAAATAAAAACTGTGATAGCCCACCCTCACAAAGTAACTAGAGGATACCTTGATGTATGCATTCTCTCAAAGCACAGGATAACAGATCCACATTGTAATAAATGGTAACAGGACAACTGGACAGCCAGTTGGAAAGCATAAATTGGATCCATACCTCATACCATACACAAGAATAAACACCAAATGGATCAGGGGGCTAAATGTAAAATATTTAAACCCTACAAAGTATTATAAGAAAGCCTGGTTGAATGCCTGGGTAACCTGAATAAAGGGAAAGACTTTCTAACTGTAAGTAAAGGTACAGATGCAATAAAAGATTTATAAATAAAACCACGAAAATATAAAAACACTTTTGCAAGTCTAAACACATATATCCAAAGACAAATGACAAACTAGGGGGGAAATTGTTGCAACATGTATCACAGATTAATATCCTTAATATATAAAGTACTCTTAAAAAACAAAGGGAGGGGGACAAATACCTGATAGAAAATTAGAAAGAAGGGACAATTGACAAAAAAAGATCTAAAAATGGCTCTTAAATATATGAAATTATTTTCAACTCACTCATAGTAAGAATAATACCAATTCTAACTATAGAGAGATATCATTTCTTACCTAGCAGATTGAAAAAAAAATAAAAATTTTAAAAGCCTGACAACATACTCTATTAGTGCAACCATGTAGAAACAGACTCTATCATACAATGCTAGTGGGAGTGGAAACAGTACAACTCTACAGGAGGGAATTTGGCAATATCTAACAAAACTACCATTTGATCCAGCAATGTCACTTGTAGGAATTTAAATAGGAGATATATTTAAACAATAAGTAAACAACATATGCACAACATATTTTGTTGCAGCATTATTCTTAATTGCAAAATACTGGAAACAATCAAAATTCTCATGTACACGGGAGAATGGTTAAACAAACTGATATATCCACTAACACCGGGATAGGGAATGTCGAGCCCACGGGCCATATAAGGCCTGGGAAATCATTTGATCTGGCCCTGCCAAGGCATTAGGGGTGAGTTAATTAAATGTTTGACCAAATATAGCAGGGTAATTTTTTTAAAATATATTTTATTGATTTTTTACAGAGAGGAAGGGAGAGAGATAGAGAGCCAGAAACATCGATGAGAGAGAAACATCGACCAGCTGCCTCCTGCACATCCCCCACCGGGGATATGCCCGCAACCCAGGCACATGCCCCTGACCGGAATCGAACCTGGGACCTCTCAGTCCGCAGGCCGACGCTCTATCCACTGAGCCAAACTGGTCTCGGCAGCAGGGTAATTTTTAAGTTGATAATTTTATATGGCCCTTGAATGATGTTATAATTATCTAAATGGCCCTTGGCAGAAAAAAAGCTTCCCCACCCCTGATCTAAATAAATAGAGAGACATGCCGTGTTCATGGATTGGAAGCCACAATTGATAATAAAGATATCAATTCTCTCCAAACTGATCTACAAGTTTAAATCAATTCCTGTAAAAACCTTAGCAAGATAATTTTTAGATATGTAACAAGATTATTCTAAAGTTTTTATAGAAAGACAAAGGCAAAGGAACAAGAATAACTGAACAATTCTGAAAAAAACTGGATCAAGTTAGAGAAATCATACTACTTGATTTTAAGACTGTGGTACTATGCAGATATATAGATAGATATAACATAATATAGTCCAGAAATAGACCCCATAAATATGGCCAATTGATATTTGACAAACTGTAAAAGCAATTCAATGGACAAAAATGGTCCTTTCAACAATCAGGGTTAGAACAAATGGGAATTCATATCCAAAATAATGAACCTTGACCTAGTCCTCACACCTTATATAAAAATTAATGCAAAATGGATCACAGGTCTAAATGTAAAACGTTTATATTCTATAGAACTTATAGAATATGAAAAATCTTCATGACCTAGGGTTCAGCAAATAGTTCTTAGACATGATACCAAAAGCACAACCATAAAGGAAATAATTTATAAATTGGACGTTTTCAAAATTAAAAATTCTTGCTCTGTGAACAACACTGTTAACAGAATGAAAAGACAAGCCACACACTTGAAGAAAATATTTATAAATCATGTATCTAACAAAGCACTTGTACACAGAATATATAAACTCTCAAAACTGAAAAAGGTGAAGAGATTTGTAACTACAGATTGGTAGTTACAAAATAGTTATAGGGATGCAAAGTACAGCATAGGAAATATAGTCAATAATACTGTAGTAACTATTTATGGTGCCAGTTTGGTACTGGAAATATCAGGGGGAACAGTCTGTAAAGTATCTGATAGTCTAACCCAGTGATGGCGAACCTATGACACATGTGTCGGAGGTGACACGAGAACTCATTTTTTTGGTTGATTTTTTCTTTGTTAAATATATAAAATAAATATCAAAATTATAAGTCTTTGTTTTACTATGGTTGCAAAGATAAAAAAATTTCTATATGTGACATGGCACCAGAGCTAAGTTAGGGTTTTTCAAAATGCTGACACGCCGAGCTCAAAAGGTTCGCCATCACTGGTCTAACCACTATGTTGTATATCTGAAACTAATATAAAATATTGAATGTAAACTATAATAGAAAATTTTTAAAAATTAAAAAAACTGAATAGTGAGAAAACAATCAAATTTAAAAATAAGCAAAGAACTTGACTGAGCAGAACTTCACCAAAGAGAATATGCAAAAAGTAAATGAGCATATGTAAAAAGATATTCAACATCAGCCATTGGGGAAATGCAAATTAAAACAATGATAAGATACCATTATACAACTAGAATGAATAAAATTAAAAGTACTGACAATACCAAGGGCTGGCAAAAATGTGAAGCAATTAGAATTCTTACTAGTACACAATGCTGGTGAAAATAAAAAGTGATTCAACCACTCTGGGAAACAATTTGGCAGATTCTTAAAAAGTTAAACAGCCCTGGCTGGTTTGGCTCAGTGGATAGAGCGTCGGCCTGCAGACTGAAGGGTTCCAGGCTTGATTCCAGTAAAGAGCACATGCTCCGGTTGGGGGCTCGATCCCCAGTAGGGGGCATGCAGGAGGCAGCCAATCAATGATTCTCTCTCAGCATTGATTTTTCTACCTCTCTCTCCCTTTCCCTTCCTCTGAAATCAATTTTTAAAAAAAGTTAAACATACCTTTACCATATGACCCAGCAATCCGATATTTACTGTAGAGAAATGAAAACAGGTGTTCACACAAAAACTTGTTATGAATGTTTAAAGTAGCTCTACTGATAATTGCCAAAACTGGGAATAATTCAAATGTCTTTCAACAGGAGAATGGATCAACAAGCTGTGGTACATCTATAGTGTAGAATACCACTCAGCAATAAAAAGGAAAGAACTACTGACACACTCATAACTTGGCTGAATCTCCAGGGAATTATACCAAGTGGGGAAAAAAATCCAATTTCAAAAGGTCACATACCATATGATTCAACTTAGATCATTTCTTGAAATGACAAAATTCTACAAATGGAGATCAGTAATTGCTAGTCTAGGAATGGTATAAAGAGGTGGATGTGACTATAAAAGGGCAACACAAGGGATCCTTGCATTGATGGAACTGTGTCCTGACCATATCAGTATCAATCTCCTGGTTGTGACATTGTATTATAGTTTTGCGAGATGTTAACATTGGGAGAAACTGGGTAAAGGACACAAAGGATTTCTCTGTATTATTTTTACATTGCATGTCAATCATTTATCTCAAAATACAGTTTAATTTTTTTTTAAGTTTATATACCATATGATTCCATTTATATGACATTCTTAAAAAGATAAAACTGATACAGAACAGATTTGTGCTTGCCTGAGGTTACAGGTGGGGTAGCATGAGACAGTTTTGGCATGATGAAACTATTCTATACCCTACAGATTAGTTACACCAATTTATAAATGTGTTAAGATTTATTGGACTAGCCGAAACCGGTTTAGCTCAGTGGATAGAGCGTTGGCCTGCGGACTGAAAGGTCCCAGGTTCGATTCCGGTCAAGGGCATATACCTGGGTTGCGGGCACATCCCCACTGGGGGGTGTGCAGGAGTCAGCTGATCGATGTTTCTCTCTCATTGATGTTTCTAACTCCCTCTCTCCCTTTCTCTCTGTAAAAAATCAATAAAATATATTTTTAAAAAAAGATTTATTGGACTGGACAGCAACAAAATCAATTTTAATGTACACTAAATTAAAAAATAGACATTTTTATTGAATTTACTGGGGTGACATTGGTTAATAAAATTATATGTTTCCCCTAAAGATTCCATCAAAAAATTATTAGATTTAATAAATGAATTTGGCAATGTAGCAGGATACAAAATTAACGCCAAGAAATCTATGGCATTTCTATATACCAAAAGTGAACTTAGAGAAAGAGAGACTTAAAAAAACAATCCCATTTACCATCGCACCAAAACAATTAAGATACCTAGGAATAAACTTAACAAAGGAGGTAAAAGACCTGTACTCGGAATACTACAGGACGCTGAAAAAGGAGATAGAGGAAGACATAAACAGATGGAAGAACATCCCACGTTCATGGATTGGTAGAATCAACATCATCAAAATGTTCATACTACTGAAAGCAATCTATAGATTAAATGCACTCCCCGTTAAAATACCAACGACATATTTCACAGACCTAGAACAAACTTTCCAAAAATTCATCTGGAATAAAAAAAGACCCCGAATAGCTGCAGCAATCCTGAGAAAGAAGAAAGAAGAATAAAGTAGTTGGGATCTCAATACCAGATATCAAGCTGTATTACAAAGCCACTGTTCTCAAAACTGCCTGGTACTGGCACAAGAACAGACATATAGATCAATGGACTAGAATAGAGAACTCAGAAATTGACGCAAACCATGTGCTCAATTAATATTTGACAAAGGAGGCAAGAGCATACAATGAAGTCAAGACAGTCTCTTCAATAAATGGTGTTGGGGAAATTGGACAGATACATGCAAAAAGATGAAACTAGACCACCAACTTACACCATACACAAAAATAAACTCAAAATGGATAAAGGACTTAAATGTAAGATGGGAAACCATAAAAATACTAGAGGAATCCACAGGCAGCAGAATCTCAGACATACATCGAAGCAATTTCTTCACCGATACAGACCTAGAGCAATGGAAACTAAAGAGCAAATAAACAAATGGCACTACATCAAAATAAGCTTTTGCACAGCAAAAGAAACCATCAACAAAACAAGAAGGCTCACTGCATGGGAGAACACATTTGACAATGTTATCACTGATAAGGGCTTAATCTCCAACATTTACAGGGAACTCATACAACTTAACAAAAGGAAGATAAACAACCCAATCAAAAAATGGGCAACAGACCTAGATACTTTTCAAAACAAGACATAAGGAAGGCCAAGAGACATATGCTCAAAGTCACTAATCATCTGAGAGATGCAAATCAAAACGACAGTGTGGTACCATCTCACACCTGTCAGAATGGCTATCATCAACAAATCAACAAGCAACAAGTGCTAGAGAGGATGTGGAGAAAAAGGAACCGTCCTTCACTGCTGGTGGGAATGCAGACTGGTGCAGCCACTGTGGAGAACAGTATGGAGCTACCTCAAAAAACTAAAAATGGAACTTCCATTTGACCCAGTGATCCCACTTCTAGGAATATATCCCAAGAAACTAGAAACACCAATCAAAAAGGATATATACACCCCTATGTTCATAGCAGCACAATTTACCATAGCTATGATTTGGAAACAGCCTAAGTGCCCATCAGCAGATGAGTGGATTAAAAAACTGTGGTTCATCTACATGATGGAATACTACGCTGCTCTAAAAAGAAGGAATTCTTACCATTTGCAACAGCATGGAAGGACCTGGAGAACATTATGCTAAGCGAAATAAGCCAATCAGAGAAAGATAAATATCACATGATCTCAGTCATTTCCTATCTAATAATAGACAAACATGGTAATTGACCATACCTTCACTACGCCTCCCATAGGCTAATCAGTGTGATATGCCAATTAGCCGCCAACAAAGATGGCGGCTAATTTGCATACTGCAGGCAGGGCGGTCCAGCGCAGGCCGCCATCCCAAGCCTCAGGCTGGCCCCAGAAGCCCCAGAAGCCTCCCAGAAGCCGGTAATCACGGGGAGATGGGGGTCCCCTGCCCAGGCCTGACACCTCTGGTGGAGGCGTCAGGCATGGGCAAGGGGCCGATCTGGCCATCAGAGGGTGATGGAGGTCAGGGCCTCTGGCTGAGGTGTCTGCCTGGAGTGGGGGGCAGAGCTGGCAATTGGAGGGGTCTGGGGGTCCCCTGGGCCAGAGGCATCAGGCCTGGATGGGGGGTAGAGCCGGTGATCGGGGGGGTATGGGAGTCCCCTGCCCAGGCCTAAAGCCTGGTCCAGAGGCATCAGGCCTGGGCGGGGGGCAGAGCTGGAAATCAGAGGAGTCTGGGGGTCCCCTGCCCAGGCCTAATGCCTCTGGCTGAGGCATCAGGCCTGGGCGAGGGGCTGATCTGGCGATTGGAGGGTGATGGGAGTCGACGCCTCTGGCCAAGGTGTCAGGCCTGGGCAAGGGGCCGATATGGCAATTGGAGGGAGATGGGGGTCCCCTGCCCAGGCCTGACGCCTGGGCCAGAGGCGTCAGGCTTTGGCAGGGGGCAGGGCTAGTGATGGGGGGGAGATGGGGGTCCCCCGCCTAGGCCTGAAGGCTGGGCCAGAGGCGTCAGGCCTGGGTGGGGGGCGGAGCCAGCAATGGGAGGGGTCTGGGTGTCCCCTGCCCAGGCCTGACACCTCTGGCAGAGGCATCAGGCCTGGGTGAGGGGCCGGTCCGGTGATCGAAGGGTGATGGGGGTCGAAGCCTCTGGCTGAGGCGTCAGGCCTGGGCGAGGGCGGAGCCGGCGATGGGAGGGAGATGGGGGTCCCCTGCCCAGGCTTGACACCTCTTGTGGAGGCATCAGGGTTTTTCACCACACTCCTGGTGAAAAAAACGAAGGTCCGCTGCTGGAGGGCTAAGAAATGTCATATTCTGCCCTAGTCGGTTTGGCTCAGTGGATAATGCCTTGGCCTGCCGATGGCAGGGTCTGGGTTCAATTCTGACCAAGGGCATGTACCTAGGTTGCAGGCTCCTCCCTGGCCAGGGCCCAGGTCAGGGCTCATGCAGGAGGCAACCAATCAAAGTGTTCTTCTCACTTTGATGTTTCTCTCTGTCTTTCCCTTTCTCTTTCGCATTCTCTAAAAATCAATGGAAACATATCCTCAGGTGAGGCTAAAAAAATAATAAAGACATTATTATTATATGAAAGACACATCTTGAAAATGCCTAAAGAAAGTTGTCATTTTTTCATGGTGAAGGGACTGGAGTCCGTGTTGATGAAAAAACCTTGCTGGCTGTGGTGACTGGCAGTGGCTGCAGCAGCAGGGTGATGGGGCTGGTGCCTTCCCCTGATCAGCCCGATCAACTCCCACACAGGGAGGCCAGACTGCGGCTTAGGCCCTATCCCCAAGGGGAGCTGGGAGCGGGCCTAAGCCGTCAATAGGACATCCCCTGAGGGCTCCCAGTATGTGAGAGGGGGCAGGCTGGGCTGAGGGACACCAACCCCCCAGTGCACGAATTTCATGCACCAGGCCCCTAGTATGGAATATAATGCACAACATAAACTGATGAACAAAAACAGATCCAGAGACAGAGAAGCATCAATCAGAACATCAAACCTCAGAGGGAAGGTAGGGGAGGATGGGGATAAGGGGAGAGATCAACCAAAGGACTTGTATGCATGCATATAAGCCTAACCAATGGACACAAACAGGGGGGTGAGGGCATTAGTGGGGGGATTGGGGGGCAATGGGGAGATAGGCCACATACATAATACCTTAATCCAGTGGTTCTCAACCTTCCTAATGCCGTGATCCTTTAATACAGTTCCTCACGCTGTGGTGACCCCCAACCATAAAAATATTTTCGTTGCTACTTCATTAATGTAATTTTGCTACTGTTATAAATCGTAATGTAAATATCTGATATGCAGGATGTATTTTCATTGTTACAAGTTGAACATAATTAAAGCATAGTGATTAATCACAAAAACAATATGTAATTATATATGTGTTTTCTGATGGTCTTAAGCGACCCTGTGAAAGGGTCGTTCGACCCCCAAAGGGGTCGCGACCCACAGGTTGAGAACCGCTGCCTTAATCAAGAAAATGGTAATAAATAAATAAAATTATATTTTTCAAGTGTACATCTCTATATTACATCATCTGTATATTGTATTGTGTGTTCATCACCCAAAGTCAAGTCTCCTTCCATCACCATTTATCACATCTTTACCCTCTTCTACCTCCCCCATTCCTCTTCACCTCTGGTAATCACCATACTATTGTCTGTGTCTATGAGTATTTGTTTTTTTGTGGGTTTTTTTTTTTTGCTTAATCCCTTCACCTTTTTCACCCATCCTCGAATCTCCCTCCCCCTCTGACAGCTGTCAGTCTGTTCACTATATCCATGAATCTGTTCCTATTTTGTTTGTTTAAAAAATAAATTCAAGGGAAAGGGAAAAGTTGGTGGACTATAGGTGTCTATAGGACTTTGTCTCTTAGCCAAATGAGAATCAAAATTCCAACTGAGAAAATTACTTTAGGAAAAATTTGAAAGACAAGCAGTTCCCCAAGATATTTCATTTCCAAATTACATTTTGACATTAGGTCTCTACTCACTGAGGAATGGTATAAGAAATATCTGTAGAAACCAGGGATTGCGTTTTTCACCAGGCTATGGTAGAAGACAATTCCACCTTCCACAGGAAGACCCAGCAAAGAAACATCTTGAAAGGCAATTGAAGAACCTTTTCTTTCCTGAGGACTTGGTGTGATCTCCCTATTATAAGCAAGGTGAGCCAGGTTATTGGTTGTATTTCCTTCCCTCTGGCTGCCAGAGGCTCAAAGAGAAATTTACAACTCAGCATTAGTATCTGTGACACCCTAAGTCATCCACATGTCTACATGGGCCTTGCTGCTGCTGCTCATTGTCCCTGATCCTAATGCTTACTTACAAATAATTTCCTACTTTATGTCAGAGATTCCTACATAGCTCATCATATCTATGGTAAAACAGAGGAAAAACAGACAGGTCTTACCTGGGCTTCCGCCATTTCCTGCTCTTCTTGGGAAAAGGAAGATGCGTGAGCTGGAAGAATGGAGAAGTGTAGAGCATATGAGAGACTATACCAGGCTTCCAGTGCCCAGAATTACCTGCCTAGAAGTTCCCTCACACCAGCTAGACATGAGGCTGCTCTGTGGAAGTTGGGGCAACCATGTGGTTTTAACAACCACCTGTGTATTCTTGCCTCTTTTCCTTATATTAATATTTAACACAAAAGGTTTATTCTATGTATACTTATGCACTGACCCAGAAATTGTATTTTTAGGTATTTTCCTTAATGAAATAATATATCATAATTTCTCTGTAAGTACCTACATCTCAGCATTGACTTTAACAATGCCAAATTTAAACGATCCTATATGACGCATAATATGGAATTGATAAGGAAATACGAGATGAAATGCTATGTAGCTATTAAAAATAATGTTGTATGGAACTGTACATTTATTATCTGTGTACTTTTTATTGAAGTAACATTGGTTAATTACATTATACAAGTTTCAGGTGTACAACATAATTTGACAACTGTATATAACACATAGCGTTCACACATCTGTGTACTTTTCTGTACATATATCTAAATTAAGTTTTTTAAATGTTATAGAATAAATATTTAAGCTGAATCACAGTAAACTTCTAAATAAGAAAAAAGTAGGTTATAAAACTGCAAGAACCCATTTTAAAACTGTACATTAAATGTTTTAAAATGCATATTCCTGCAGGGTTGGAGTGGCTCAGTGATTGAGCATCGATCTATGAACCAGGAGGTCATGGTTTGATTCCCAGTCAGGGCACATGCCCAGGTTGCAGGTTCAATCCCCAGTAGGGGGGCATGCAGGAGGCAGCTGATCAATGATTCTCTCATCATTGATGTTTCTGTCTCTGTCTCCCTCTCCCTTTCTCTCTGAAATCAATAAAAATATTTATTTTAAATGCATACTCCTTATACACACTAAAAAATGCCTAAGAATGGGCATTTAAATGTAGGGGCATAAAATTAGTTCCTTTTGATTTTCTTTTCTATTTTCTAATTAATCTAGAAGTTACATGTGTTACTTTAAAAAACACATTAAATAAATAAGTATGTTACTTATCTGTTAACCGCCAACTTTTTAAAACATTACCCCATGGCATTAGCCCCATCCCCCCGCCTCCCCCCGTCCCCCGCAGACCCTGCAGCCTCAGGCCTCGTCCCACCCATGCCAAGCCCCAGGCTCTGAGCGGACCCTTACGCAGGTGAGTCCTCTCAGGTGCCTTCTTCCTTCTCCTCACCTCACTGGGGCCGTCTTGCCCAGGAGCCAGAAGGAAGCCTTCGGGTGCAGAGTCACTTCAGCTGGAACACTGGCACCAGGCCCCTACCTCGGGGCTTGGGCAAGGGGCCACGAACAGAGGGAGAAACTGAGCACGCCTAAGGAAGGGCCTGAGGGGTGCTATGAGCCCTTAGAGCAGGTCACTGTGCTGGAAAATGTGTAAAAGTCAACGTTTAATAAGCCCCATTCAACCCTGACTAGCCCCATAACCTTGCCCACTATTGAGCCCAAAGACCCTCATTCACTGACCTCTCGGTCCTCTATCATTCACCCCCACAACCCCCTACATCAAAGACCCCCACAAACACCCCTTTACTCGCCCTCCAGAACTCCCCATCACTCAGCCCATCACCCCTAAGCACTCGCCCCCTCAACCTCTGTCTTTCCCTCTCTCGACAACATTTCTCTGTTCGCTGCAGAGAACTAGATCCAAGCAATACTTCCGCTTCGGAACTAACTCGGGCTCCCCAGCCTACAAGGCTGCAGGGCTGTGTGTGTGTGTGTGTATATATATATGTGTGTGTGTGTGTGTGTGTGTGTGTGTGTGTGTGTGTGTGTGTGCGTGCGCGCGCGCGCGCGCGCGCACGCTCAGTCTGAGCTGGAGCCTGAGTCCGCCAATAGTCAACAAGCGGCCCCTCCCGGCTGTCCGAAGCAAGTGCGACAAGACTTCAGCGCAGGCGCAGAGGGAAGATGGCCACGCTGTAACGTCACTCCCAGAATATGGCCACGCCCACCGCATCTGCACCCCAGGAGGGTGGCCGCCTGGAGCAGGTGTTTACTTTGTTCTGCGGGGAGGCCGCCATTCCTAAAACTTCCAAGATCCATTTTCCTACGGCAGAGAGAGGAAGTACCCAATTAACGAAAGCTCTAGCAGGCAGATTTTTGGTGTCTTGTACTTTGGAAGGCAGCATCAGGTTTGCAGGAGTCATAGAACAGTAAGACAGATGGGAAGCAGAATAGCATAGAGTGCACAAAGTCTATGAGGTATGAAAATGCCGTTGGCTCCATCCAGTGGCTAGGGCTGGGAGTTGACAGTCAAGCGTTTAAAGGCAAACCAGAAACTGAAGAATAAATAAACGGAGACCTAGGACACACACACACACACACACACACACACACACACACACACACAGAGGGATCTCTTTTAGGGTTGGTGGGGGTTGATGTGCAGTGATGGCCAGCTCCAGAAATGTTCCTAAGCCAGTGACACAGCCCCTCAGCAACTCTCCTAGGGCTCACAGTGCGCATCCACAAACTATGTGAGGCCAACTTTTCTGCTGCAGACCTAAGATCCCGCCCCCCCCCCTTCTCTGTCCTGGGCATCCTCTACCATCAATTCCTACAGGCGAGACTTCCTCATACAGTGGCCTAAACAGCAGGTAGCTAGGTGAAGTGGTGTGGAAAGCTGACAGCTGGTCCCAGCATAGAGTCTGCACATGTGACGCTCCCACCCATTTTGGACCATGAGGTAGAAGATGAGTTTGATGGAACAACAGCACAGAGGAGACAGTTCTCTGGTGACCTTGGAGCTGCCACGCTTACCCTAAACTACCTGCCTCCAAGTGAGGAATCCCTTTCCAACTTCTTGAAGTCACTTGTATTTGTGGAGGTTTTGGTATGTGCAGTCAAACCGAATCAGACTTTTCTGTCTTGGTTGATGTATCAGTAAACAGGAGACACATGGTACCGGGAGGGTGATGAATTACAATGATGAATGAAGGACAAATTGAGAGTAAATTTGGAGAGAGAAAGGGCTATGGCAGGGGTGGGCAAACTTTTTGACTCGAGGGCCACAATGGGTTCTTACACTGGACCGGAGGGCCGGAACAAAAGCATGGATGGAGTGTTTGTGTGAACTAATATAAATTCAAAGTAAACATCATTACATAAACGGGTACGGTCTTTTATTTCGATAGTTTTATTCATTTCAAATGGGCCGGATCCGGCCCGCGGGCCGTAGTTTGCCCACGGCTGGGCTATGGAATGGAGGTGAATGAGCAGCAGAGTGGAGTGGATGTGAGTAGCATGGGGCATAGTGAGGAAGTAACTATGTATTAGACTGTGCCCTAATCTAAAATTATGGCTGAGACTGAGTAAATGATGGGAAAATGAGACGCAGTTTAAGTGACAAAGAGTTCAAATGGGAGCAGACTGTGAGTGAATGGGGTAATGAAAGGTAGTAAAAGTGAATGGAGTTGATAATGCATTAGAGTTTATATGAATACAAAGAATTACAGTGTGAGTGAATGATGATTTATGAGGCACAGTATGAGTAAAGAGAAGTGAATTTGGGGGGAGGTAGGAGTGAATGGAGGCAATGTGGGGCATAGAGGGAATAATGGGGTGCACAAGGGGCAGAATAAGATGAATCCATGGTAGGATGTGAACACATGAACCAGGTTGATTTTGAGTAGGGAAGGAGAGTGACGAAAAATGAATGAGAGGCAGGCTGGGATTAGATAGTGGCAATGCAGGGCAGTTTTCCAGGGATGTCCAGGGATCCCAGTGTGAATCAGCCCAGATGGATGAGAAGAAGTGTGTGCATAAATGGAGATAATGTTGAGCAGAGTGAGAGCGGATGTAAGTAAAGGTCGGAGGAAGGTGAGTAACTGGGTGTTGTGAGGCAAAGGAAGAGGGGATGAAGGTCATTCACATGGCCCAAAGTGAGTAAGTTGGGGAAAATTGGGCCCAAGTTTACACAAAAAGTGATGAGTTCGAGACAGAGTGTGACTGAATTGGGGGTACTGTAGTGCAGAGTAGGAGCAACTGCACTCGAATCAGGAGTAAATGGGAGTGATGGGTGGAAATAGGGGTTACACTGGGAGTGAATTAGTATGAATGAGATAATGAAAGGCTGAGTGAGAGTAAATGGAGGCAATGAAGAGAAAATTGAGAAAGAATGGAGGTGATCAAGCATAGAGTAATTATACCTAGGGAACTTGAGCTAGTGTTTAGGAGTAATATGGGGCACAGGTCCACGAAATAGGGGTTACTAATATATAGTGATAGCATTAGAGAGAACAGAGGTGAAGATGGGGCAGAGAGAGAATAAGGGAGAAAATGAGGTCCAGAGTCAATGAACAAAATTGAAGGATGGGCCATGTGAGAGAGAATGGGAGTTGTTTGATACAGGGTCAGGAAGTGGAGGTAAAAGTAGGAAAGAGTGAATGGAGGTGAAGAAGGAATGTGATGTGAGAGAATTTGGTTAATGATAAGTAGAGGGTTAGGGAATTGCAGTAATATGAGGCCCAGTGTACCCTAGCTGGTTTTGCTCAGTGGATAGAGGGTCGGCTGGCAGACTGAAGGGTCCAGGGTTCAATTCCGGTCAAGGGCACGTACCTCTGTTGCAAGCTAAATTCCTAGCCCTGTTCGGGGCGTGTGCAGGAGGCAACCAATTGGTGTGTCTCTCTCACATCAATGTTTCTCTCTATCTCTCCCTATCCCTTCCATTCTCTAAAAAATCAATGGAAAAATATCCTCAGGTGAGGATTAACCAAAAATAAAAATAAAAAATGAGGCCCAGTGTAAATGAATGAATGGATGAGAGGCAGTGTAAGTGAATGGGGAATAAAAGGTAGAATGAGAATGGAGGTGAAAAAGCAGTAGCGTGTATACATATAATATGTAACATAAAATAAATATGTAACATGGGGCAGAGTGTGATCAAATGGGAGTAACATGGGGGCATATTACAGTAAATTAGGGTGAAACAAGTGCTGAGAATGAGTAAATGGAAGTAATAGGGGGGCAGAGGGTGAGGGTGTGGTGGTCATATTTTGCAAACAATCATGAATTTGAGGTGGTAGTAGGCACAGTATAGTTAATAGAGCTGACCACTTAGCAGAACTGGGGGAGGGATGGAGGTGATGAGGGGCAGAGTGAGTGGAAAAGGAGGTAAGCAAGTGCTAGAGAATGATTAACGGTAGATTGGGACAGTGATAAGGAATGTAGGGAAATGTGGGACCAATGTGATTCCTGTCTGTCATTTGTGTGTCCCCAGCCCCCCTCTCTCTGTATCTCTTTCTGACATCTTACTTTCTTCATTTTTGTCTCCTTCAATCTCTGTGTATACAACAGTATCTTTCTTCGTGTGTGTGTGTGTGTGTGTGTGTGTGTGTGTGTGTGTGTAACAGTTGTCAATGAGGAAAATGGTGAGGTGCCCAACCCTTTGGCTTCTGTGTTCCAGAATCTATCACTTAGGTCTTTGCTCACAGAGCCCAGAGTTCCAGAATGCCCTAGTTCTGAACACTGCATAGTGAGTCTGGAGCAAGGAGTCTGTTAGGAAGGCTCATAATGAAAGCCTGGGGCACTGTGGTGGTGACCCTGACTGTCCTGATTGTTGCCACTGTGGATGCCAAGATCTATGAACGATGCGACCTGGCAATGAAGCTGGAGGAGGCAGGCCTCAATGGCTTCCAAGGCTACAGCATTGGAGACTGTGAGACCTCAGTTGCCCCATGCCCCATCCACACCCCAAGGCTCCCTCCACACTCAGATACAGGCCCTTCTTGTCATTTATCACCTCTACAGGCCAGCAGGTGATCCTCTTGGTCACCTCTTGACTGACTGTGATGAGTGGTTTAACTAATTCTTTTTTTAAAAAAATTTCTTATTGATTATTATCACATGTGTCCTTATCCCCACATTGCCCCCATCCCCCCACTCATGCCTTCACCCCCCTGTTGTCTGTGCCCATTGGTTAGGCCTATATGCTTGCATATAAGTCCTTTGGTTGATCTCTCCCCCGTAACCCCAACCTCCCCTACCTTCCTTCTGAGGTTTGACAGTCTGATTGATGCTTTCTGTCTCTGGATCTGTTTTTGTTCATCAGTTTATGTTGTTCATTATATTCCACAAATGAGTGAGGTCATGGATACTTATCTGTCTCTGCCTGGCGTATTTCACTTAGCATAATGCTCTCCGGTTCCATACATGCTGTTGCAAATGGCAAGAACTCCTTTTTTACCACAGCATAGTACTCCATTGTGTAGATGTACCACCGTTTTTTAATCCACTCATCTGCTGATGGGCACTTAGGCTGTTTCCAGATCTTAGCTATGGTGAATTGTGCTACTATGAACATAGGGGTGCATATATCCTTTCTGATTGGTGTTTCCAGTTTCTTGGAATATATTCCTAGAAGTGGGATCACTGGGTCAAATGGCAGTTCCATTTTTAGTTTTTTGAGGAAACTCCATACTGTTCTCCACAGTGGCTGCACCAGTCTGTATTCCCACCAGCAGTGCACGAGTGTTCCTTTTTCTCCACATCCTCTCCAGCACTTGTCGTTTGTTGATTTGTTGATGATAGCCATTCTGACAGGTGTGAGATGGTACCGCATTGTCGTTTGGATTTGCATCTCTCAGATGATTAGTGACTTTGAGCATGTTTTCATGTGTCTTTTGGCCTTTCTTCTGTCCTCTTTCAAAAAGTATCTATTTAGGTCTGTTGCTCATTTTTTTATTGGGTTGTTTATCTTCCTTTTGTTAAGCTGTATGAGTTCCCTGTAAATGTTGGAGATTAAGCCCTTATCGGTGATAACATTGTCAAATGTGTTCTCCCATGCAGTGAGCCTTCTTGTTTTGTTGATAGTTTATTTTGCTGTGCAAAAGCTTTTTATTTTGATGTAGTCCCATTTGCTTATTTTCTCTTTCGTTTCCATTGCCCTAGGAGCAGTATCAGTGAAGAAACTGCTTCGACATATGTCTGAGATTTTGCTGCCTGTGGATGCCTCTAGTATTTTTATGGTTTCCCATCTTATGTTTAAGTCCTTTATCCATTTTGAGTTTATTTTTGTGTATGGTGTAAGTTGGTGGTCTATTTTCATTTTTTGCATGTATCTGTCCAATTTTCCCAACACCATTTATTGAAGAGGCTGTCTTGACTCCATTGTATGCTCATGCCTCCTTTGTTGAATATTAATTGAGCATATTGGTTTGGGTCGATTTCTGAGTTCTCTATTCTGTTCCATTGATCTATATGCCTGTTATTGTGCCAGTACCAGGCAGTTTTGAGAACAGTGGCTTTGTAATACAGCTTGTTATCTGGTATTGAGATCCCACCTACCTTGTTTTTCTTTCTCCAGATTGCTGCAGCTATTAGGGGTCTTTTTTTTTTATTCCAAATGAATTTTTGGAAAGTTTGTTCTAGGTCTGTGAAATATGCTGTTGGTATTTTAATGGGGAGTGCATTTAATGTATAGATTGCTTTTGGTAGTATGGACATCTTGATGATGTTGATTCTACCAATCCATGAACACGGTATGTTCTGCCATCTGTTTCTGTCTTCCTCTATCTCCTTTTTCAGTGTCCTCTAGTTTTCTGTGTATAGGTCTTTTACCTCCTTAGTCAAGTTTATTCCTAGGTATCTTAATTTTTTTGATGCAATGGTAAATGAGATTGCTCTTTTAGTCTCTCTTTCTGTAAGTTCATTATTGGTGTATAGAAATGCCATAGATTTCTTGGCATTAATTTTATATCCTGCTACATTGTCGAATTCATTTATTAAGTCTAATAATTTTTGGTGGAGTCTTTAGGGTTTTCTACGTACAGTATCATGTCATCTGTGAATAAGGACAGTTTTACTTCTTTTCCAATTTGGATGCCTTTTATTTCTTCTTCTTGTCTGATCGCAATGGCTAGTACTTCAGTACTATGTCAAACAGGAGTGGTGAGAGTGGGCATCCCTGTCTTGTTTCTGTTCTTAAGGGAAATGATTTTAGTTTTTGCCCATTGAGTATGATGTTGGGGTTTAACTAATTCTAATGTCATTTTCATCATTGCCTTCACAACCATCACTCTCATTTCTACCATCAACACCATCACTACCATCAATGTCATTGCTACTATTACCATCATGAATACCATAACCACTGCCATCATTGACATCTCAACAAAATCACCAACATCAACACCATCACCAAACCAAGATCATCACCCCCACAGCTGAGATGACAACCATACTTGTCCCACCCCCCTCCTCCTAACCTCTTCTATTTCTAGAACCCATGCTTACCTGCTACCTTCCCTATCTCTGCCTCAGGGCTGTGCCTGGCACATTATGTGAGTGGCTTTGATACCTCTGTCGTGGACCACAATCTTGATGGCAGCAATCAATATGGCATTTTCCAGCTGAACTCTGCCTGGTGGTGTGACAATGGTGTTACACCCACCAAGAACCTCTGTTCCATGGACTGTCACGGTGAGGCAGCAATGGGGATACCCTGAAGCCCTGTCTGGCCCAATAAACAGAGGGCAAGGTTATCTAAGCCATAATCTCAAGTAACAAGCAGAAAAATGATAGGGAAAGAAACAGAGTTGCCTAGGCTGTTAGAGATACCACCCTGTATCCTTACCCATACTGCACTGAAATGAGGTTGAACAGGACTACCCAACATGGAGATTGAGGACAGGAGGACTCAGAGCTCCCAAACCTCACCCAGAATGGAAGCTTCAGTTTTCTGGGACTCAGGAAATGGGAAACTTAATGCCACATAGAATTGAGGCGATTGTCCTTATTTGGGGTTGAGATTGTTCAGCCCCTGAGGGAAGAAGCAGATATATGGTTGTAGGAACAGACACAATGTACTTCTGTGTAGAAAGGAGAGAACTTTCCAGACAAGATGTGGTGTTTTTGAGGACAAAATTGAATAACAGTAGAATTTGTTCCAGGTTGTCCAAAATGGTGCTTGAGGGTGTCCAAGATAGATCAAAATGGAGACTGGGGTTATTTGGGAGCAGTTTGAGGTTGTCCAAGTCCTAGCACAGTGACCAAAGAGGTCACTTAGGATTAACCAGCTCGGAGGTTGAGGTTGTCCAAGACTAGTCAAGATAGAGGTTGAGGTTGTTTAAGACAGGATAACATGAATATTAAGGTTTTTCAATACTAGGACCAGGCACCTTGGTGGTTGAGGTTGAACAAAAGTACCCAACATGGAGATTGAGGTCATTTATATAATAACCAGTCAAAATGTGACTTGAGGTTATCCAGTACCTGACAACATATTGTTTAAAGTCACCAGGACTGATCAACCTTTCAGTTGAGTAGATTTTCAATCAGCCAACATGGTGGTTGATGTGACATCAGACCAGCTACCATTGCAGTTTAGATCATTCATAACCACATAAAATGACAGTTGAAAAAAAATGACAGTTGAAGTCATCCATCACTGGCCAACATGGAGGTTAAGGTTGTCCAGAACCAACTGATATGGTGGTTGAGGTTATTCATAACCAGACAACATGGTAGTTGAGGTAACCATCTGACAAGTAAATCAAGGTTATCAGAATGAGCTAATGTTGGTGCTGATGTTATTCAGGCCTCAAGGAACCTAGAACCCCTGGGTCCTACATACACTGTCACTCTGTCCCCAATGCACCAGATCACTATGTCCTTCTATTTCCCCCAGACCTTCTCAACCGCCATATTCTGGATGACATCATGTGTGCCAAGAAAGTCGTGTCCTCACGGGACGGTATGAATGCCTGGTAAGTTTATGGGAATGACTTGGACCCTGGGCAGCCAAATGGCACTACCATGCCATCAGCCTGTCCACTTCATCTTTCTGCCCTCCTTCCATTTCCCAGGGGTTCTTGGACCCAGCACTGTCAAGGCCGTGATTTATCTGAATGGCTCAAGGGGTGTAATATGCATGCAAAACCGAACACAAAGAGAATGACTTCATGATTGATTCATTCCCAGAGACAGAGATTTTCTTTTGTTTGTGGATTTAATAAAGGATGGTGCTTGTAAACAATGCAAGAGACCTCTGATTCCTGACCCTCTTCATTTTTCCAATGCCTGGAGGTACTCCCATTCAATCACTTCCACATATTCAAAGGTCTAACCAGGAGACACCAGATCACTCAGGGTGGTAGGGGATGTGGAAGATAGTGTACTGATTAAGAGCATAGGTTCTCTTGGGTTCAAATACCATCTCTACCACTTGCTAGCTGTGTCGTCATCATTCATTCAACCAGCTAATGAAGATTTGAGGCAAAATAGAATAGAAATTAACAGCATAGATCTTGGATTATGTTCGAATTGGGGGTGAATTCCAGCTCTGCTGCCTGCTGATTCTGTGTCCTTCATCAAGTGGCTAAACTCTCTGAACCTCACTCTCCACATCTGACCCATGGAGATGATATCACTATTTAACTCCACGGTTCTCAACCTGTGTGTCGCGACCCCTTTGGGGGTCAAACGACCCTTTCACAGGGTTCGCCTAAGACCATCAGAAAACACATATATAATTACATATTGTTTTTGTGATTAATCACTATGCTTTAATTATGTTCAATTTGTAACAATGAAAATATATCCTGCATATCAGATATTTACATTACGATTCATAACAATAGCAAAATTACAGTTATGAAGTAGCAATGTGCCCTGACTGGTTTGGCTCAGTGGATAGAGCATCAGCCTGTGGACTCAAAGGTCCCAGGTTTGATTCCGGTCAAGGGCATGTACCTTGGTTGCAGGAACATCCCCAGTAGGAGGTGTGCAGGAGGCAGCTGATCGATGTTTCTCTCTCATCGATGTTTCTAACTCTCTATCCCTCTCCCTTCCTCTCTGTAAAAAAATCAATAAAATATATATTTTTTTAAAAAAGAAGTAGCAATGAAAATAATTTTATGGTTGGGGGTCACTGCAACATGAGGAACTGTATTAAAGGGTCGCGGTATTAGGAAGGTTGAGAACCACTGATTTAATTTCATTGGTGGCTATGAAAATTAAATGGGGTGATGCATATAAAACGTTCTGTGCTGGCACAGGGGTCCTGACCATGTCCCTGTCCCTGTCCTCAGAGAGCTCTCTGTCATTCTGCTATCGGCATTGTAGAGAAATCAGGGTTGTGCATGGATAAAGCCCAGGGGTAATGAGGAGCATTGGGGGCACTGCCAGTGGGGTAGGGGAGATGTCACAGAAGAAGTGACTTTTGAGCCCACTAAGGAACACGCAAGCACTAATCACATAAATACTCAAATTAATACCAGAATTATAAATATTAGTATGAAGAAATAAAAATATTTCTGGTTGTTGAGTCTTCTGGAAAGAAACATATAAAATGCTGATTTTAAAACACAGTTTAAATTTTTTCGTTCTTAGAGAGGTGCTAGGAATCCTAGGACAGACTCCCTATGTGAGGACGTTGGAGAATGATGACGTTACCCTACAGTCAGGGAGTGCCAAGGAGTCCCTCTCATTCGTCAAGGTGGGGCAAGAGGAGGTTCTTTCACTAAGCCCGCCAAAAACCAGGGAGACAAATGGACAGGACATAAGGGCACACTAAACTATCACGATAATTGTAGAAGCGAATAAAAGCTCCCCACTCCCTATCCCTATAAGAACCCTAGGGTTGAACAGGAAGGGGTGGTGATCTATGACAGGTAAGTCCACCCTTCTCCCAGGTCACGCAGCATCTGAATCAAACCTTTCTTCGTGAATCAGAACCTGCCTCTCGACATTGGCTTCATTGCGGCAGGCACCCGACCACACTAGTTCCGAAGCAATGGGAAGGATTTGAGAAGATAGCCCACTACCTACAATCCATTTATTAAAACAAAATAACAGCTCTAGTCAGGTGACTCAGTTGCTTGGAGGGTGGTCCCAACACCCAAAATGGTAGGTGGTGCTATCTCTCAACAAAGCACATACAAGCAGACACATCTCAATGTTTCTCCACAAGCCCCATGTGTGTATATATATATATATATATATATATATATATATATATCCCATCCAATCTCAGAAAAGTCAATGAGCATGCCCTCGGCGAGATATTAAAGAAATACACTAAAAAACAGGTGTTTTTTTTTAAAAAAAATTCATTCTTAAAATTAAATACATCTCATTAAAAGCAAATCAGCTTACACATAGTAGAGAGTAGGACTCAGGGTCCGCTCAATGAAAAATCTGAGCATGCGCACTGACGGAACCCGGAGTGGCCAACTGCGGCTGCGCTGGGCGGGGCCACCCTCCAGGCGGGAAAGTCCTCCTCATTGTCTCCAGCCATCTTGACAGAACCTCCCGGCTCCATCGCCCGGCCTGACTGACCTCTGCTCTCCCGCCCCAGCGACCACTGCCTCATCTTGACCCCAAGCGCCAGGTCAAGTTCCCCCACCAGTAAGGGTAGGCCAAGGTCCTCGGCCATTGAGCTGCCGTGTCTTCCCTCAGGGCCCGAGCCGCACAACCTCGCACTCGGAGCTGCCTTCTCCCGCAGGGTGGGCCCTGGACACATGAGGGGGAGGGGGCCACGGAGAAACGCGGGGAGCCTCAGCCGCTGGCCCCAGCGGTCGGTCCCTGCTGCGCCCCCAGTAACACCCACGGTCCTAGGCCTGAGGGGCACGTAAAGCCTTTCGGCAGATTCCTCCCGGCCGCGACGAAACCGAAACTGCCATCGTCCGCGAGCCGCCATGACTGCTCCCCTCGGGAGCCGGACCTGCGCAGCCTGAGAGACCGACCCCCGTTAGACACACGCCCCCGGGCCCTCACCAGACACCGGGCCGCGCCACGAGGGCTCCTTTCTTGCCTCCTAGCGATAAGGCGACAGTTGTTTCCTGCCCTTCCTTTGTTCTAACCTTATCATTGTTTAAATTACCATCACACGCAGTACTCTTTGCACTGGTGTCAGGCACACGGTGCCGGGGCCCATATTTCCAGCGCGCCCAGCCCCACACACAGCGTCCACACATTATTCCCCGTGTTGCCTGTGCTGTGCTTCACATCCCCGTGGCGGCTTTGCAGACCCGCCCGTGCGGCTCACTCCTTCACCGCCTCCGCCCAGCCCCGTCCCCACCCTCCCCTGCCTTCCCTCTGAGGTTTGAGGGTCTGATCGAGGCTTCTATGACTCTGGGTCTGCTTTTGGTCATCGGTTTATGATGGTCTTCATATTCCACAATGAGTGAGATCATGTGATACCTATCTTTCTCTGCCTGGCTTACTTCACTTGGCATAATGCTCTCCGGGTCCATCCGTGCCGTGGCAAATGGTAGGAGTTCCTTCCTTTTTAGAGCAGGATAGTATTCCATCATGTAGATGTACCACGGTTTTCTAACCCACTCATCTGCTGATGGGCACTTAGGCTGTTTCCAGATCTTCGCTATGGTGAATTGAGCTGCTATGAACATAGGGGTGCATATATCCTTTCTGATGGGTGTTTCTGGCTTCTTGGGACATATTCCCAGAAGTGGGAGCACTGGGTCCAATGGGAGTTCCATTTTTAGTTTTTTGAGGAAACTCCATACTGTTCTCCACAGTGGCTGCACCAGTCTGCATTCCCACCAGCAGTGCACAAGGGTTCCCTTTTCTCAGCATCCTCTCCAGCACTTGTCATTCATTGATTTGTTGGTGATAGCCATTCTGACAGGTGTGAGATGGTACCTCACTGTCGTTTTGATTTGCATCTCTCTGATGATTACTGAGATTGAGCCTGTTTTCATATGTCTCTTAGCCTTTCTTCTGTCTTCTTTCAAAAAGTAACTATTTAGGTCTGTTGCCCATTTTTTTATGGTTGTGCTGTTCTACCTTTTGTTAACTTGCATGAGTTCCCTGTAAATGTTGGAGATTAAACCCTTATTGGTGATGACATTGGGAAATATGTTCTCCCATGCAGTGGGCTTTCTCAATGTTTTGTTGATGGTTTCTTTTGCTGTGCAGAAGCTTTTTATTTTGATGTAGTCCCATTTGTTTATTTTCTCTTTAGTTTCCATTGCCCTAGGAGCTGCATTGGTAAAGGAATTGCTTCAGCATATGTCTGAGATTTTGCTGCCTGTGGATTCCGCTAGTATTTTTTTGGTTTCCCGTCTTACATTTAAGTCCATTATCCATTTTGAGTTTATTCTTTTGTATGGTGTAAGTTGGTGGTCTAGTTTCATTTTCTTGCATGTATCTGCCCAGTTTTTCCAACACCATTTATTGAAGAAACTGTCTTGACTCCATGGTATGTTCATGCCTCTTTTGGTGAATATTAATTGAGCATAGTGGTTTGGGTCAGTTTCTGCATTCCCTAATCTATTCCATTGGTTTATATGTCTGTTCTTGTGCCAGTACCAGGCAGTTTTGAGAAAAGTGGCTTTGTAATACAGCTTGATATCTGGTATTGAGTTCCCTACCACTTTGTTCGTTTTTCTCAGGATTGCTGCAGCTATTCGGGGCAATTTGTGCTTTTCACTCCATCACCTCTTTCTCCCGGTCCACACCCTCACCTCTGGCCACCACCAGACTGCTCCCTGTGCCCATGAGTCTGTGTTAATTTTCTTTGTTCATTTATTTGTTCTTTGCATTTCACGTGTCCCTGAGAGCATATCTCACTTGTCTTTCTATGACTGGCAAATTTCACTCAGCATGACTCCCTCTTGTCTATCCTTACTGTCCCAAATGGTGAGATTTTCTTCTTTTTGTGGCTGAGTAATGTTCCATTCTTACAGGCACTATGTTTACCCACGCATCTACTGGTGGGCACTTGGGTTAGAGCAGCCGTCCTCTTGGCCTCAGAAACCCTCCTTGAGAGACGCCCAGTGCCCTCACTTAGGGGAGCACGAGAGCGCTATGTTGAACCCCTACCTTCTCGGCAGGGTGATGCCTGGTCCTGTCGTCTCAGAGATTCCAGCTCTCCTGACCCTAACAATTTCCAAATGACCTAGGACTGGCCTCCAGCTCCACTCCTAGTAGCAGTCTTCATTTATTTCCAGCAAGGAACCCCACATCCCTTTGCCTCAGTGTCCCAACCACATGATCCTGGGGCTCACCTCCCACGACCTTTCAGACGCAAAACACATCCTCTGTAACACTGCACCCTCAGCTGCTGCCTACAGAGCAGGGGTCTCATATCTTCCTTCAGAAAGCACCATCCGGACAAAGGACCGGCACCAGTAACCAAGCCCCTCAAGGCGCTGGGCTCCTGGGATGATGCCCACACGAAACCAGTCCTCCCCACCAGTTCCTCTCCCAGAGACCTCCGCCCTCTCTCTTCTGACCACCCCCTGTCCTCCCTCAGGGCCAAAGAACACAGGACGGAGAACAGAGAATATATTTTTATTGCTGACCCTGTTACTGGTGTTCCACATTTCCCCACTATGCCCAATTCCACCCAGTCCCCACCTCTCTGCTGCCCTGGCCTTCACCACACTGATGCCTGTGACCATGTGCTATGCACATATGTTCCTTGGTTACTCTCTTCACCTTCTTTATCTAGTCCCAACCCACCCACCTCCCCTCTCGCTTTTGTCAGTCTTTTCCATCTATCCATGCCTCTGGTTCTATTTTGTTCATCAGTTTATTTTTTACAGTAGATTCCACATGTAAGTGAGTTCATGTGGAAATTGTGTCCTGACTGGCTTATTTTGCTTACCATAATAATCCCCTGGTCCATCCATGCTGTTGCAAAGGGTAAGAGTTCCGTCTCTTTTTCAGACATGTGTTAATATACTACAGCTTTTTATCCACTAATCTACTGATGGCAGCTTGAGCTGATTCCAGATCTTCGCTATTGTAACTGACGCTGATATGAACCTAGAGTGCATGTATTCTTTCTGATTGGTGTTTCTGGATTCTTACAATATATTCATAGAAGTAGGATGGTTAGGTCAACAGGCAGTTTCTTTTTCTTTTTCTACTTCTTTTTTTTGGGGGGGGGCGTGTAAAAATGCACTGTTTTCCACGGTGGCTGCACTAGTCGGCTTTCCCACCAGTTATGCAGTAGGGTTCTCTTTTCCCGCATCCTTGCCAGCACTTGTTTGTTATGTTAGTGATTGTAGCCACTCTAGCAGGAGTGTGATAATAGCTCATTGTAGCAAAAGTAGAATCTTAATTCCTGGTAACACTGACTTTGACCCTGCCTCAGGGCTTTATCCCCATAGGCCCTTTGGTTGGGTGACCTCAGAGACTCACTTGTATCCCTTCAAGATCACTGCACTCCCAGAGGCATGAACACAGACAGCTCCTTGGATAACAACCCCATGGAGGGCTCCCAGGATTCAGAGGAGACATCTGAGGTGAGGAGCCTGGGGGGTCTCAAGAAGTGACTGGGGCACACAACAGGGTGACCACAAGTCTGAGGTCATGAGGTCAGAGGAGCAGGGTGTCGGCCGGGGGAGATTCGAGTCTCAGGAGCTTCCCACCCTCACTCAGAACTTGCCTAGCATCCCTGAAGGAAACAGGGCCTGTGACCTTGGGTGCACGTGGTGACTCACAGTCCATTCTGGAAGGTGAGAGGACAGCCCACCAGCAGCATGAAGCACCTGCTGCAAGCAGGGGAGAGGCTGAGCCATGTTCCCCTTGTTCTGTCAGTTCACTGTGACATCAGCCAGGAGGAACGGTTAGCTCCAGTGTACAGGTCCAACACAGGTTCTGCAGCACAGGAAGAGGGCAGGCCAAAGGGCAAACATGCTTACCTGAGCAGCTGCAGGGATTCACTTATTTCTTCTTTTCCTAGATGTTCCAGGATGTTCCCAAATGCTTGTCTGAGGAAGAGTGGACGAAACTGGAAAATGAAGATGAATTAAGCTATGTGTACATGAAGAAAAGATACGAATTCATGACTGCTCTAGGTAACAGGCTGACCTGGGAACACAAGACCATCCCTCTTTCCCTTTCCATATCGTGGCTCCTTCGGCTCAACTAAATTTACCCCATTTCGTTTGTGCGGGGAGAATTCTCTGAGCAGCTTCAGAACCTACTTTTCTATTGGATCCTGAACAGGACTCAAGGTCAGGAGTGGCCACAGAGATGTTCAGACCTGGAACCTGCACTTTTCACTCCCACTGGCCCTTGTTCGCATCCCTCCACCTCCTGACCTTTCCTGTCCCTGCTGCCTCCCTGCATCCACCCTCCTCTCAGGTTGTCTCTTAAGCAACAACTCTTTTTTTGCTTCTCCTAGGTCTCATGCCCATCGGCCCAAATTTCATGCCTCCGAATAAACGAACCCCAAAATCTCCGGAGCACAATTCATTTGAACCTCAGAATCCTGGGAGTCATGGTAAGTGACAGGAAAGTCCTGGAAATTATCCCTGAAGCCCAATTTATTTGGGGTTCAAGCAGCTCAGGAAAGATTCTCAGGGCTTTCTTGCCTACACGGATCACTGGCAAGTAAAGAATGTTGGATGCAGAAGGTTAAGTAGAGTCAGTTCAGTGTTGATTCGTATAACATCCTAAGACATACAAAAGAACAATATATGTTTTTATATATAATAGGTCAAAGGTAAATATATCAAAACCTGAATGTGAATAAAACTCATCAAATTCAGGAGTCAAGAAGTGCAGAAGTAGGCATGGCAGGGATCGGTGAAGGTTGCACAGATGCCGTCAGCTATGACTTGTTCCCAGTGTTTTGTTGTGTTTTGGATGAAGGGTCTCAGAACCCTGTGAAGTGGATGTGCACTAGTGTTGTGATCTGACTAGACACAGTAAGAGGTGGGCACATGTTTCTCACAGAGTCCTCAGTAGTTTTCTGGAGTTTGAAACATTTCTTTATTTCAAAGAGTTAATATTCTTGCCGAACACCCTCATGAGCCACAGGAAAATTAAGAAAACTTTGATTAAAGTCTAAATCCTACAAAAACATCCCAAGTCAGTTTTAGAACAGCATTGGGATAGCTTAAGATAAACACCTTAAGAGATGAAAAATGATTAAGGTACTTTGTAATGACACTCACGTATTTTCCTGAGCTTTACCAAACAGAATGGTCTTCTCACTCCTAACTGAACCTGATTCTATATATTGATTTGGGAGCGTTCGAAATAGCAATGCCACACACACACACACACACAGGTTTCCTAGTGGTCAGTGGGCAGAGGCCACAGGGGTTGAAAGAAGCCACACACTCAAAAAAGCTCTGCCTATGTGAGCAGTGTGTTTACTCACTGTGAAGAGGGTGGATATGTTCACTTGCTCTTCTGCGGGAACAGCAGAGTTGCCAGAAGACCGGGTCAGAAGGCTCACACTGTTTCCAATAGACCTAGGACCCCCACCTACACAGGCCCTATTCCACGAGCTCCCAAGATCAATGTCAGGGGGCTGAAAATCCAGTACAAAGTTTTTGACACTAGAGGAGGCTTTTTATACTGGAAGCCTTGCAGAACCGCTGTGCTAAATCATACCTGGGTCATCACACAATAAACGACTTCATTCAGGTATAATTGGCATACTAAAAAATTGACCCGTTTTGAGTATACAGTGAATTCTGGTTGCCACACATCGTTAAGTGGAGAAAGCTCAAGTTCCCAACAAATCAATTTAATTCTTTGGGGGAAAATGTAAGATGTATGTCATGGAATAGAATGAGACAGTGGTGGAATTTAGTTCAAGTTTTCTAAACATCAGAGAGAATGTTATGAATTAATCCTATGCACAAATGTACAATCTATAGTAAAGATCATCAGAAACCAGACCCAAAATAACATCTTGATGGTGAGCGCATTGATGCCATCTGTTGCAGATTTCCCTGATACTTCAGGAGTCTCCCAGGATGTGGGGAACGTTTACCAACAAAGACCATCTCTGCTTTATCACCTATTTACGAACGAAAGTCCTCAGGAGGCTTTCCACATCCAACAAAGGAAACACCTGAAGGTATCTTTCAAATCTGAAGGTCCATAGATCCTTGCTCCCTACATGGCTGTAAATATGGTATGAGTAGAATAGTGTAAAAGCCAATATGTCTTTCATCTTCATAGTGATGCCAGATGTTATTTTAAGCACTTTAGATGGATTCAGTTACTTAAGTCGTAAGAAACCATTTATCACTAGTGTTACTACTATTATATACAAAATAATTGTGTGGATATTAATAACAATAATAGCACATAATAATGATAATAATGAAGAGGCTGGGTTGCAGAGATACTTCATAATTTCCCTGAGAACACAGAGCCAGTGACAGTAGTACAATCCAAAGCTCCAGCCCATTCCTAAACTCCTAAAGGTTTTCATATGTTTATGAACTTCGGATTGTCTTCATAGGGGTTTTTTGCCTGACCCCCCCTACCCCCACCCCCCGAGGTGCTGATCCTCCCATTTACCCATTCACTCTCACAACAGGAAGTATCAGGCCCTCTTTGTTGTCACAGGGCCACTCTCCTTATCTGAGGAACCCCTTAGACTGTGAGTCCCTCACTACCATGAGCTCCTTCAGGCCTTATCTGGGCCTGAGGCAACTCTGAAGCCTCAATCCCAGCTCAGAGAGCCTCAGAGGTGCCTAAATTTGTATTGAATACTTGATTCCACAATTGCAGATGAAACTAGTTGAGCTGGTAAAGGGATCTAGGGGTTGGGTTCCCCCACACACACAATGTTCCCATCCACCTTAATACCACCTTCCTCGGCCTTCACTGCACTATTGTCTATGTCCACAGGCTATACATATATGCATATAATTTCTCCTTTAATCATTACTCACCCCCTTCCCACTGGGATTCCTCAGTCTGTGCCATGCTTCCATGCCTCTGGATCTATTTTCTGAGTCAGTTTATTATGTTCATTAGATTTCACATATCAGGGAGATCATGTGATACTTGTCTTTCTCTGACTGATTTATTTCGCTTAGCATAATACTCTTCAAGTTTCTCAATGCAGTGTCAAAGGGTAAGAGATTCTTATTTTTTACAGCGGCATAATATTCCATTGTGTAAATGGGTCATAGCTCGACACTCAACCACTGAGCCACGCTGGCTGGGTTCATTTTTAAATTGTATTGCTCATCTTCCATTGTTAACTTGTATGAGGTCTTTATATATTTTAGAAATTAAGCCCTTATCAGGCATACATATTGGCAAATATGTATATGTATATGTTGATGGTTTCCTTTTCTGTGAGAAAACTACATTTACTATCCCAGCAGGTGTCTACTCTTTTATATATGGTCACCTTTATTGGTTAGAAGCTCTTCATTGCTTTCATAGACCTCGTGGATTTTTACAGTGCTGTTCTTCCGAAAATGTTCTTTATACCACACTCACACTTCTGTGGAGACTTCTGCTATTTGCCAGAACATGGGTCTGTAAATACCAGGAAACCAAGTGTTCTAGTCCTCAAAACACCCTCATTCAGGCCGTTCCGTTTCCTTCTCACTGCCCAGGTTCCTCACCATGGAGGTACCGGTCATATACTACCCCAGAGTTGTAGAGAATGTTCATTAAAATACTGCAGGTGAAGATATTTTATACATTTGACACACCAGAGAAATGCCTCTGATAGTGTTTGTGTGTGGCCTTCCCATGAGACAGATGGTGCCCGTGAAAGAAGCAAGGGAACAAAATAAACTGAAGCGACCACCAGTAGCGCCAGACTCAGAGCCAGCTCCAAAAAAGCTCTGCACCACAGGCAAATGGAAGGCCTCTGGTCAGCTGAGAAAGAAGAAGCCTGGTAAGGGGGGGGGGGGGGTGGCGGACAACGCCTCTGGCCTCACTGGCAAGGGAGCTGCGTCCGGAACAGGCCTGGGTCCAGGTTGGACTTTGGAGCTTGTTCAGCTCCAGCGGAGACCTGAGAACAGGACTTCCAAAGTCACAGGTTGACTTGTCAGCGGCATAAGATGTGTGTTGCTGTGGGCAGGTCATACAATTCTCTCAACTCCAGATTCTTATCTCATAAAATGCAAATGAAGAATCAACTCTCATTAATTACTTGAACACATTAAGTGAAATCTATATGACTTACAACATGAAAGGCGCTCATTTAATTCTACCTCTGTAACCTGAGCGCATGTCTTACTCAAAGTGGTATCCACCACCCTCAGCTCAATGTCTGACATACAGTATGTCCTTAACAATATATGCTGAAAGGTCTAAATGAGTGTTCTGATAAGTACAGAGGTTGGGAATCTAACCCATTGGAGGGTCCAGGAGCTAAAACTCAACCCGGCATTTGTTGTGTACCGGTTCGGTTCTACCATCTCAATATCTCTGAGCTAGAGGATGTGGACAACAGGCCAAGCAGAAGGCTCTTGGAGCATTGGGATGGAGGAGAAACCTTATATGACACAATAAGGCCCACAATGCTTCGTCCACATTAACCAATGCCTCTGTGTCACAGGATCCAGGAAAGGAAACACTGATGTCTGGGTCGGCAGGCTGAGGGAAAGAAAGACCTGTGTTAAGTACAAAGAGATCAGTGACTCCGAGGTAGATGACTGACTCCGTAAGTGGCCTTTCCTTCCAGCCCACACCACTGCAAAACACACTGTTCTCATAGTCGCACCTTGTCATTCCTTCCCTAAATCATTCCTATGCCTACACCCTTGGGATGCAGCACTGAGACTAAATGAGGAGGCTTCCCTCCCTCTTTCTACTCCCTGCTCTGTGTAGCCAGGGACCTCCCTACCCAGCATGCCCTGGGCTCCACCCCCTGGTCAGCTCCTGAACTATAGGCCTCAGCTTCCTCTAGCCTAGGAACTCATACAACAGGTGAGAGTCCCTGTGGCATGAGCAGATGATTCGCTTTGAGGAGCACTGGGTGGGGGGGTGCATGCACAGCATGAGGTGGGGAGGAATCTGAGTGCTCAGGGTCCTGCAGGTCAGGATGAGGGGTTAGGTATTAACGGATCAGGCAATGGGAGCTCACTGCCATTTCCTTTCTCTCTCCTTGTCTCCACCTCAGGGATGTGACAAGTGCCCATGAAGAGAAGAAGAACCTGGTGGCCCTTCCTGAACATGGGCACGACTGTGAAGTACAGGCCATCAGGAGTACAGCAACTAAAAGAAAGAGCTTAGAGTAGTGAAAAGCTCAGCACTGTTACTATGTTAATATGTTCTGTTAGATGTTAGTTTTATAGAGTATAGTAACACCTGTTCCTAATGCACGTTTCTGTCCGTGTATCCATGCACTTATTTCGGTAGAAAAGCACTGTAAGGGACCCTCCTCTCCCCAGGTGTGACTGGTAATGCATTCCAGTGGTTGGATTCCAGATGCTCTTCTCTGCATTTGTACCCACGCCCAAACGCTTTGACTATGAGCATCTTCTAATTGCTCTTCTCTACCAAGTGTCCTGGGAAGTTTATAGTAATGAAAACTCTGTTAGATAAATTACTCTGTTCCCTGTTGAGCAATTGCTCTGTGTTGCAAACCCCAGTATTCATTTCCCCTACATCAGTCACTGTCAGTTAATAAACAGAAGTTTTTTCTCAGTTGGTTGCTCCTCTCCTTCTTATGCACAAACCCTGTGCATATGTGTGGGTGGTTCATTTGAACAGACTTCGAAGTGGAGTTACTGCACTAGCCAGTTCAGCTACGTGGATAGAGCATCGGGCTGCAGACCAAAGGTTCCTGGGTTTGATTCTCCCAAGGGCATGTACCTAGGTTGCAGCCTTCTCCCCAGCCCCGACCCTGCTTCGGGCTTCTGCAGGAGGCCACCAATCGATGTGTTTCCCTAACATTGATATTTCCCTCTGTCGTTATCCTCTCTCTTCCACTTCTCTAAAAATCAATAGAAAAATATCCTCAGGTGGGGATTTTTAAAAAAAGGATGAAGTGGAGTTGCTACTTCACAGGTTTCATTCATTCAACAAACAGGTACAGGCCCTTTACAGAGAACTGAATGCTGTCCCGTGTGCTGAGGAGACATCCAGTAATAAGAAAAAAATGTCGTCCACCTGAGCTTGACATTTTTCTGGGATATATTTCCTGATTTTACGTGTTGAAACCCTTGCTTTTATTAACTCAGTCAGATCTCAGGCTCAGGGGCTGGGAAAGGCTATTGTGGAAAGTGTGGGATGAGACAGAGTTGCTCTGGACTCTGTCCCAGAACTCAGGGGAGAAGATATGGAATCATTTTTCCAAGACTGGGAACCTCCAGAGCGCAGCTTACAGAGAGGGAGAGGCAGTGTTCTGGTGATAGTGTGGGCAGGGGAGGACACAGATGCACAGGGTGTGTGGGAGAGGGCCTGGCATACAGGCAAGGGAGAACAAGGACCCAGTGTGTGCTGTCACAGAAATTGAAAGGAGAGGGTGTCAGGGAGGACGGTGTGAGGGGTCAGAATAACAAGTGCTGAGGTCCCTGAGAACTGGCTCAGCAGTGAGAGGGGAGTCCTGCCTGGGTCAGTGAGGATGCTGACCTCAGCACAAACAAATTCTCTCTTACCCTAATATAGCACTGCATTCCTCAAATCAATATTCTGCTAATGCCGTTTGAGTACATGATTGTCCATGGGAAAAGAGAAGAGAATCCCCAGAATAAATCCTGAAAGATTTCATTTTTCTTCCCCCTTGAAAGGTGGTACACACCAACTGGGTGCCCAGCAGGAAGATACACAAGAAAAAACGACTTCAAGTCACTTTGCAGTCAGCAGCGTAAATGTTTTTCCTTAGGTTCCAGAATAGATAATGCTGTCCATGAGACAGATCCTGATTATGAGATGTCAGGAGACTCTGGTTTTCCCCAAACCCAGAAATCAGCCTGGACATAGATCTGAGCCCACCCCCAATTATACTTCTCCCCCACAAACTGATGCCCCATGTGGATGCATATGCTCTTCTGATGAGGTCCTAAATGACTGTTTATACCCTCCTGTCTGATTCATTTGTGTTTCAATCGTTTTTAGACTGGGTCTATAGCTAATCCCCATTCCTAGCAGACATTTGGGAAATGCAGGGATATGTGAGAAAGAGAAGTGCACGTATCACAAGAGGAGCCTTCTGGGCTTTCTTCACCAAGACCCACAATACACAATGCATTTTGCAGTGACTCTAAGCCAAGTGCTCCACAAAACCATTCTGACCCTTTGCACATGCGATACAGCCTGGTATTTTCTATTCTGTTCTGCGATGCACTGTGTTATTCCCTTGTAATTCATTAAATACATGAAATTCTGCTCAAGTCACATACAACATTCTATTGGCCTGTTCATGAGTTACAACTTGCAGCTTGTAAAGGCCTTTTAGATGGTCCCTGTGTGTGTCTACCAAGTTACTCCCTGTTCTCATTCCTGTAGAGAAGGTGAAAGGAGGCCTCATGATCCTTTCTCAGGCCTGAGTCTCCTGATAGGTAAAGATTGTCTGTAGATTTGGTGGACTTCAGGCTGGATAGCACGATGTTCAGGCTTCACAGAACCCTGTTGGTCCTGCTGTAGGGATCTCAGGTCTGGCTGCCCAGTGTGGGCACCCAGCGTGGCACCTTGTGGTTCCAGTTGTGTGTGTCTGAAGCAGGCTCTGTTGGTTACTTAGATCACATGATTGTATACTGACTTGGTCCCATGAGAATGATCTCCAGCAGGATGACCTGGAAGCAGTGCAGCAGCCTTACAGGTGACAGAGCTCCCTACACCACTGTCCATAACCAATGGCCATTGCAAGCACCCATGATCCCAGAGAGCTCTCCAGGTTTCACAGACTTCTCTATGTGGTCTCTCACTTGTTTTACACAAGCTGTTCTAGTGCACAACATTACATTTCAGGTGTAATTGCTCTAAATGAAGGAATATATTCTTATTTCCTTCTGAAAAGCAGCACGTTTAGCATCCTCCTACATCTCCTTGCTGGACCACCAGCTACACAAGACAGTCTTTAGGAATGCTATATTGCCCTGACTAATTTGACTCAGTGGATAGATTATTGGCTTGTGGACTGAAGGATCCCAGGTTAGATTCTGGTCAAGGGCACATGCCCTGGTTGCAGACTCAATCCCCATACGGGACGTGCAGGAGGCAGCCAATGAATGATTCTCTCTCATCATTGATCTTTCTCTCTCTCTGTCCTTCTCCCTTCCTCTCTGAAATCAATAAAATAAAATAAAAATAAAGACATGTCACAACTGAAAGAACAGAAGAAATCTTCAGAAAGAGAAATAAATGAAATGAAAGCAAGTAAACTACTAGATACAGAATTATAATGTTGCTCAAGAATCTTAATGAGTGCTTCAATGGGCTCAAAGGGAGCTTCAAGGGACTTAGTAAGACTTTCAAGGATCTTAGTAAAAATTACAAAGACATTAAAACGGACCAGTCAAATATTAACCATACACTAGCTGAAATGAAGAATGATTTACAGGGAATCAACTGTAAAGTACAGGATGCTGAGAATCAAATCAACAATTTGAAATATGAGGATGCAAAAAAATACCCAATCAGAAGAGCAAAAAGAAATAAGAATCCAAAATTATGAAGATAATGCAAGGAGCCTCTGGGACAACTTCACGCATACCAACATTCACATTATGTGGGTGCCAGCAGGAGAAGACAGAGAGCAAGATATTGAAAACCTCTTTGAAGCAATAATGACAGAAAACTTCCCTTACTTGTTGAAAAAAATAGACCTACAAGTACAGGAAGTCCAGAGAGTCAGAAACAAGAGGAATACAAAGAAGCTCACACCAAAATGCATCATAATTAAAATGCCAAGGATTAAAGACCAAGAATATTAAAAACAGCAAGATAAAAGCAGTTAGTTACCTACAAAGGAACACCCATACTACTGTCAGCTGATTTCTCAACAGAAACTTTGCAGGTCAGAAGGGAGTGGCAAGATATATTCAAAGTGGTGAAAAGCAAGGACCTACAACCAAGATTCCTCTACCCAGCAAAGAATTGAAGGTCAGATAAAGAGCTTCTCAGACAACAAAAAAACTAAAAAATTCACCACCACCGAAGCAGTATTACATGAAATGTTGAAGGGTTTTCTAGGAGAAGAAGCAATGAAGAAGGAGGAGGAGGAGGAGGAGAAATATGAACAAATATGGCAATAAATACATATCTATCAACAATTGAATCTAAAAACCAAATTAAATAAAAAAGGAATCCAATGACCAAAATAAACTGATGAATCAAATAGAACCAGAGGCATGGAAACATGTAACAGACTGATGAATCTCAGAGGGAAGGGGGTGGTGGGGGGCGGGAAGAGATTAACCAAAGGTCTTATCTGCATGACCTATTGACACAGACAATAGGAAAGTGAAGGTCTGGAGTGAGGCGGGACCTGGGTGGAGGGGACAGTGGAAGAAAGGGGGGAATATCTGTAATACTATTAACCATAAAGATTTTTTTAAAACCTAAACAACAGCACTAGCCCAATGGTTCAGTTGGTTGAAGGATTGTTCTGTACATGCCTAACGGTTGCAGGATTGATCTCTCCAACGGACACAGTCAGACACCGCTTGATGTTTCTCCCTCACATTGAAGTTTCCGTCTCCCCCTCTCTCCTATTGCTCTATCTCCCATCCTGTTTCTATGAAAAATCAATGAATATATCTTCGGGTGAGGTGTTTTAAAACAGCACATATTTTAAATTTTTTATTACAAAAGTAAAATTAAATACATCTCATTAAAAGCAAATCAGCTTACACATAGTAGAGAGTAGGACTCAGGGTCCGCTCAATGAAAAATCTGAGCATGCGCACTGACGGAACCCGGAGTGGCCAACTGCGGCTGCGCTGGGCCGGGACAGGCCACCCTCCAGGCGGGAAAGTCCTCCTCGTTGTCTCCAGCCATCTTGACAGAACCTCCCGGCTCCATCGCCCGGCCTGACTGACCTCTGCTCTCCCGCCCCAGCGACCACTGCCTCATCCTGACCCCAAGCGCCAGGTCAAGTTCCCCCACCAGTAAGGGTAGGCCAAGGTCCTCGGCCATTGAGCTGCCGTGTCCTCCCTCAGGGCCCGAGCCGCACAACCTCGCACTCGGAGCTGCCTTCTCCCGCAGGGTGGGCCCTGGGCACATGAGGGGGAGGGGGCCACGGAGAAACGCGGGGAGCCTCAGCCGCTGGCCCCAGCGGTCGGTCCCTGCTGCGCCCCCAGTAACACCCACGGTCCTAGGCCTGAGGGGCACGTAAAGCCTTTCGGCAGATTCCTCCCGGCCGCGACGAAACCGAAACTGCCATCGTCCGCGAGCCGCCATGACTGCTCCCCTCGGGAGCCGGACCTGCGCAGCCTGAGAGACCGACCCCCGTTAGACACACGCCCCCGGGCCCTCACCAGACACCGGGCCGCGCCACGAGGGCTCCTTTCTTGCCGCCTAGCGATAAGGCGACAGTTGTTTCCTGCCCTTCCTTTGTTCTAACCTTATCATTGTTTAAATTACCATCACACGCAGTACTCTTTGCACTGGTGTCAGGCACACGGTGCCGGGGCCCATATTTCCAGCGCGCCCAGCCCCACACACAGCGTCCACACATTATTCCCCGTGTTGCCTGTGCTGTGCTTCACATCCCCGTGGCGGCTTTGCAGACCCGCCCGTGCGGCTCACTCCTTCACCGCCTCCGCCCAGCCCCGTCCCCACCCTCCCCTGCCTTCCCTCTGAGGTTTGAGGGTCTGATCGAGGCTTCTATGACTCTGGGTCTGCTTTTGGTCATCGGTTTATGATGGTCTTCATATTCCACAATGAGTGAGATCATGTGATACCTATCTTTCTCTGCCTGGCTTACTTCACTTGGCATAATGCTCTCCGGGTCCATCCGTGCCGTGGCAAATGGTAGGAGTTCCTTCCTTTTTAGAGCAGCATAGTATTCCATCATGTAGATGTACCACGGTTTTCTAACCCACTCATCTGCTGATGGGCACTTAGGCTGTTTCCAGATCTTCGCTATGGTGAATTGAGCTGCTATGAACATAGGGGTGCATATATCCTTTCTGATTGGTGTTTCTGGCTTCTTGGGACATATTCCCAGAAGTGGGAGCACTGGGTCTAATGGGAGTTCCATGTTCAGTTTTTTGAGGAAACTCCATACTGTTCTCCACAGTGGCTGCACCAGTCTGCATTCCCACCAGTAGTGCACAAGGGTTCCCTTTTTCTCCACATCCCCGTCAGCACTTGTCATTCATTGATTTGTTGGTGATAGCCATTCTGACAGGTGTGAGATGGTACTTCATTGTCGTTTTGATTTGCATCTCTCTGATGATTACTGAGATTGAGCCTGTTTTCATATGTCTCTTAGCCTTTCTTCTGTCTTCTTTCAAAACATAACTATTTAGGTCTGTTGCCCATTTTTTGATGGTCGTGTTGTTCTACCTTTTGTTAACTTGCGTGAGGTTCCTGTAAATGCTGGAGAAAAAGCCATTATTGGTGATGACATTGGGAAATATGTTCTCCCATGCAGTGGGCTTTCTCAATGTTTTGTTGATGGTTTATTTTCCTGTGCAGAAGCTTTTTATTTTGATGTAGTCCCATTTGTTTATTTTCTTTTTAGTTTCCATTGCCCTAGGAGCTGCATTGGTAAAGGAATTGCTTCAACATATGTCTGAGATTTTGCTGCCTGTGGATTCAGTTAGTATTTTTATGGTTTCCCGTCTTACATTTAAGTCCATTATCCATTTTGAGTTTATTCTCGTGTATGGTGTAAGTTGGTGGTCTAGTTTCATTTTCTTGCATGTATCTGCCCAGTTTTCCCAACACCATTTATTGAAGAGACTGTCTTGACTCCATGGTATGTTCATGCCTCTTTTGGTGAATATTAATTGAGCATAGTGGTTTGGGTCAGTTTCTGCATTCCCTAATCTATTCCATTGATTTATATGTCTGTTCTTGTGCCAGTACCAGGCTGTTTTGAGAACAGTGGCTTTGTAATATAGCTTGATATCTGGTATTGAGTTCCCTACCACTTTGTTCGTTTTTCTCAGGATTGCTGCAGCTATTCGGGGCAATTTGTGCTTTTCACTCCATCACCTCTTTCTCCCGGTCCACACCCTCACCTCTGGCCACCACCAGACTGCTCCCTGTGCCCATGAGTCTGTGTTAATTTTCTTTGTTCATTTATTTGTTCTTTGCATTTCACGTGTCCCTGAGAGCATATCTCACTTGTCTTTCTATGACTGGCAAATTTCACTCAGCATGACTCCCTCTTGTCTATCCTTACTGTCCCAAATGGTGAGATTTTCTTCTTTTTGTGGCTGAGTAATGTTCCATTATTACAGGCACTATGTTTACCCACGCATCTACTGGTGGGCACTTGGGTTAGAGCAGCCGTCCTCTTGGCCTCAGAAACCCTCCTTGAGAGACGCCCAGTGCCCTCACTTAGGGGAGCACGAGAGCGCTATGTTGAACCCCTACCTTCTCGGCAGGGTGATGCCTGGTCCTGTCGTCTCAGAGATTCCAGCTCTCCTGACCCTAACAATTTCCAAATGACCTAGGACTGGCCTCCAGCTCCACTCCTAGTAGCAGTCTTCATTTATTTCCAGCAAGGAACCCCACATCCCTTTGCCTCAGTGTCCCAACCACATGATCCTGGGGCTCACCTCCCACGACCTTTCAGACGCAAAACACATCCTCTGTAACACTGCACCCTCAGCTGCTGCCTACAGAGCAGGGGTCTCATATCTTCCTTCAGAAAGCACCATCCGGACAAAGGACCGGCACCAGTAACCAAGCCCCTCAAGGCGCTGGGCTCCTGGGATGATGCCCACACGAAACCAGTCCTCCCCACCAGTTCCTCTCCCAGAGACCTCCGCCCTCTCTCTTCTGACCACCCCTTGTCCTCCCTCAGGGCAAAAGAACACAGGACGGAGAACAGAGAATATATTTTTATTGCTGACCCTGTTACTGGTGTTCCACATTTCCCCACTATGCCCAATTCCACCCAGTCCCCACCTCTCTGCTGCCCTGGCCTTCACCACACTGATGCCTGTGACCATGTGCTATGCACATATGTTCCTTGGTTACTCTCTTCACCTTCTTTATCCAGTCCCAACCCACCCACCTCCCCTCTCGCTTTTGTCAGTCTTTTCCATCTATCCATGCCTCTGGTTCTATTTTGTTCATCAGTTTATTTTTTACAGTAGATTCCACATGTAAGTGAGTTCATGTGGAAATTGTGTCCTGACTGGCTTATTTTGCTTACCATAATAATCCCCTGGTCCATCCATGCTGTTGCAAAGGGTAAGAGTTCCGTCTCTTTTTCAGACATGTGTTAATATACTACAGCTTTTTATCCACTAATCTACTGATGGGAGCTTGAGCTGATTCCAGATCTTCGCTATTGTAACTGACGCTGATATGAACCTAGAGTGCATGTATTCTTTCTGATTGGTGTTTCTGGATTCTTACAATATATTCATAGAAGTAGGATGGTTAGGTCAACAGGCAGTTTCTTTTTCTTTTTCTACTTCTTTTTTTTTGGGGGGGGGGGTCTAAAAATGCACTGTTTTCCATGGTGGCTGCACCAGTCGGCTGTCCCACCAGTTATGCAGTAGGGTTCTCTTCCCCCCCCCCACACCCCCTCCCCGCCCCATCCTTGCCAGCACTTGTTTGTTATGTTAGTGATTGTAGCCACTCTAGCAGGAGTGTGATAATAGCTCATTGTAGCAAAAGTAGAATCTTAATTCCTGGTAACACTGACTTTGACCCTGCCTCAGGGCTTTATCCCCATAGGCCCTTTGGTTGGGTGACCTCAGAGACTCACTTGTATCCCTTCAAGATCACTGCACTCCCAGAGGCATGAACACAGACAGCTCCTTGGATAACAACCCCATGGAGGGCTCCCAGGATTCAGAGGAGACATCTGAGGTGAGGAGCCTGGGGGGTCTCAAGAAGTGACTGGGGCACACGACAGGGTGACCACAAGTCTGAGGTCATGAGGTCAGAGGCGGTGAGGACAGGGAGCAGGGTGTCGGCCGGGGGAGATCCGAGTCTCAGGAGCTTCCCACCCTCACTCAGAACTTGCCTAGCATCCCTGAAGGAAACAGGGCCTGTGACCTTGGCTGCACGTGGTGACTCACAGTCCATTCTGGAAGGTGAGAGGACAGCCCACCAGCAGCATGAAGCACCTGCTGCAAGCAGGGGAGAGGCTGAGCCATGTTCCCCTTGTTCTGTCAGTTCACTGTGACATCAGCCAGGAGGAACGGTTAGCTCCAGTGTACAGGTCCAACACAGGTTCTGCAGCACAGGAAGAGGGCAGGCCAAAGGGCAAACATGCTTACCTGAGCGGCTGCAGGGATTCACTTATTTCTTCTTTTCCTAGATGTTCCAGGATGTTCCCAAATGCTTGTCTGAGGAAGAGTGGACGAAACTGGAAAATGCAGATAAATTAAGCTATGTGTACATGAAGAAAAGATACGAATTCATGACTGCTCTAGGTAACAGGCTGACCTGGGAACACAAGACCATCCCTCTTTCCCTTTCCATATCGTGGCTCCTTCGGCTCAACTAAATTTACCCCATTTCGTTTGTGCGGGGAGAATTCTCTGAGCAGCTTCAGAACCTACTTTTCTATTGGATCCTGAACAGGACTCAAGGTCAGGAGTGGCCACAGAGATGTTCAGACCTGGAACCTGCACTTTTCATTCCCACTGGCCCTTGTTCGCATCCCTCCACCTCCTGACCTTTCCTGTCCCTGCTGCCTCCCTGCATCCACCCTCCTCTCAGGTTGTCTCTTAAGCAACAACTCTTTTTTTGCTTCTCCTAGGTCTCATGCCCATCGGCCCAAATTTCATGCCTCCGAATAAACGAACCCCAAAATCTCTTGAGCACGATTCAGATGAACCTCAGAATCCTGGGAGTCATGGTAAGTGACAGGAAAGTCCTGGAAATTATCCCCGAAGCCCAATTTATTTGGGGTTCAGCTGCTCAGAAAAGATTCTCAGGGATTTCTTTCCTAAACGGATCACTGGCTAGTAAAGAATGTTGGATGCAGAAGGTTAAGTACAGTCAGTTCAGTGGCGATTCATATAAAATCCTAAAACATGCAAAAAGAACAATATATGTTTTTATAGATAATAGGTCAATGGTAATTATATCAAAACCTGAATGTGAATAAAACTCATCAAATTCAGGAGTCAAGAAGTGCAGAAGTAGGCATAGCAGAGATCGGTGAAGGTTGCACGTATGCTGTCAGCTGTGACTTGCTCCCAGTGTTTTGTTGTGTTTTGGATGAAGGGTCTCAGAACCCTGTGAAGCGGATGTGCACTAGTGTTGTGATCTGACTAGACACAGTAAGAGGTGGGCACATGTTTCTCACAGAGTCCTCAGTAGTTTTCTGGAGTTTGAAACATTTCTTTATTTCAAAGAGTTAATATTCTTGCCGAACACCCTCATGAGCCACAGGAAAATTAAGAAAACTTTGATTAAAGTCTAAATCCTACAAAAACATCCCAAGTCAGTTTTAGAACAGCATTGGGATAGCTTAAGATAAACACCTTAAGAGATGAAAAATGATTAAGGTACTTTGTAATGACACTCACGTATTTTCCTGAGCTTTACCAAACAGAATGGTCTTCTCACTCCTAACTGAACCTGATTCTATATATTGATTTGAGAGAGTGTTCAAGATAGCAATGCCAAACACACACTGAGGTTTCCTAGTGATTAGTGAGCAGAGGCCACAGGGGGTGAAAGAAGCCACACACTCAAAAAAGCTCTGCCTATGTGAGCAGTGTGTTTACTCACTGTGAAGAGGGTGGATATGTTCACTTGCTCTTCTGCGGGAACAGCAGAGTTGCCAGAAGACCGGGTCAGAAGGCTCACACTGTTTCCAATAGACCTAGGACCCCCACCTCCACAGGCCCTATTCCACGAGCTCCCAAGATCAATGTCAGGGGGCTGAAAATCCAGTACACAGTTTTTGACATTAGAGGAGGCTTTTTATACTGGAAGCCTTGCAGAACCGCTGTGCTAAATCATACCTGGGACATCACACAGTAAACGACTTCATTCAGGTATAATTGGCATACTAAAAAATTGACCCGTTTTGAGTATACAGTGAATTCTGGTTGCCACACATCGTTAAGTGGAGAAAGCTCAAGTTCCCAACAAATCAATTTAATTCTTTGGGGGAAAATGTAAGATGTATGTCATGGAATAGAATGAGACAGTGGTGGAATTTAGTTCAAGTTTTCTAAACCATCAGAGAGAATGTTATGAATTAATCCTATGCACAAATGTACAATCTCTAGTAACGATCATCAAAAACCAGACCCAAAATAACCTCTTGATGGTGAGCGCATTGATGCCATCTGCTGCAGATTTCCCTGATACTTCAGGAGTCTCCCAGGATGTGGGGAACATTTACCAACAAAGACCATCTCTGCTTTATCACCTGTTTACCAACGAAAGTCCTGTGAACGCTTCCTATGTCCTCCCGAGCAAATACCTCAAGGTATCTCCTGAATCTGAAGGTCCTTGCTTGCTACACGGCTGTAAATATGGTATGAGTAGAATAGTGTGACAGCTGATATATCTTTCATCTTCATAGTGATGCCAGATGTTATTTTAAGCACTTTATTTTTTAATATATTTTTATTGATTAAGATATTACATATGTGTCCTTGTCCCCACGTTACCCTCTACCCCGCCCCCTGCTCATGCCCTCACCCCTCCCCCCCCCCCCCCCCGTTGTCTGTGTTCATTGGTTAGGCCTATGTGCCTGCATGTAAGTCCTTTGGTTGATCTTTCCCCCTTACCCCCACCCTCCCCTACCCTCCCTCCAAAGCCCGACAGTCCAATCAATGCCTCTCCGTCTCTGGATCAGTCTTTGTTCATCAGTTTATGTTGTTCATTATATTCCACAAATGAGTGAGATCATGTGGTATTTATCCGCTCTCCCATTCCATATCCATGCTGTGGCAAATGGTAAGAGTTCCTTTTTCTTCTTCCTCTTCTTAAAGAATACCTTTCAGCATTTCATATAATGCTGGTTTGGTGGTGATGAACTCCTTTAGCTTTTTCTTATCCGTGAAGCTCTTTATCTGACCTTCTATTCTGAATGATAGCTTTGCTGGATAAAGTAATCTTGGTTGCAGGTTCACGCTATTCATCACTTTGAATATTTTTTGCCACTCCCTTCTGGCCTGCATGGTTTCTGTTGAGAAATCAGCTGACAGTCATATGGGTACTCCCTTGTAGGTAACTGACTGTCTTTCTCTTGCTGCTTTTAAGATTCTCTCTTTGTCCTTTGCTCTTGGCATTTTAATTATGATGTGTCTTGGTGTGGTCCTCTTTGGATTCCTTTTGTTTGGGGTTCTCTGCGCTTCCTGGACTTGGAAGTCTATTTCTTTCACCAGGTAGGGGAAGTTTTCTGTCATTATTTCTTCAAATAGGTTTTCAATATCTTGCCCTCTCTCTTCTTCTGGTACCCCTATAATTCTGATGTTGGTACGCTTGAAGTTGTCCCAGAGGCTCCTTACACTATCTTCATATTTTTGGAATCTCTTTTCTTTTTTCTTTTTCAGTTGGGTATTTTTTGTTTCTTTGTATTTCAAATCTTTGACTTGATTCTTGGGATCCTCTTGTCTGCTGTTGGATCTCCGTAGATTATTCTTTATTTCAGTCAGTGTATGCTTAATTTCTAGTTGGTCCTTTTTCATGTCCTCCATGGTCTCACTATACTTATTGAGGGACTCATTAAATTTATTGGCGGTTTCCATAAAATTCTTGAAAAACCTTATAAACGTGGCCTTGAACTCTATATCCAGTCGTTTGCTTTCCTCCATTTCTGCCATTTGTGACCTGTTTCTTTGTCTCCGCATTTTGGCTGCTTCCCTGTGTTGATAGAGTGGCTTTGTGTGCTAGGTGTCCTGTAGGGCCCAGTGGCTCAGCCTCCCCAGTTACCTGAGGTGGACACTCTTGGTGCACCTCCTCGTGGGCTTTGTGCACAGTCTTGTTGTAGCTATGCCTTGGTTGTTGTAGGATCACTGGGAGGAATTGTCCTCCAGGGCAATTGGCAGTGAGAATCAGCTGTGTCTGCAGTGGGAGAACTTCTGTGCTGGAGACACCCTTCTGGGGCAAGACTTGCTTCAGTGGGGCTTTGGTGCTCACTGAGACTGCACCCTGAGTGTGTCCCTTATGGATCTGAGGAGTTGTGATCTGGATGGTCCCCCTCTGACCACTGGGTACAGTGGCTCTTGGATCTAAGGAGGTGCTAATTTAGCCTCTGCCTGAGGTTACACAGCAGGAACTACGAAGAGAATTGCAGATTCCCCTTCCTTTTTTTTTGGAGTTTGGAGGTGCCCTGATGATGCTCAGCTGTGTAGCAGTGCAAGCCGCTGTGGGGCCTTGGGCCTTCTCTTGGAAGTTCTGGGTCTGTCTGGCCTGGCTGTGGTTAGGTAATTACAGGTTGCAAAGGGCCGGGGCATTCATATGCAAAAGCCTCTGCCTCAGCCTGGGCGGGGCGGGGTCTCAAGGAATCAAAGGGCGGAGCAAGCAGGTATGGTGGAGCCTCAGCCCCGCCCTAAGGAGTCGCGAGTCCCAGAGTCCCAGCAATGGCTACAAGCACCTCTGAGGGAAAGCTGCTCTCAAGCTCGCCCGCTGCCAGACAGTACAGTTTCTCCCTGTATGAGACCTGGGTCCCCAGAGACTTCCCAGAACCGGATTTCAGAGCCGCTGGGAGCTTGTGTCTCCCTCCGGATTCAAAAAGACAGCCGCGTCCTCAGGTGCCAGACCCTTTCCACGTGCGCGAGCCCCCGTACCTCTGCACTCCACCTCTGCAGCTCCTCTGGCTCTCAGTGTGCTTTTCTTTCCTTCTAGTTGTAGAATTTACACTCAGCCAGCCCCCCTGTAGTTCTGGATGGTGTCCACCTTGTGTTTTTGATGCATTTATTGATTGTTGTTGGAAGCAGCAATTTCCCGGTGTTTATCTATGCCGCCATCTTAGTTTCTCCTTATTTTAAGCACTTTAGATGGATTCAGTTACTTAAGTCGTAAGAAACCATTTATCACTAGTGTTACTACTATTATATACAAAATAATTGTGTGGATATTAATAACAATAATAGCACATAATAATGATAATAATGAAGAGACTGGGTTGCAGAGATACTTCATAATTTCCCTGAGACCACGGAGCCAGTGACAGTAGTACAATCCAAAGCTCCAGCCCATTCCTAAACTCCTAAAGGTTTTCATGTTTATGAAATTCGGATTGTCTTCATAGGGTTTTACACCTGCCCCCCTCCTCACCCACCATCGAGCTGCTGATCCTTCCATTTACCCATTCACTCTCACAACAGGAAGTATCAGGCCCTCTTTGCTGTCACAGGGCCACTCTCCTTATCTGAGGAACCCCTTAGACTGTGAGTCCCTCACTACCATGAGCTCCTTCAGGCCTTATCTGGGCTTGAGGCAACTCTGAAGCCTCAATCCCAGCTCAGAGAGCCTCAGAGGTGCCTAAATTTGCATTGAATACTTGATTCCACAATTGCAGATGAAGCTATTTGAGATGGTAAATGTCATTATTATTGGGTTGCCAGTCTGGAGACAGTTGAGTAGGGAATTGAAAGATCACAAGAGAAAGTATTCATTTCCATTGATTCCACACAAACCACTTTCACTTCCCTTGTTTTACATTTCTTATTCACTCTTTCCTAAAGGAAGGAGTATGATGAAAAGTACATGAAAGCTGATGGTCATGACAACACCTGACAGCACCAAAGTTGATGTGGGAACCACCTCCCTAATTCCACTATACCAGTAAATGATGGTGCCAGGGTAGGACAGTATGTCACATCTGGCACAGTGTTCTTGTCTGCGTATCATCTTTTCTGTGTAGCATTCTTTAATTCCGCTCCCCCCCAATATAAACCTCCCCACACCATTTTCAAGCAGTTTTTTTCCCCTCCAAACACTTTGTAAAGTTTTACCTTTATTGTAGAAACGATTACAGATGTCCCACCTTCAACACCCCCCCCCCCATGATCCCCTCCACCTTAATACCACCTTCCTCGGCCTTCACTGCACTATTGTCTATGTCCACAGGCTATACATATATGCATATAATTTCTCCTTTAATCATTACTCACCCCCTTCCCGCTGGGATTCCTCAGTCTGTGCCATGCTTCCATGCCTCTGGATCTATTTTCTGAGTCAGTTTATTATGTTCATTAGATTTCACATATCAGGGAGATCATGTGATACTTGTCTTTCTCTGACTGATTTATTTCGCTTAGCATAATACTCTTCAAGTTTCTCAATGCAGTGTCAAAGGGTAAGAGATTCTTATTTTTCACAGCGGCATAATATTCCATTGTGTAAATGGGTCATAGCTCGACACTCAACCACTGAGCCACGCTGGCTGGGTTCATTTTTAAATTGTATTGCTCGTCTTCCATTGTTAACTTGTATGAGGTCTTTATATATTTTAGAAATTAAGCCCTTATCAGGCATACATATTGGCAAATATGTATATGTATATGTTGATGGTTTCCTTTTCTGTGAGAAAACTACATTTACTATCCCAGCAGGTTTCTACTCTTTTATATATGGTCACCTTTATTGGTTTGAAGCTCTTCATTGCTTTCATAGACCTCGTGGATATTTACAGTGCTGTTGTTCTGAAAATGTTCTTTATACCACACTCACACTTCTGTGGAGACTTCTGCTATTTGCCAGAACATGGGTCTGTAAATACCAGGAAACCAAGTGTTCTAGTCCTCAAAACACCCTCATTCAGGCCGTTCCGTTTCCTTCTCACTGCCCAGGTTCCTCACCATGGAGGTACCGGTCATATACTACCCCAGAGTTGTAGAGAATGTTCATTAAAATACTGCAGGTGAAGATATTTTATACATTTGACACACCAGAGAAATGCCTCTGATAGTGTTTGTGTGTGGCCTTCCCATGAGACAGATGGTGCCCGTGAAAGAAGCAAGGGAACAAAATAAACTGAAGCGACCACCAGTAGCGCCAGACTCAGAGCCAGCTCCAAAAAAGCTCTGCACCACAGGCAAATGGAAGGCCTCTGGTCAGCTGAGGAAGAAGAAGCCTGGTAAGGGGGGGGGGGGGTGGCGGACAACGCCTCTGGCCTCACTGGCAAGGGAGCTGCGTCCGGAACAGGCCTGGGTCCAGGTTGGACTTTGGAGCTTGTTCAGCTCCAGCGGAGACCTGAGAACAGGACTTCCAAAGTCACAGGTTGACTTGTCAGCGGCATAAGATGTGTGTTGCTGTGGGCAGGTCATACAATTCTCTCAACTCCAGATTCTTATCTCATAAAATGCAAATGAAGAATCAACTCTCATTAATTACTTGAACACATTAAGTGAAATCTATATGACTTACAACATGAAAGGCGCTCATTTAATTCTACCTCTGTAACCTGAGCGCATGTCTTACTCAAAGTGGTATCCACCACCCTCAGCTCAATGTCTGACATACAGTATGTCCTTAACAATATATGCTGAAAGGTCTAAATGAGTGTTCTGATAAGTACAGAGGTTGGGAATCTAACCCATTGGAGGGTCCAGGAGCTAAAACTCAACCCGGCATTTGTTGTGTACCGGTTCGGTTCTACCATCTCAATATCTCTGAGCTAGAGGATGTGGACAACAGGCCAAGCAGAAGGCTCTTGGACCACTGGGACAGAGGAGAAACCTTATATGACACAATAAGGCCCACAATGCTTCGTCCACATTAACCAATGCCTCTGTATCACAGGATCCAGGAAAGGAAACACTGATGTCTGGGTCGGCAGGCTGAGGGAAAGAAAGACCTGTGTTAAGTACAAAGAGATCAGTGACTCCGAGGTAGATGACTGACTCCGTAAGTGGCCTTTCCTTCCAGCCCACACCACTGCAAAACACACTGTTCTCATAGTCGCACCTTGTCATTCCTTCCCTAAATCATTCCTATGCCTACACCCTTGGGATGCAGCACTGAGACTAAATGAGGAGGCTTCCCTCCCTCTTTCTACTCCCTGCTCTGTGTAGCCAGGGACCTCCCTACCCAGCATGCCCTGGGCTCCACCCCCTGGTCAGCTCCTGAACTATAGGCCTCAGCTTCCTCTAGCCTAGGAACTCATACAACAGGTGAGAGTCCCTGTGGCATGAGCAGATGATTCGCTTTGAGGAGCACTGGCGGGTGCATGCACAGCATGAGGTGGGGAGGAATCTGAGTGCTCAGGGTCCTGCAGGTCAGGATGAGGGGTTAGGTATTAACGGATCAGGCAATGGGAGCTCACTGCCACTTATTTCCTTTCTCTCTCCTTGTCTCCACCTCAGGGATGTGACAAGTGCCCATGAAGAGAAGCAGAACCTGGTGGCCCTTCCTGAACATGGGCACGACTGTGAAGTACAGGCCATCAGGAGGACAGCAACTAAAACAAAGAGCATACAGTAGTGAAAAGCTTAGCACTATGTTAATACGTTAATGTGACAAATGTTCTGTTAGATGTTAGTTTTATAGAGTATAGTAACACCTGTTCCTAATGCACATTCCTGTCCGTGTATCCATGCACTTATTTCGGTAGAAAAGCACTGTAAGGGACCCTCCTCTCCCCAGGTGTGACTGGTAATGCATTCCAGTGGTTGGATTCCAGATGATCTTCTCTGCATTTGTACCCACGCCCAAACGCTTTGACTATGAGCATCTTCTAATTGCTCTTCTCTACCAAGTGTCCTGGGAAGTTTATAGTAATGAAAACTCTGTTAGATAAATTACTCTGTTCCCTGTTGAGCAATTGCTCTGTGTTGCAAACCCCAGTATTCATTTCCCCTACATCAGTCACTGTCAGTTAATAAACAGAAGTTTTTTCTCAGTTGGTTGCTCCTCTCCTTCTTATGCACAAACCCTGTGCATATGTGTGGGTGGTTCATTTGAACAGACTTCGAAGTGGAGTTACTGCACTAGCCAGTTCAGCTACGTGGATAGAGCATCGGGCTGCAGACCAAAGGTTCCTGGGTTTGATTCTCCCAAGGGCATGTACCTAGGTTGCAGCCTTCTCCCCAGCCCCGACCCTGCTTCGGGCTTCTGCAGGAGGCCACCAATCGATGTGTTTCCCTAACATCGATATTTCCCTCTGTCGTTATCCACTCTCTTCCACTACTCTAAAAATCAATAGAAAAATATCCTCAGGTGGGGATTTTTAAAAAAAGGATGAAGTGGAGTTGCTACTTCACAGGTTTCATTCATTCAACAAACAGGTACAGGCCCTTTACAGAGGACTGAATGCTGTCCCGTGTGCTGAGGAGACATCCAGTAATAAGAAAAAAATGTCGTCCACCTGAGCTTGACATTTTTCTGGGATATATTTCCTGATTTTACGTGTTCAAACCATTGCTTTTATTAACTCAGTCAGATCTCAGGCTCAGGGGCTGGGAAAGGCTATTGTGGAAAGTGTGGGATGAGACAGAGTTGCTCTGGACTCTGTCCCAGAACTCAGGGGAGAAGATATGGAATCATTTTTCCAAGACTGGGAACCTCCAGAGCGCAGCTTACAGAGAGGGAGAGGCAGTGTTCTGGTGATAGTGTGGGCAGGGGAGGACACAGATGCACAGGGTGTGTGGGAGAGGGCCTGGCATACAGGCAAGGGAGAACAAGGACCCAGTGTGTGCTGTCACAGAAATTGAAAGGAGAGGGTGTCAGGGAGGACGGTGTGAGGGGTCAGAATAACAAGTGCTGAGGTCCCTGAGAACTGGCTCAGCAGTGAGAGGGGAGTCCTGCCTGGGTCAGCGAGGATGCTGACCTCAGCACAAACAAATTCTCTCTTACCCTAATATAGCACTGCATTCCTCAAATCAATATTCTGCTAATGCCGTTTGAGTACATGATTGTCCATGGGAAAAGAGAAGAGAATCCCCAGAATAAATCCTGAAAGATTTCATTTTTCTTCCCCCTTGAAAGGTGGTACACACCAACTGGGTGCCCAGCAGGAAGATACACAAGAAAAAACGACTTCAAGTCACTTTGCAGTCAGCAGCGTAAATGTTTTTCCTTAGGTTCCAGAATAGATAATGCTGTCCATGAGACAGATCCTGATTATGAGATGTCAGGAGACTCTGGTTTTCCCCAAACCCAGAAATCAGCCTGGACATGGCTCTGAGCCCACCCCCAATTATACTTCTCCCCCACAAACTGATGCCCCATGTGGATGCATATGCTCTTCTGATGAGGTCCTAAATGACTGTTTATACCCTCCTGTCTGATTCATTTGTGTTTCAATTGTTTTTAGACTGGGTCTATAGCTAATCCCCATTCCTAGCAGACATTTGGGAAATGCAGGGATGTGTGAGAAAGAGCAGTGCATGCATCAGAAGAGGAGCCTTCTGGGCTTTCTTCACCAAGACCCACAGTACACAACACATTTTTTAGTGACTCTAAGCCAAGTGCTCCACAAAAACATACTGACTCTTTGCACATGCGATACAGCCTGGTATTTTCTATTCTGTTCTGCGATGCACTGTGTTATTTCATTGTAATTTGTTAAAGACATGAAATTCTGTCAAGTCACATACAACATTCTATTGGCCTGTTCATGAGTTACAACTTGCAGCTTGTAAAGATGCAAGGGCCTTTTAGATGGTCCCTGTGTGTGTCTACCAGGTGACTCCCTGTTCTCATTCCTGTAGAGAAGGTGAAAGGAGGCCTCATGATGCTTTCTCATGCCTTGGTCTCCTGATAAGTAAAGATTGTCTGTGGAATCGGTGTCCTTCAGAGTAGACAGTGCAATGTTCAAGCTTCAATGTTGGTCCTGCTGGAGGGAGTTCTATGTCTGGCTGCTCAGTATGGGCACACAAAATGGCACTTTGTGGTTCCAGTTGGGTGTGTCTGAAGCAGGCTCTGGTGGTTTACTTAGTTCACATGATTGTACAGTGACTTAATACCACGAGAATGATCTCCAGCAGGATGACCTGGAAGCAGTGCAGCAGCCTTACAGGTGACAGAGCTCCCTCCACCACTGTCCATAACCAATGGCCCTTGCAAGCACCCATGATCCCAGAGAGCTCTCCAGGTTTCACAGACTTCTCTATGTGGTCTCTCACTTGTTTTACACAAGCTGTTCTAGTGCACAACATTACATTTCAGGTGTAATTGCTCTAAATGAAGGAATATATTCTTATTTCCTTCTGAAAAGCAGCACGTTTAGCATCCTCCTACATCTCCTTGCTGGACCACCAGCTACACAAGACAGTCTTTAGGAATGCTATATTGCCCTGACTAATTTGACTCAGTGGATAGATTATTGGCTTGTGGACTGAAGGATCCCAGGTTAGATTCTGGTCAAGGGCACATGCCCTGGTTGCAGACTCAATCCCCATACGGGACGTGCAGGAGGCAGCCAATGAATGATTCTCTCTCATCATTGATCTTTCTCTCTCTCTGTCCTTCTCCCTTCCTCTCTGAAATCAATAAAATAAAATAAAAATAAAGACATGTCACAACTGAAAGAACAGAAGAAATCTTCAGAAAGAGAAATAAATGAAATGAAAGCAAGTAAACTACTAGATACAGAATTATAATGTTGCTCAAGAATCTTAATGAGTGCTTCAATGGGCTCAAAGGGAGCTTCAAGGGACTTAGTAAGACTTTCAAGGATCTTAGTAAAAATTACAAAGACATTAAAACGGACCAGTCAAATATTAACCATACACTAGCTGAAATGAAGAATGATTTACAGGGAATCAACTGTAAAGTACAGGATGCTGAGAATCAAATCAACAATTTGAAATATGAGGATGCAAAAAAATACCCAATCAGAAGAGCAAAAAGAAATAAGAATCCAAAATTATGAAGATAATGCAAGGAGCCTCTGGGACAACTTCACGCATACCAACATTCACATTATGTGGGTGCCAGCAGGAGAAGACAGAGAGCAAGATATTGAAAACCTCTTTGAAGCAATAATGACAGAAAACTTCCCTTACTTGTTGAAAAAAATAGACCTACAAGTACAGGAAGTCCAGAGAGTCAGAAACAAGAGGAATACAAAGAAGCTCACACCAAAATGCATCATAATTAAAATGCCAAGGATTAAAGACCAAGAATATTAAAAACAGCAAGATAAAAGCAGTTAGTTACCTACAAAGGAACACCCATACTACTGTCAGCTGATTTCTCAACAGAAACTTTGCAGGTCAGAAGGGAGTGGCAAGATATATTCAAAGTGGTGAAAAGCAAGGACCTACAACCAAGATTCCTCTACCCAGCAAAGAATTGAAGGTCAGATAAAGAGCTTCTCAGACAACAAAAAAACTAAAAAATTCACCACCACCGAAGCAGTATTACATGAAATGTTGAAGGGTTTTCTAGGAGAAGAAGCAATGAAGAAGGAGGAGGAGGAGGAGGAGGAGAAATATGAACAAATATGGCAATAAATACATATCTATCAACAATTGAATCTAAAAACCAAATTAAATAAAAAAGGAATCCAATGACCAAAATAAACTGATGAATCAAATAGAACCAGAGGCATGGAAACATGTAACAGACTGATGAATCTCAGAGGGAAGGGGGTGGTGGGGGGCGGGAAGAGATTAACCAAAGGTCTTATCTGCATGACCTATTGACACAGACAATAGGAAAGTGAAGGTCTGGAGTGAGGCGGGACCTGGGTGGAGGGGACAGTGGAAGAAAGGGGGGAATATCTGTAATACTATTAACCATAAAGATTTTTTTAAAACCTAAACAACAGCACTAGCCCAATGGTTCAGTTGGTTGAAGGATTGTTCTGTACATGCCTAACGGTTGCAGGATTGATCTCTCCAACGGACACAGTCAGACACTGCTTGATGTTTCTCCCTCACATTGAAGTTTCCGTCTCCCCCTCTCTCCTATTGCTCTATCTCCCATCCTGTTTCTATGAAAAATCAATGAATATATCTTCGGGTGAGGTGTTTTAAAACAGCACATATTTTAAATTTTTTATTACAAAAGTAAAATTAAATACATCTCATTAAAAGCAAATCAGCTTACACATAGTAGAGAGTAGGACTCAGGGTCCGCTCAATGAAAAATCTGAGCATGCGCACTGACGGAACCCGGAGTGGCCAACTGCGGCTGCGCTGGGCGGGGCCACCCTACAGGCGGGAAAGTCCTCCTCGTTGTCTCCAGCCATCTTGACAGAACCTCCCGGCTCCATCGCCCGGCCTGACTGACCTCTGCTCTCCGGCCCCAGCGACCACTGCCTCATCCTGACCCCAAGCGCCAGGTCAAGTTCCCCCACCAGTAAGGGTAGGCCAAGGTCCTCGGCCATTGAGCTGCCGTGTCCTCCCTCAGGGCCCGAGCCGCACAACCTCGCACTCGGAGCTGCCTTCTCCCGCAGGGTGGGCCCTGGGCACATGAGGGGGAGGGGGCCACGGAGAAACGCGGGGAGCCTCAGCCGCTGGCCCCAGCGGTCGGTCCCTGCTGCGCCCCCAGTAACACCCACGGTCCTAGGCCTGAGGGGCACGTAAAGCCTTTCGGCAGATTCCTCCCGGCCGCGACGAAACCGAAACTGCCATCGTCCGCGAGCCGCCATGACTGCTCCCCTCGGGAGCCGGACCTGCGCAGCCTGAGAGACCGACCCCCGTTAGACACACGCCCCCGGGCCCTCACCAGACACCGGGCCGCGCCACGAGGGCTCCTTTCTTGCCGCCTAGCGATAAGGCGACAGTTGTTTCCTGCCCTTCCTTTGTTCTAACCTTATCATTGTTTAAATTACCATCACACGCAGTACTCTTTGCACTGGTGTCAGGCACACGGTGCCGGGGCCCATATTTCCAGCGCGCCCAGCCCCACACACAGCGTCCACACATTATTCCCCGTGTTGCCTGTGCTGTGCTTCACATCCCCGTGGCGGCTTTGCAGACCCGCCCGTGCGGCTCACTCCTTCACCGCCTCCGCCCAGCTCCGTCCCCACCCTCCCCTGCCTTCCCTCTGAGGTTTGAGGGTCTGATCGAGGCTTCTATGACTCTGGGTCTGCTTTTGGTCATCGGTTTATGATGGTCTTCATATTCCACAATGAGTGAGATCATGTGATACCTATCTTTCTCTGCCTGGCTTACTTCACTTGGCATAATGCTCTCCGGGTCCATCCGTGCCGTGGCAAATGGTAGGAGTTCCTTCCTTTTTACAGCAGCGTAGTATTCCATCATGTAGATGTACCACGGTTTTCTAACCCACTCATCTGCTGATGGGCACTTAGGCTGTTTCCAGATCTTCGCTATGGTGAATTGAGCTGCTATGAACATAGGGGTGCATATATCCTTTCTGATTGGTGTTTCTGGTTTCTTGGGACATATTCCCAGAAGTGGGAGCACTGGGTCCAATGGGAGTTCCATTTTTAGTTTTTTGAGGAAACTCCATACTGTTCTCCACAGTGGCTGCACCAGTCTGCATTCCCACGAGTAGTGCACAAGGGTTCCCTTTTTCTCCACATCCCCGTCAGCCCTTGTCATTCATTGATTTGTTGGTGATAGCCATTCTGACAGGTGTGAGATGGTACTTCATTGTCGTTTTGATCTGCATCTCTCTGATGATTATTGACTTTGAGCATGTTTTACTATGTCTCTTGGCCTTTCTTCTATTTTCTTTTCAAAAGTGTCTTTTTAGGTTCGTTGTCCAGTTTTTGATTGGGTTGTTTATCTTCCTTTTGTTAAGCTGTATGAGTTCCATGTAAATATTGGCGATTAAGCCATTATCGGTGATAACATGGGGAAATATGTTCTGCATGCAATGGACTTTCTCACTGTTTTGTTGATGGTTTCTTTTTCTATGCAAAAGATTTTTATTTTGATGTAGGACCATTTGTTTATTTTCTCTTTACTTTCCGTTGCCTTAGAAGCTGTATCAGTGAATAAATTTCTTTGGCATATGTCTGAGATTATGCTGCCTATGGATTCCTCTAGTATTTTTATGATTTCTCAACTTACATTTAAGTCCTTTATCCATTCTGAGTTATTTTTCTGTATGGTGTAAGTTGGTGGTCTGGTTTCATTTTTTGCATCTATCTGCCCAATTTTCCCAGCACCATTTATTGAAAAGACTGTCTTGACTCCATGGTATATTCATGCCTCTTTTGCTGAATATTAATTGAGCATAGTGGTTTGGGTCGATTTCTGGGTTCCCTATTCTATTCCATTGATCTACATGCCTGTTCTTGTGCCAGTACCAGGCAGTTTTGAGAACAGTGGCTTTGTAATATAGCTTGATATCTGGTATTGAAATCCCTCCCACTTTGGTCTTATCAGGATTGCTGCAGCTATTCGGGGCAATTTGTGCTTTTCACTCCTTCACCTCTTTCTCCCCATCCCCCAACTTGCCATCTGACAACCACCAGTCTGCTCTCTTTGCCCTTTAGTCTGTTTTAATTTTCTCTGTTCATTTATTTGTTCTTTGCATTTCAGTGTCCATGAGAGCATATGGCACTTGTCTTTCTACGACTGACGAATTTCACTCAGCATGACTCCCTCTTGTCTATCCTTACTGTCCCAAATGGTCAGATTGCCTTCTTTTTGTGGCTGAGTAATGTTCCGTGGCCTACAGGCACTATGTTTATCCACGCGTCTACTGGTGGGCACTTAGGTTAGAGCGGCCGTCCTCTTCGCCTCAGAAACCCTCCTTGAGAGACACCCAGTGCCCTCACTTAGGGGAGCACGAGAGCGCTATGTTGAACTCCTACCTTCTCGGCAGGGTGATGCCTGGTCCTGTTGTCTCAGAGATTCCAGCTCTCCTGACCCTAACAATTTCCAAATGACCTAGGACTGGCCTCCAGCTCCACTCCTAGTAGCAGTCTTCATTTATTTCCAGCAAGGAACCCCACATCCCTTTGTCTCAGTGTCCCAACCACATGATCCTGGGGCTCACCTCCCACGACCGTTTGGATGCAAAACACATCCTCAGTAACACAGCACCCTCAGCTGCTGATTACACAGCAGGAGCTTCATAACATTTTTCAGGAAACACATTCAGGACAAACGACAGATCTGCAGCAGTAACCAACCCCCTCAAGGCACTTGGCTCCTGGGATCATGCCCACAGGAAACCTGTCTTCCCCACCAGTTCCTCTCCCGGAGACCTCGGCCCTCTCCTCCACTGACCACTCCCTGTCCTCCCTCAGGGACAAAGAACACAGGATGGAGAACAGAGAATACATTTTTATTGCTGACACTGTTACTGATGTCCCACATTTCCCCACTATGGCCACCTCCACCCAGTCCCCACCTCTGCTGCCCTGGCCTTCACCACACTGATGCCTGTGACCATGTGCTATGCACATATGTTCCTTGGTTACTCTCTTCACCTTCTTTATCCAGTTCCCACCCACCCACCTCCCCTCTCGCTTTTGTCAGTCTTTTCCATCTATCCATGCCTCTGGTTCTATTTTGTTCATCAGTTTATTATGTACAGTAGACTCCACATGTAAGTGAGGTCACGTGGAAATGGTCTTTCTCTGACTGGCTTATTTTGCTTACCATCATAATCCCATGGTCCATCCATTTTTTTTGCAAAGGGTAAGTGTTCCTTCTTTTTTAAATACATGAAGTATTCTAGTGTGTAAATGTACCACAGCTTTTTTAATCCACTAATCTACTAATGGGCACTTGGCCTGTTTCCAGAACTTCGCTATTATAACTGACAGTGATATGAACCTAGAGTGCATGTATTCTTTCTGATTGGTGTTTCTGGATTCTTTTTGTTTGTTTGTTTGTTTAATTGCTTAAAGTATTACAAAGAGTATTACATATGTCTCCTTCCCCCCCCTCCCCCCGACATTCCCCTGGCCTCCCCTACCCCTCAGTGTCTTATGTGCATTGGTTATGCTTATATGCATACATACAAGTCCTTTGATTGATCTCTTACCCCCCTCCAGCCCCCCAACCCTCCCCAGCCTTCCCGCTATAGTTTGACAGTCTGTTCGATGCTGCTTTGCCTCTGTATCTATTTCTGTTCACCAGTTTATAATGGTCTTTATTATCCATAAATGAGTGAGATCGTGTGGTATTTTTCTTTCATTGACTGGCTTATTTTACTTAGCAGTTTGCTCTCCAGTTCCATCCATGCTGTTGCAAATGGTAAGAATTTCTCCTTTTTTACAGCAGCATAGTATTCCATTGTGTAGATTTACCACAGTTTTTTAATCCATTCATCTGCTGATGGGCACTTAGTCTGTTTCCAGATCTTCGCTATGGTGAATTGTGCTGCTGTGAACATAGGGGTGCATATATCCTTTCTGATTGGTGTTTCTGATTTCTTGGGATATATTCCTAGAAGTGGGATCACTGGGTCAAATGGGAGTTCCACTTTTAACTTTTTGAGGAAACTCCATACTGTTTTCCATAGTGGCTGCTCCAGTCTGCATTCCCACCAGCAGTGCACGAGTGTTCCCTTTTCTCCCCATCCTTTCCAGCACTTGTCGTTTGTGGATTCGTTGATGATAGCCATTCTGACAGGTATGAGATGATACCACATTGTTGTTTTGATTTGCATCTTTCAGATGATTCGTGACTTGGAGCATGTTTTCATATGTCTCTTGACTTTCTGAATGTCCTCTTTTGAAACTTGTCTATTTAGGTCCTTTGCCCATTTTTGATTGGATTGTTTATCTTCCTCTTGGTAAGTTGTATGAGTTCCCTATAAATGTTGGAGATTAAACCCTTATCAGTGATAACATTGGCAAATATGCTCTCCCATGCAGTGGGCTCTCTTGTTGTTTTGTTGATGGTTTCTTTTACTGTGCAGAAGCTTTTTATTTTGATGTAGTCCCAATTGTTTCATTTCCCTTTAGTTTCCAATCCCCTAGGAGCAGTATCAGTGAAGAAATTACATTGGCATATGTCCGAGATTTTGTTGCCTTTGGATTCCTCTAGTATTTTTATGGTTTCCCGTCTTACTTTTAAGTCCTTTATCCATTTTGAGTTTATTTTTGTGTATGGTGTAAGCTGGTGGTCTAGTTTCATTTTTTTGCATGTATCTGTCTAATTTTCCCAACAACATTTATTGAAGAGACTGTCTTGACTCCACTGTATGTTCTCGCATCCTTTGTCAAATATTAATTGAGCATATTGGTTCAGGTCGATTTCTGGGTTCTCTATTCTGTTCCATTGATCTATATGCCTGTTCTTGTGCCAGTACCAGGCAGTTTTGAGAACAGTGGCTTTGTAATAAGGCTTGATATATGGTATTGAGATCCCACCTACTTTGTTCTTCTTTCTGAGGATTGCTGCAGCTATTCGGGGTCTTTTTTCTATTCCAGATGAGTTTTTGGAGCTTTCGTTCTAGGTCTGTAAAATATGTCATTGATATTTTAATGGGAAGTGTGTTGAATTTATAGATTGCTTTGGGTAGTATGGACATTTTAATGATGTTGACCTACCAATCCATGAACATGGTATGTTCTTCCGTCTGTTTATGTCTTCCTCTATCTCTTTTTTCAACATCCTGTAGTTTTCTGAGTAGAGGTCTTTTACCTCTTTATTTCAGTTTTCTACAGGGGCTGCACCACCTATTCAGTAGGGTTCCCTTTTCTCCGCATCCTCGCCAGCACTTGTTTGGTGTGTTATTGATGGTAGCCATTCTGGCAGGAGTGAGGTGGTAGCTCATTGTAGCAAAAGTAGAATCTTAATTCCTGGTGACACTGAGTTTGACCCTGCCTCAGGGTTTCATCGCCACAAGCCCTTAAGCTGGGTGACCTCAGAGACTCACTTGTATCCCTTCAACATCACTGCACTCCCAGAGGCATGAACAGAGACAGCTCCTTGGATAACAACCCCATGGAGGACTCCCAGGATTCAGAGGAGACATGCGAGGTGAGGAGCCTGGGGGGTCTCAAGAAGTGACTGGGGCACACGACAGGGTGACCACATGTCTGAGGTCATGAGGTCAGAGGCGGTGAGGACAGGGAGCAGGGTGTCGGCCGGGGGAGATCCGAGTCTCAGGAGCTTCCCACCCTCACTCAGAACTTGCCTAGCATCCCTGAAGGAAACAGGGCCTGTGACCTTGGGTGCACGTGGTGACTCACAGTCCATTCTGGAAGGTGAGAGGAGAGCCCACCAGCAGCATGAAGCACCTGCTGCAAGCAGGGGAGAGGCTGAGCCATGTTCCCCTTGTTCTGTCAGTTCACTGTGACATCAGCCAGGAGGAACGGTTAGCTCCAGTGTACAGGTCCAACACAGGTTCTGCAGCACAGGAAGAGGGCAGGCCAAAGGGCAAACATGCTTACCTGAGCGGCTGCAGGGATTCATTTATTTCTTCTTTTCCTAGATGTTCCAGGATGTTCCCAAATGCTTGTCTGAGGAAGAGTGGACGAAACTGGAAAATGAAGATGAATTAAGCTATGTGTACATGAAGAAAAGATACGAATTCATGACTGCTCTAGGTAACAGGCTGACCTGGGAACACAAGACCATCCCTCTTTCCCTTTCCATATTGTGGCTCCTTCGGCTCAACTAAATTTACCCCATTTCGTTTGTGCGGGGAGAATTCTCTGAGCAGCTTCAGAACCTACTTTTCTATTGGATCCTGAACAGGACTCAAGGTCAGGAGTGGCCACAGAGATGCTCAGATCTGGAACCTGCAATTTCTCTCCCACTGGCCCTTGTTCGCATCCCTCCACCTCCTGACCTTTCCTGTCCCTGCTGCCTCCCTGCATCCACCCTCCTCTCAGGTTGTCTCTTAAGCAACAACTCTTTTTTTGCTTCTCCTAGGTCTCATGCCCATCGGCCCAAATTTCATGCCCCCGAATAATCCAACCCCAAAATCTCCTGAGCATGATTCAGATGAACCTCAGAATCCTGGGAGTCATGGTAAGTGACAGGAAAGTCCTGGAAATTATCCCTGAAGCCCAATTTATTTGGGGTTCAGCTGCTCAGAAAAGATTCTCAGGGATTTCTTGCCTAAACGGATCACTGGCTAGTAAAGAATGTTGGATGCAGAAGGTTAAGTACAGTCAGTTCAGTGGTGATTTTTATAAAATCCTAAGACATACAAAAGAACAATATATGTTTTTATATATAATAGGTCAAAGGTAATTATATCAAAACCTGAATGTGAATAAAACTCATCAAATTCAGGAGTCAAGAAGTGCAGAAGTAGGCATGGCAGGGATCGGTGAGCACTGCATGGATTCTATCAGCTGTGACGTGTTCCCACTGTTTTTTTGTGTTTTGGATGAAGGATCTCAGAACCCTGTGAAGCGGATGTGCACTAGTGTTGTGATCTGACTAGACACAGTGAGAGAGGGGCACATGTTTCTCACAAAGTCCTCAGTAGTTTTCTGGAGTTTGAAACATTTCTCTTTTTTTTTCGTTGTAATTACAATTTAATGAGCATACAATATGTCAGAACTTGTGAAATTAGACAATTCAAATATGTACATTTTGTTAATTCTAACTATGTAAAGTTATTAAAATATATTTTTTAATTTTTCCCTTTATCTATTAAGATATTACAAATGTGTCCTTATCCCCCAATGTCCTGAAACATTTCTTTATTTAATGGTGTTAATATTCTTGCCAAACACCCTCGTGAGCCACAGGAAAATTAAGAAAATTTTGATTAAAGTCTAAATACTCAAAAGACCTCCCAATTCAATTTTAGAATAGCATTGGGATAGCTTAAGATAAACACCTTAAGAGATGAAAAATGATTAAGGTACTTTGTAATGACACTCACGTATTTTCCTGAGCTTTACCAAACAGAATGGTCTTCTCACTCCTAACTGAACCTGATTCTATATATTGATTTGAGAGAGTGTTCAAGATAGCAATGCCAAACACACACTGAGGTTTCCTAGTGATTAGTGAGCAGAGGCCACAGGGGGTGAAAGAAGCCACACACTCAAAAAAGCTCTGCCTATGTGAGCAGTGTGTTTACTCACTGTGAAGAGGGTGGATATGTTCACTTGCTCTTCTGCGGGAACAGCAGAGTTGCCAGAAGACCGGGTCAGAAGGCTCACACTGTTTCCAATAGACCTAGGACCCCCACCTCCACAGGCCCTATTCCACGAGCTCCCAAGATCAATGTCAGGGGGCTGAAAATCCAGTACACAGTTTTTGACACTAGAGGAGGCTTTTTATACTGGAAGCCTTGCAGAACCGCTGTGCTAAATCATACCTGGGTCATCACACAATAAACGACTTCATTCAGGTATAATTGGCATACTATAAAATTCACCCATTTTGAGTATACAGTGAATTCTAGTTGCCACACATCGTTAAGTGGAGAAAGCTCAAGTTCCCAACAAATCAATTTAATTCTTTGGGGGGAAATGTAAGATGTATGTCATGGAATAGAATGAGACAGTGGTGGAATTTAGTTCAAGTTTTCTAAACCATCAGAGAGAATGTTATGAATTAATCCTATGCACAAATGTACAATCTATAGTAACGATCATCAGAAACCAGTCCCAAAATAACCCTGATGGTGAGTGCATTGATGCCATCTGCTGCAGATTTCCCTGATACTTCAGGAGTCTCCCAGGATGTGGGGAACATTTACCAACAAAGACCATCTCTGCTTTATCACCTATTTACGAACGAAAGTTCTGAGGAGGCTTCCCACGTCCACCCGAGCAAATACCTCAAGGTATCTCCTGAATCTGAAGGTCCTTGCTCGCTACACGGCTGTAAATATGGTATGAGTAGAATAGTGTGACAGCTGATATATCTTTCATCTTCATAGTGATGCCAGATGTTATTTTAAGCACTTTAGATGGATTCAGTTACTTAAGTCGTAAGAAACCATTTATCACTAGTGTTACTACTATTATATACAAAATAATTGTGTGGATATTAATAACAATAATAGCACATAATAATGATAATAATGAAGAGGCTGGGTTGCAGAGATACTTCATAATTTCCCTGAGACCACAGAGCCAGTGACAGTAGTACAATCCAAAGCTCCAGCACATTCCTAAACTCCTAAAGGTTTTCATATGTTTATGAACTTCAGATTGTCTTCATAGGGGTTTTTCACCTGACACCACCACCCCCCCCCCGTCTACCCCCCCCCCCCCCAGAGCTGCTGATCCTTCCATTTACCCATTCACTCTCACAACAGGAAGTATCAGGCCCTCTTTGTTGTCACAGGGCCACTCACCATATCTGAGGAACCCCTTAGACTGTGAGTCCCTCACTACCATGAGCTCCTTCAGGCCTTATCTGGGCTTGAGGCAACTCTGAAGCCTCAATCCCAGCTCAGAGAGCCTCAGAGGTGCCTAAATTTGCATTGAATACTTGATTCCACAATTGCAGATGAAGCTATTTGAGATGGTAAATGTCATTATTATTGGGTTGCCAGTCTGGAGACAGTTGAGTAGGGAATTGAAAGATCACAAGAGAAAGTATTCATTTCCATTGATTCCACACAAACCACTTTCACTTCCCTTGTTTTACATTTCTTATTCACTCTTTCCTAAAGGAAGGAGCCTGATGTTCATGACAACACCTGACAGCACCAGAGTTGATGTGGGAACCACCTCCCTAATTCCACTATACCAGTAAATGATGGTGCCAGGGTAGGACAGTATGTCACATCTGGCACAGTGTTCTTGTCTGCGTATCATCATTTCTGTGTAGCATTCTTTAGTCCTCCCCCATATTAACCTCCCCGCACCATTTTCAAGCAGTTTTTTTCCCCTCCAAACACTTTGTAAATTTTTACCTTTATTGTAGAAACGATTACAGATGTTCCACCTTTCTCCCCCCTCCATGATCCCCTCCACCTTAATACCACCTTCCTCGGCCTTCACTGCACTATTGTCTATGTCCACAGGCTATGCATATATGCGTATAATTTCTCCTTTAATCATTACTCACCCCCTTCCCGCTGGGATTCCTCAGTCTGTGCCATGCTTCCATGTCTCTGGATCTATTTTCTGAGTCAGTTTATTATGTTCATTAGATTTCACATATCAGGGAGATCATGTGATACTTGTCTTTTCTGACTGGTTTATTTCGCTTAGCATAACACTCTACAAGTTTCACCATGCAGTCTCAAAGGGTAAGAGATTCTTATTTTTTAAAGCGACATAATATTCCATTGTGTAAATGTACCACAGGTCTTCTTCTTTCTCATCCACTAATCTGCTGGTGGGCACTTGGGCTGTTACCAGATCTTAGCTATTGTAAATAATGCTGCTATGAACATAGGAGTGCAAACATTCTTTCTGATTGGAGTTTCAGAATTCTTAGGGTATATTCCTAGAAGTGGAATCACTGACAGTTCCATTTTTAATTTTTGAGGGAACTCCATACTGTTTTTCATAGTGTCTGCACTACTCTACATTCCAACCAGCAGTGTCCTAGGTTTCCCTTTTCTCCACATCTTCACCAACACTTGTTGTTAGTTGAATTTTTTGATGGCAGCCATTCTGGCAAGTGTGAGGTGAAAACTCATTGTCATTTCATTTGCAATCCTCTTATGATTACTGACGGAGCATTTTTTCATATGTCTCTTGGCCATCTGTATGTCCTCTATGGAGAAGTGTGTCTTTACGTGCTATACCCTTTTTTTAAAATATATTTTATTGATTTCAGAGAGGAAGGTAGAGCGAGACAGAGATAGGAACATCAATGATGAGAAAGAATCATTGATCGGCTGCCTCCTGCACACCCCACACTGGGGATTGAGCCCACAACCTGAGCATGTGCCCTGACTGGGAATCAAACCTTGACCTTCTGGTTCATAGGTCAACACTCAACCACTGAGCCATGCTGGCTGGGTTCATTTTTAAATTGTATTGCTCGTCTTCCATTGTTAACTTGTATGAGGTCTTTATATATTTTAGAAATTAAGCCCTTATCAGGCATACATATTGGCAAATATGTATATGTATATGTTGATGGTTTCCTTTTCTGTGAGAAAACTACATTTACTATCCCAGCAGGTGTCTACTCTTTTATATATGGTCACCTTTATTGGTTTGAAGCTCTTCACTGCTTTCACAGACCTCGTGGATATTTACAGTGCTATTGTTCCGAAAATGTTCTTTATACCACACTCACACTTCTGTGGAGACTTCTGCTATTTGCCAGAACATGGGTCTGTAAATACCAGGAAACCAAGTGTTCTAGTCCTCAAAACACCCTCATTCAGGCCGTTCCGTTTCCTTCTCACTGCCCAGGTTCCTCACCATGGAGGTACCGGTCATATACTACCCCAGAGTTGCAGAGAATGTTCATTAAAATACTGCAGGTGAAGATATTTTATACATTTGACACACCAGAGAAATGCCTCTGATAGTGTTTGTGTGTGGCCTTCCCATGAGACAGATGGTGCCCGTGAAAGAAGCAAGGGAACAAAATAAACTGAAGCGACCACCAGTAGCGCCAGACTCAGAGCCAGCTCCAAAAAAGCTCTGCACCACAGGCAAATGGAAGGCCTCTGGTCAGCTGAGGAAGAAGAAGCCTGGTAAGGGGGGGGGGGGTGGCGGACAACGCCTCTGGCCTCACTGGCAAGGGAGCTGCGTCCGGAACAGGCCTGGGTCCAGGTTGGACTTTGGAGCTTGTTCAGCTCCAGCGGAGACCTGAGAACAGGACTTCCAAAGTCACAGGTTGACTTGTCAGCGGCATAAGATGTGTGTTGCTGTGGGCAGGTCGTACAATTCTCTCAACTCCAGATTCTTGGAGTTTTTTGTTTGTTTTTTATTAATTAAAGCTTTATTGTTCGGATTATTACATTTGTTCCTCTTTTTCCCCCCCCCATAACTCCCCTCCACCCAGTTCCCACCCCACCCTCCTCCCTCACTCCCCACCCACTGTCCTCATCCATAAGTGCTCGATTTTTGTCCAGTCTCTTCCCACATCCCCCTCACCCCTTGCCCCCCCCCCCCACGAATAGCCAGTCCACTCCCTTTCTATGCCCCTGATTCTATTATAATCACCATTCAATCTATTCATCAGATTATTCATTTGATTTTCAGGTTCACTTGATGATAGATGTGTATTTGTTGTTCATAATTTGTATCTTTAACTTCTTCTTCTTCTTTCTCTTCTTAAAGGATACCTTTCAGCATTTCATATAATACTGGTTTGGTGGTGATGAACTCCTTTAGCTTTTTCTTATCTGTGAAGCTCTTTATCTGACCTTCAATTCTGAATGATAGCTTTGCTGAATAAAGTAATCTTGATTGTAGGTTCTTGGCATTCATCACTTTGAATATTTCTTGCCACTCCCTTCTGGCCTGCAAAGTTTCTGTTGAGAAATCAGCTGACAGTCGTATGGGTACTCCCTTGTAGGTAACTGACTGTCTTTCTCTTGCTGCTTTTAAGATTCTCTCTTTGTCTTTTGCTCTTGGCATTTTAATTATGATGTGTCTTGGTGTGGTCCTCTTTGGATTCCTTTTGTTTGGAGTTCTCTGCACTTCCTGGACTTGGAAGTCTATTTCTTTCACCAGGTAGGGGAAGTTTTCTGTCATTATTTCTTCAAATAGGTTTTCAATATCTTGCTCTCTCTCTTCTTCTGGCACCCCTATAATTCAGATGTTGGTACGCCTGAAGCTGTCCCAGAGGCTCCTTACACTATCTTCGTATTTTCGGATTCTTTTTTCATTTTGCTTTTCTGGTTGGGTGTTTTTTGCTTCTTCGTATTTCAAATCATTGACTTGATTCTTGCAATCCTCTAGTCTGCTGTTGGGAGTCTGTATAATATTCTTTATTTCAGTCAGTGTATGCTTAATTTCTAGTTGGTCCTTTATCACAACCTTGAGGGTCTCGTTAGATTTCTTGTAGATCTCATTAAGTTTATCGGCAGTTTCTAGAAAATTCTTGAAAACCTTAAAAGTGTGGTTTTGAACTCTATATTCAGTAGTTTGCTTTCCTCCATTTCTGTCATCTGTGTCCTTTTTCTTTGTCACCGCATTTTTATGCTTCCCTGTGTTGATAAAGTGGTTTTCTGTGCTAAGTGTCCTCTAGGACCCAGTGGTTCAGCCTCCCCAATTACCTGAGGAGGACACTCTTGGTGCACCTCCTTGTGGTCTTTGTGCACAGTCTTGTTGTAGTTAAGCCTTGATTGTTGTAGGTATCACTGAGAGGAATTGACCTCCAGGCCAATTGGCTATGAGAATCAGCTGTGTCTGCAGTGGGAGAACTTCTGTGCTGGAGACACCCTTCTGGGGCAAGATTGTTTCAATGGGGCTTTGGTGGTCACTGAGTCTGACCCCTGAGTGTGTCTTTTATGGTTCCACGAAGCTGCAAACTGGATGGTCCCACGCTGACCTCTGGTTTGCCTGGCTCCTGGATCTCTTGGGAGGTGCTACTCTAGCCTTTGCCTGAGGCTATCCAGCAAAAGCCTCCCTGCAGGGCTTGGGCGGGGCAGGTCCCACGGGATCAACAGGGTGGGGCTAGAAGTTATGGCGTCTCCACTTCTCAGTATCCTGGAAATCCCTGCCAGCCCCTCCGAGAGAAAGCTGCGCTCGAGTTCCGACCGATGCCAGACAGTCCCACTTCTCTGGTATGAGTCTGGGTCCCTAGAGACTCTCCTGGAACTGGAGCTCAGAGCCTGAGACTCCCTCCCGATTGAAAACGACAACTGTGCCCTCAGCCGCTAGCCCTCTCCGCATGCACGTCTGCACCTTAGTATTTTACTTCCGCACTGCGCCTCCTCTGAGTCTCGGTATGCTTTTCTCTTTCCTTCTAGTTGTAGAATTTCCACTCAGCCAGACTTCCTGTGGTTCTGGATGATGTCCGTTCTGTCTTTTAGTTGTATTTTTGAAGTGGTTGTTCAAGGCAGCAAACTCCGGTGTTTACCTATGCTGCCATCTTGGTTTCTCCCTCAATTCCAGATTCTTATCTCATGAAATGGAAATAAAGAATCAAGTCTCATTAATTGTTTGAACACATTAAGTGAAATCTATATGACTTACAACATGAAAGGTGCTCAGTTAATTCTACCTGTGTAACCTGAGCACATGTCTTACTCAAAGTGGTATCCACCACCCTCAGCTCAATGTCTGACAGACCATATGTCCTTAACAATATATGCTGAAAGAACTAAATGAATGTTCTGATAAGTACAGAGGTTGGGAATATAACCCATTGGAAGGCCCAGGAGCTAAAACTCAACCTGGCATTTGTTGTGTACTGGTTCGGTTCTACCATCTCAATATCTCTGAACTAGAGGATGTGGACAACAGACCTTGGACCATTGGAACGGAGGAGAAAACTTGTATGACAAAATAAGACCCACAATGCTTCGTCCACATTAACCAATGCCTCTGTATCACAGGATCCAGGAAAGGAAACACTGATGTCTGGGTCACCAGGCTAAGGGAAAGAAAGGACCATATTGTGTACGAAGAGATCAGTGACCCAGAGGAAGATGATGAACTATGTAAGTGGCCTTTCCTTCTAGCCCACACTGCTGCAAAACACACTATTCTCGTAGTCGCACCTTGTCATTCCTTCCCTAAATCGTTCCTTTGCCAAGACCCTAGGAGTGCAGCCCTGAGACTAAATGACAAGGCTTCCCTCCCTCTTTTGACTCCCTGCTCTGTGTAGCCAGGGATCTCCCTACCCAGCATGCCCTGGGCTGCAACCCCTGGTCAGCTCCTGAACTATAGGCCTCAGCTTCCTCTAGCCTAGGAACTCATACAACAGGTGAGAGTCCCTGTGGCATGACCAGATGATTCGCTTTGAGGAGCACTGGGGGGTGCATGCACAGCATGAGGTGGGGAGGAATCTGAGTGTTCAGGGTCCTGCAGGTCAGGATGAAGGGTTAGGTATTAACGGATCAGGCAATGGGAGCTCAGTGCCACTTATTTCCTTTCTCTCTCCTTGTCTCCACCTCAAGGATGTGACAAGTGCCCATGAAAAGAAGCAGAACCTGGTGGCCCTTCCTGAACATGGGCAGGACTGTGAAGTACAGGCCATCAGGAGTACAGCAACTAAAAGAAAGAGTTTACAGTAGTGAAGAGCTCAGCACTATGTTACTATGTTAATATGTTCTGTTAGATGTTAGTTTTATAGAGTATAGTAACACCTGCTCCTAATGCACATTCCAGTCCGTGTATCCATGCACTTATTTCGGTAAACAAGCACTTTAAGGGACCCTCCCTCTCCCCAGGTGTGACTGGTAAGGCATTCCAGGGCTTGGATTCCAGATGCTCTTCTCTGCATTTGTACACACGCCTTAACGCTTTCACTATGAGCATTTTGTGTTTGCTCTTGTCTACTAAGTGTCCTGGGTATGTTCCACTTATTCAGCTCCCTGTTGAGCAATTGCTCTGTGTTGCAAACCCCATTATTCATTTCCCCTACATCAGTCACTGTCAGTTAATAAACAGAAGTTTTTTCTCAGTTGGTTGCTCCTCTCCTTCTTATGCACAAACCCTGTGCATATGTGTGGGTGGTTCATTTGAACAGACTTAGAAGTGGAGTTACTGCACTAGCCAGTTCAGCTACGTGGATAGAGCATCGGGCTGCAGACCAAAGGTTCCTGGGTTTGATTCTCCCAAGGGCATGTACCTTGGTTGCATGCTTCTCCCTGGCCCAGGCCCTGGTTGGGGCGTCTGCAGGAGGCAACCAATCGATGTGTTTCCCTAACATCGATATTTCTCTCTGCATTTTCCTCTCTTTTCCTCTTCTCCAAAAATCAATAGAAAAATATCTTCGGGTGGGATTTTAAAAAAGAAGTGGAGTTGCTACTTCACAGGTTTCATTCATTCAACAAACAGGTACAGGCCCTTTACAGAGAACTGAATGCTGTCCCGGGTGCTGAGGAGACATCAAGGAATAAGAAAAAAATGTCATCCACGTGAGCTTGACATTCTTCTGGGATAAATTTCCAGATTTTACCTGTTGAAACCCTTGCCCTTACTCACTCAGTTATATCTCAGGCTTAAGGGCTGGGATTGTCCATTGTAGGATAGTGTGGGATGAGACAGAGGTGCTCTGGACTCTGTTCCAGAACTCATGGGAGAAGATATGGAATCATTTTTCCAAGACTGGGAACCTCCAGAGCGCAGCTTACAGAGAGGGAGAGGCAGTGTTCTGGTGATAGTGTGGGCAGGGGAGGACACAGATGCACAGGGTGTGTGGGAGAGGGCCTGGCATACAGTCAAGGGAGACCCAGGACCCAGTGTGTGCTGTCACAGCCATCGAAAGGAGAGGGTGTCAGGGAGGACGGTGTGAGGGGTCAATATATCCAGGGCTGAGGTCCCCCAGAACTGGCTCAGCAGTGAGAGGGGAGTCCTACCTGGGTCAGTGAGGATGCTGACCTCAGCAGAAACACATTCTCTCTTACCCTAATATAGCACTGCATTCCTCAAATCAATATTCTGCGAATGCCGTTTGAGTACATGATTGTCCATGGGAAAAGAGAAGAGAATCCTCAGAATAGATCCTGAAAGATTTCATTTTTCTTCCCCCTTGAAAGGTGGTACACACCACTGGGTGCCCAGCAGGAAGATACGCAAGAAAAAACGACTTCAAGTCACTTTGCAGTCAGCAGCGTAAATGTTTTTCCTTAGGTTCCAGAATAGATAATGCTGTCCATGAGACAGATCCTGATTATGAGATGTGAGCAGACTATGGTTTTTCCCAAACCCAGAAATCAGCCTGGACATAGATCTGAGCCCACCCCCAATTATACTTCTCCCCCACAAACTGATGCCCCATGTGGATGCATATGCTCTTCTGATGAGGTCCTAAATGACTGTTTATACCCTCCTGTCTGATTCATTTGTGTTTCAATCGTTTTTAGACTGGGTCTATAGCTAATCCCCATTCCTAGCAGACATTTGGGAAATGCAGGGATGTGTGAGAAAGAGCAGTGCACGTATCACAAGAGGAGCCTTCTGGGCTTTCTTCACCAAGACCCACAATACACAATGCATTTTGCAGTGACTCTAAGCCAAGTGCTCCACAAAACCATTCTGACCCTTTGCACATGCGATACAGCCTGGTATTTTCTATTCTGTTCTGCGATGCACTGTGTTATTCCCTTGTAATTCATTAAATACATGAAATTCTGGTCAGGTAACATACAACATTCTATTGGCCTGTTCATGAGTTACAACTTGTAGCTTGTAAAGCCCTTCTAGATGGTCTCTGTGTGTGTCTCCCAGGTGACTCCCTGTTCTCATTCCTGTAGAGAAGGTGAAAGGAGGCCTCATGATGCTTTCTCAGGCCTGGGTCTGCTGGCAGGTAAAGATTGTCTGTGGAATCAGTGGCCTTCAGGCTGGACAGCACGATGTACAGGCTTCACAGAACCCTATTGGTCCCACTGGAGGGAGCTCCAGGTTTGGCTGCCCAGTGTGGGCGCCCAACATGGCACATTGTGGTTCCAGTTGTGTGTGTCTGAAGCAGGCTCTGGTGGTTTACTTAGTTCACATGATTGTACAGTGACTTGGTCCCATGAGAATGATCTCCAGCAGGGTGACCTGGAAGCAGTGCAGCAGCCTTACAGGTGACAGAGCTCCCTCCACCACTGTCCATAACCAATGGCCCTTGCAAGCACCCTTGATCCCAGAGAGCTCCCTCTAATCCCAGAGAGCTCTAGAGGTTTTACAGACTTTCCTATATCTTCTCTCGCTTGTTTTACACAAGCTGTTCTAGTGCACAACATTATTTTTCAGGTGTAATTGTTCTAAATGAAAGGAAACATTCTATTTCCTTGTGAAAAGCAGCATGTTTAGCATCCTACTACACCTCCTTGCGGGACCACCAGCTTTACAAGATAGGCTTTAAGAATGCTATATTGTTCTGGCAGATTTGGCTCAGTGGATAGAGCATTGGCCTAAGGACTGAAGGGTGCCAGGTTCAATTCCAGTAAAGGGCACGTGCCGTGGTTGCAAGCTCAATCCCCAGTAGGGGGCGTGCAGGAGGCAGCCAATGAATGATTCTCTCTAATCATTGATGTTTCTATCTCCCTCTCCCTTCCTTTCTGAAATCAATAAAACAAAATAAAAATAAAAACATGTCACAACTGAAAGAACAGAAGAAATCTTCAGAAAGAGAAATAAATGAAATGGAAGCAAGCAAACTACTAGATACAGAATTATATTTTTGATCAAGAATCATAATGAGTGCTTCAATGGGCTCAAAGGGAGCTTCAAGGGACTTAGTGAGACTTCAAGGATCTTAGTAAAAATTACAAAGACATTAAAAAGGACCAGTCAAATATTAACCATACACTAGCTGAAATGAAGAATGATTTACAGGGAATCAACTGTGGAGTACAGGATGGTGAGAATCAAATCAGTAATTTGGAATATGAGGAAGCAAAAAAAATGCTCAATCCGAGGACCAAAAAGAAATAAGAATCCAAAATTATGAAGATAATGCAAGGAGCCTCTGGAGAAATTCAAGCATACCAACATTCACATTATGGGGTTGCCAGCAGGAGAAGACAGACAGCAAGATACTGAAAACCTATTTGAAGCAATAATGACAGAAAACTTCCCCTACTTGTTGAAAAAAATAGACCTACAAGTACAGGAAGTCCAGAGAGTCACAAACAAGAGGAATCAAAAGAGGCTCACACCAAAACGCATCATAATTAAAATGCCAAGGCTTAAAGACAAAGAATATTAAAAGCATCGAGAGAAAAGCAGTTAGTTACCTACAAAGGAACACCCATACTACTGTCAGCTGATTTCTCAACAGAAACTTTGCAGGTCAGAAGGGAGTGGCAAGATATATTCAAAGTGGTGAAAAGCAAGGAGCTACAACCAAGATTCCTCTACCCAGCAAAGAATTGAAGGTCAGATAAAGAGCTTCTCAGACAACAAAAAAACTAAAAAATTCACCACCACCGAAGCAGTATTACATGAAATGTTGAAGGGTTTTCTAGGAGAAGAAGCAATGAAGAAGGAGGAGGAGGAGGAGGAGAAATATGAACAAATATGGCAATAAATACATATCTATCAACAATTGAATCTAAACACCAAATTAAATAAAAAAGGAATCCAATGACCAAAATAAACTGATGAATCAAATAGAACCAGAGGCATGGAAATATGTAACAGACTGATGAATCTCAGAGGGAAGGGGGTGGTGGGGGGCGGGAAGAGATTAACCAAAGGTCTTATCTGCATGACCTATTGACACAGACAATAGGAAAGTGAAGGTCTGGAGTGAGGCGGGACCTGGGTGGAGGGGACAGTGGAAGAAAGGGGGGAATATCTGTAATACTATTAACCATAAAGATTTTTTTAAAACCTAAACAACAGCACTAGCCCAATGGTTCAGTTGGTTGAAGGGTTGTTCTGTACATGCCTAACGGTTGCAGGACTGATCTCTCCAAAGGACACAGTCAGACACCGCTTGATGTTTCTCCCTCACATTGAAGTTTCCGTCTCCCCCTCTCTCCTATTGCTCTATCTCCCATCCTGTTTCTATGAAAAATCAATGAATATATCTTTGGGTGAGGTGTTTTAAAACAGCACATATTTTAAATTTTTTATTACAAAAGTAAAATTAAATACATCTCATTAAAAGCGAATCAGCTTACACATAGTAGAGAGTAGGACTCAGGGTCCGGTCAAGGAAAAATCTGAGCATGCGCACTGAAGGGACCCAGTGTCCAACTGCGGCTGCGCTGGGCCCAGCCACCCTCCAGGCGGGAAAGTCCTCCTCGTTGTCTCCAGCCATCTTGAAAGAACCTCCCGGCTCCATCGCCCGGCCTGACTGACCTCTGCTCTCCCGCCCCAGCGACCACTGCCTCATCCTGACCCCAAGCGCCAGGTCAAGTTTCCCGACCAGTAAGGGTAGGCCAAGGTCCTCGGCCATTGAGCTGCCGTGTCCTCCCTCAGGGCCCGAGCCGCACAACCGCGCACTCAGAGCTGCCTTCTCCCGCAGGGTGGGCCCTGGGCACATGAGGGGGAGGGGGCCACGGAGAAACGCGGGGAGCCTCAGCCGCTGGCCCCAGCGGTCGGTCCCTGCTGCGCCCCCAGTAACACCCACGGTCCTAGGCCTGAGGGGCACGTAAAGCCTTTCGGCAGATTCCTCCCAGCCGCGACGAAACCGAAACTGCCATCGTCCGCGAGCCGCCATGACTGCTCCCCTCGGGAGCCGGACCTGCGCAGCCTGAGAGACCGACCCCCGTTAGACACACGCCCCCGGGCCCTCACCAGACACCGGGCCGCGCCACGAGGGCTCCTTTCTTGCCTCCTAGCGATAAGGCGACAGTTGTTTCCTGCCCTTCCTTTGTTCTAACCTTATCATTGTTTAAATTACCATCACACGCAGTACTCTTTGCACTGGTGTCAGGCACACGGTGCCGGGGCCCATATTTCCAGCGCGCCCAGCCCCACACACAGCGTCCACACATTATTCCCCGTGTTGCCTGTGCTGTGCTTCACATCCCCGTGGCGGCTTTGCAGACCCGCCCGTGCGGCTCACTCCTTCACCGCCTCCGCCCAGCCCCGTCCCCACCCTCCCCTGCCTTCCCTCTGAGGTTTGAGGGTCTGATCGAGGCTTCTATGACTCTGGGTCTGCTTTTGGTCATCGGTTTATGATGGTCTTCATATTCCACAATGAGTGAGATCATGTGATACCTATCTTTCTCTGCCTGGCTTACTTCACTTGGCATAATGCTCTCCGGGTCCATCCGTGCCGTGGCAAATGGTAGGAGTTCCTTCCTTTTTAGAGCAGCGTAGTATTCCATCATGTAGATGTACCACGGTTTTCTAACCCACTCATCTGCTGATGGGCACTTAGGCTGTTTCCAGATCTTCGCTATGGTGAATTGTGCTGCTATGAACATAGGGGTGCATATATCCTTTCTGATGGGTGTTTCTGGCTTCTTGGGACATATTCCCAGAAGTGGGAGCACTGGGTCCAATGGGAGTTCCATTTTCAGTTTTTTGAGGAAACTCCATACTGTTCTCCACAGTGGCTGCACCAGTCTGCATTCCCACCAGCAGTGCACAAGGGTTCCCTTTTCTCAGCATCCTCTCCAGCACTTGTCCTTTGTTGAATTGTTGATGATAGCCATTCTGACAGGTGTGAGATGGTACCGCATTGTTGTTTGGATTTGCATCTCTCGGATGATTACTGACATTGAGCATGTTTTCATATGTCTCTTGGCCTTCCTTCTGTCTTCTTTCAAAACATAACTATTTAGGTCTGTTGCCCATTTATTGATGGTCGTGTTGTTCTACCTTTTGTTAACTTACATGAGCTTCCTGTAAATGTTGGAGATAAAGCCCTTATTGGTGATGACATTGGCAAATATGTTCTCCCATGCAGTGGGCTTTCTCATTGTTTTGTTGATGGATTCTTTTGCTGTGCAGAAGCTTTTTATTTTGATGTAGTCCCATTTGTTTATTTTCTCTTTAGTTTCCATTGCCCTAGGAGCTGTATCGGTGAAGAAATTGCTTCAGCATATGTCTGACATTTTGCTGCCTGTGCATTCCGCTAGTATTTTTATGGTTTCCCGTCTTACATTTAAGTCCTTTATCCATTTTGAGTTTATTCTTGTTTATGGTGTAAGTTGGTGGTCTAGTTTCATTTTCTTGCATGTATCTGCCCAATTTTCCCAACACCATATATTGAAGAAACTGTCTTAACTCCATGGTATGTTCATGCCTCTTTTGCTGAATATTAATAGAGCATATTGGTTTGGGTTGATTTCTGGGTTCCCTATTCTATTCCATTGATCATACATGGCTGTTCTTGTGCCAGTACCAGGCTGTTTTGAGAACAGTGGCTTTGTAATACAGCTTGATATCTGGTATTGAGATCCCTCCCACTTGGCTCTGCTTTCTCAGGATTGCTGCAACTATTCGGGGCAATTTGTGCTTTTCACTCCATCACCTCTTACTCCCTGTCCCCCACCCTGCCCTCTGACAACCACCAGTCTGCTCTCTTTGCCCTTTAGTCTGTGTTAATTTTCTCTGTTCATTTATTTGTTCTTTGTATTTCAGTGTCCATGAGAGCATATGGCACTTGTCTTTCTATGACTGGCGAATTCCACTCAGCATGACTCCCTCGTGTCTATCCTTACTGTCCCAAATGGTCAGATTGCCTTCTTTTTGTGGCTGAGTAATGTTCCGTCCCTACAGGCACTATGTTTATCCATGTGTCTCCTGGTGGGCACTTGGGTTAGACCGGCCGTCCTCTTCGCCTCAGAAACCCTCCTTGAGAGACGCCCAGTGCAGTCACTTAGGGCAGCATGAGATCGCTATGTTGAACCCCTACCTTCTCGGCAGGGTGATGCCTGGTCCTGTCGTCTCAGAGATTCCAGCTCTCCTGACCCTAACAATTTCCAAATTACCTAGGACCTGCCTCCAGCTCCACTCCTAGTAGCAGTCTTCATTTATTTCCAGCAAAGAATCCCCACATCCCTTTGCCTCAGTGTCCAAACCACATGATCCTGGGGCTCACCTCCCATGGCCTTTTGGATAAAACGAAACCCTCTGTAACACTGCACCCTCAGCTGCTGCCTACAGAGCAGGGGTCTCATATCTTCCTTCAGGAAGCACATTCCGGACAAAGGACCGGCACCAGTAACCAAGCCCCTCACGGTGCTTGGCTCCTGGGATGATGCTCACACGAAACCAGTCCTCCCCACCAGCTCCTCTCCCAGAGACCTCCACCCTCTCTCTTCTGACCACCCCCTGTCCTCCCTCAGGGACAAAGAACACAGGACGGAGAACAGAGAATATATTTTTATTGCTGACCCTGTTACTGATTTTCCACATCCCCCCCCCCCTCCACTATGCCCAATTCCACCCAGTCCCCACCTCTCTGCTGCCCTGGCCTTCACCACACTGATGCCTGTGACCATGTGCTATGCACATATGTTCCGTGGTTACTCTCTTCACCTTCTTTATCCAGTCTCCACCCACCCACCTCCCCTCTGGCTTTTGTCAGTCTTTTCCATCTATCCATGCCTCTGGTTCTACTTTGTTCATCAGTTTATTTTTTTAATATATGTATTTTATTGATTTTTTACAGAGAGGAAGGGAGAGGGATAGAGAGTTAGAAACATAGATGAGAGAGAAACATCGATCAGCTGCCTCCTGCACACCTCCTACTGGGGATGTGCCCACAACCAAGATACATGCCCTTGACTGAAATCAAGCCTGGGACGTCTCAGTCTGCAGGCCGACGCCTCTATCCACTGAGCCAAACCGGTCAGGGCATCAGTTTATTTTTTACAGTAGATTCCACATGTAAGTGAGATCATATGGTATTTGTCATTCTCTGACTGGCTTATTTTGCTTACCATAACAATCACCAGGTCGATCCATGCTGTTGCAAAGGGTAAGTGCTCCTTCTTTTTGACAGACATGAAGTATTCTAGTGTGTAAATGTGCCACAGATTATTAAAATCAGCATTTATTATTAAAAGTATTACAGATATGCCCCTCCCTCCCCCTCCCCCCATTGACTCCCTCTAACCTGCTCCCCTCTCCCCCAGGCCTTCACCGTGCTATATTGTCAGTGTCCATGAGTAGCACATTTTTTTATCCCATCATCTATGATGGGCACTTGGGCTGTCTCCACATCTTCTCTATTGTAACTGCTGCTGATATGAACTTAGGGGTGCATATATTTTTTCTGATTGGTGTTTCTGGATTCTTACAATATATTCATATAGTAGGATGGCTGGGTCAACTGGCAGGTTTGTTGTTGTTTTTTTCAAACTCCACACTGTTTTCCACACAGGCTGCACCAGTCTGCATTCCCACCAGCTGTGCAGTAGGGTTCCCTTTTCTCCTCATCCTCACCAGCACTTATTTGTTGTGTTACTAATAGTAGCCATTCTGGCAGGAGTGATGTGGTAGCTCATTGTAGCAAAAGCAGAATCTTAATTCCTGGTGACACTGAGTTTGACCCTGCCTCAGGGCTTTATTCCCATAGGCTCTTTGGCTGGGTGACCTCAGAGACTCACTTGTATCCCTTCAACATCACTGCACTCCCAGAGGCATGAACAGAGACAGTTCCTTGGATAAAAGCCTTATGGAGGGCTCCCAGGATTCGGAAGAGAAATGCAAGGTGAGGAGATTGGAGAGTATCAAGAAGAGACTGGGGCACAGGACAGGGTGACCACATGTCTGAGGTCATGAGGTCAGAGGCGGTGAGGACAGGGAGCAGGGTGTCGGCCGGGGAAGATCCGAGTCTCAGGAGCTTCCCACCCTCACTCAGAACTTGCCTAGCATCCCTGAAGGAAACAGGGCCTGTGACCTTGGCTGCACGTGGTGACTCACAGTCCATTCTGGAAGGTGAGAGGAGAGCCCACCAGCAGCATGAAGCACCTGCTGCAAGCAGGGGAGAGGCTGAGCCATGTTCCCCTTGTTCTGTCAGTTCACTGTGACATCAGCCAGGAGGAACGGTTAGCTCCAGTGTACAGGTCCAACACAGGTTCTGCAGCACAGGAAGAGGGCAGGCCAAAGGGCAAACATGCTTACCTGAGCGGCTGCAGGGATTCATTATTTTTTCTTTTCCTAGGCATTCAAGGATATTCGCAAATACTTCACTGAGGAAGAGTGGGCAAAGCTGGGAAACTCAGAGAAAAGAACCTGTGTGTGCATGAAGAGAAACTATGAAATCATGACTGGTCTAGGTAACAGGAAATTCTGTGTTCAGAACAAGGCTCAGGGCCAGATGTGGTCAATGAGATACTCAGACCTGGACCCTGCATGGTTAACTTCCAATGGCCTTTGTTCCATCCCCCCTCCTGATGACCTTTACTGTCCCTACTGCCTCCCAGCATCCACCCTCCTCTTAGGTTAAGCATCAAATATTTTTCTTCTCCTAGGTTTAATGACCAACTGCCCAGATTTCATGCGTCCTAAGAATTGGACCACAAATTCTGGGCATGATTCTGATGAAAATTGGGACCCTGGGAATGAGGGTGAGTGATAAAAAACAGCCTGGAAATTGTCTGTGAAGCCCAAATTCTTCGGAGCCCAGTTGCTCAGAAAAAATTCTCATGGGTATCCTTTTTTGCCACTTGTAAACCATTTTATTTTTTTTTAATTTCTTTTATTGTTCAGAGTATTACAAATTTCCCCCCACTTTACCCCCTTTGCCCCCCTCCATCCATCTCCCACCCCATCCCAGGCCTTCACCTATCTATTGTCTATGTCCATGGGCTATAACTAATATGTACTTCTAAATCAACTTCATCGTTTTCACCATTCTTCCAAACTCCCCTCCCATCTGGTAACTGTCAAAATGTTCTCTGTACATGGGAGTGTATTTCTGTTCTGCTTGTTCGTTTATTTTGATTTTTAGATTTAATCGTTGATAGACGTGTATTTATTGCCATTTTATTGTCCTATTCTTGATCTTTTATTTTCTTCTTCGTAAAGAATACCCTTCAAAATTTCATATAATATGGTTTGGTGGTGATGAACTCCTTTAGCTTGACCTTGTCTGAGAAGCTCTTTAACATTCAGTTCTAAATAACTGTGCTGGGTTGGGTAATCTTGGTTGTAGCTCCTTGCTTTTCATCACTTTGAATATTTCTTTCCACTCCTTCTAGCCTGCAAAGTTTCTGTTGAGAAATCAGCTGAGAGTCGTATGTAGTCTAAGTCAGTTCCTTGAGCACCGTTAAAATTGTTGTTTTGAATTCTGAGTCTGGTAGTTAGCTTGCTTCCATTTCATTTAGTCCTTTTTTCTGGAGATTTCTCCTCTTATTTCATTAGTAACCTGGTTCTTTATCTCCGAATTTAGGCTATTTCCCTGTGTTTGTGTCTAAGTATTAGGTAGAGCTGCTATGTCTCCTGAACTTGGTAGAGTGGCCTTGTGTAGTAGATGTCCTGTAGGGCCCGATGGTTCAGCCTCCCAGTCACCTGAGCTAGGCACTCCAGGCGTGCCACTGTGTACACTGTCCTGTTATAATTGAACCATGATTAATGATGGCATCACTGGGAGGGATTGACCCTCAGGCCAATAGCTTTCTAGGATCAGCCTCCACAGCATCATAAGAGCTGCTGGACAGGAGCCCATCCTATGGAGCAGGACTTGCTTCAATGAGGCCTTGATGCTCACTGAGCCTGCTCTTTGAGTGTCACTCTTGGAGGTGATAGGGTTGTAATCAGGCATGGTCAAAGCTGACCACTGGATGCACTGGCTCTGGAGCCACCTGTGGAGTGCAAAGTCGACCACTGCCTGTGCCCTGCCTGGGGCCACTCAGCATGAGTGACAACGCGATCTACAGATGGCTGCTACTAGTGTTGGGTATGGAGGTGCCCGGGAGAGGCCAAAATCTGAACCAAGATGGGTTGCTGTTACAGCCTGGCTTGGAGCTACTTATTTAGAGGTTGAGGGCACACTGAAGCCATCTGCTACTTGTTTGAGATATTTTAGTAAAGTCCAAAGCTTGAGGCAAGAGAGGCCATTTGTATGGAAAAGCCACTGGAAATGGCTTGGATGAGCCTGCAAGTAGGGATGGGCAGAGTCTCAGTGGATCACCAGGGTGGGTCAAAAAGTGTGAGCCAGGTGATAGACATTCAGATATGGTTCCCTGCCTGCTAGCTCTGTGGCTGGAGGGATCAAAATAGGAACAATGTCCTCTGCTAGGATTTCTGTCTGGGAGGAAGCTGTTCCTCCAGCTCTTGTCCTGATTCCAGGTAAGTTACTTTCACCCCAAATGTCCCAGGTTCCTTTCAAGCTGCTGCCCCAGTGCTGGAGCTCACAGAATCCAAGAAAGAAGAGACTCATGTCTGGGTCAGCAGGCTGAGGGAAAGAAAGGACCCTGTTGTGTACGAAGAGATCAGTGACCCAGAGGATGATGACTAACTTTGTAAGTGGCTTTTCCTTCCAGCCCACACTGCTACAAAACACACTGTTCTCATAGTCGCACCTTGTCATTCCTTCCCTAAATCGTTCCTTTGCCGAGATCCTTGGAGTGCAGCATTGAGACTAAATGACAAGGCTTCCCTCCCTCTTTTGACTCCCTGCTCTGTGTAGCCAGGGATCTCCCTACCCAGCATGCCCTGGGCTCCACCCCCTGGTCAGCTCCTGAACTATAGGCCCCTGCTTCCTCTAGCCTAGGAACTCATACAACAGGTGAGAGTCCCTGTGGCATGACCAGATGATTCGCTTTGAGGAACAGTGGGGGGCGGTGCATGCACAGCATGAGGTGGGGAGGAATCTGAGTGCTCAGGGTCCTGCAGGTCAGGATGAGGGGTTAGGTATTAACGGATCAGGCAATGGGAGCTCAGTGCCACTTATTTCCTTTCTCTCTCCTTGTCTCCACCTCAGGGATGTGACAAGTGCCCATGAAAAGAAGCAGAACCTGGTGGCCTTTCATGAACATGGGCACGACTGTGAACTACTGGCCATCATGCGCTTAACTGTGAACTACTGGCCATCATGGGTACAGTGAAAAGTTCAGCACTATCTTAATATGTTAATATGTTACAAATGTTCTGTTAGATGTTAGTTTTATAAAGTACTAGAGATCTGGTGCACGAAATTCATGCATGGGGGCAAGGGTGTCCCGCAGACTGGCCTGCTCTTCCCTAAGGGCATCTTGTGTTAGCCATCTTGTGGTGGCTATCTTGTGACAACATCACTCGAGGGCGTGACGCCACCTAGGCTTTTATTATATAGGACAGTGATACCTATACCTAATGCATGTTTCTGTTGGTGTATCCATGCACTTATCCCGGGAAACAGCACTGGCAGGTGTCTGTGCACAGAAGAGCACTTCCCTCTTCCTTCCCAGATGTGAATGCTGAGGGCAGTTCTGGAGGTTCATTACACACCTATTTCTCTGCATTTAGAAACACATGAGGTGACACTAAGAGCATCTTCCACCTACTCTTCTCTACTAACATGTTCCTTTTATTCTGTTCCCTGTTCAGCAGTTGCTCCATGTTGCAACCCCCGATTTTTCATTTACCCTGCATCACTCACTGTCAATTAATAAACAGAAGTTTTTTCTCAGTTGGTTGCTCCTCTCCTTCTTGTGCACAAACCCTGTGCACATGTGTGAGTGATTCATTTGTACACATAAATAGAAGGGGAATTGCTGCATCAAAGGTTTCATTCATTCAACACTCAGGACCCTGTACTGGGTACTGAACACTGTCCCTGGTGCTGAGCAGACATAGGGAACAAGACAGAAATGCCCTTGCCCACGTGAGCTTGACATTCTGTTGAGGGATATTTCCGGGTTTTACGTGATGGACTCTGTAAACACAATCAAGAGTCAGGCTTCTACAGGTGGTTAGATGCCTTGCCTTTACTCTCTCTAAGATCTCAGGCTCAGGGGCTGGGGGAGTCTATTGTGGAGAGTGTGGGATGAGACAGAGGTGCTTTGGACTCTGTCCCAGAACTCAGGGGAGAAGGTGTGGAATCATTTTTCCAAGACTGGGAACCTCCAGAGCGCAGCTTACAGAGAGGGAGAGGCAGTGTTCTGGTGACAGTGTGGGCAGGGGAGGACACAGATGCACAGGGTATGTGGGAGAGGGCCTGGCATACAGTCAAGGGAGAACAAGGACCCAGTGTGTGCTGTCACAGCCATCGAAAGGAGAGGGTGTCAGGGAGGATGGTGTGCGGGATCAGTATATCCAGGGCTGAGGCCCCCCAAAACTGGCTCAGCAGTGAGAGGGGAGTCCTGCCTGGGTCAGTGAGGATACTGCTCCACCTCTGCCTCAGCAGAAACAAATTCTCTTTTATCCTAATATAGCGCTGCATTCCTTAAATTCAATATTCTGCTAATGCAGTTTGAGTACATGATTGTCCATGTGAAAAAAGAAGAGAATGTCCAAAGTAGATCCTGAAAGATTTCCTTTTTTTTCCTCCCTGGGAAGATGGTACACACCGACTGGGTGCCCAACAAGGGAGACAAGTGCAGGAAAGGACGACTTGAAAACACTTTGCAGTCATGAGAGGGAATAATTTGCCTTTGGTTCCAAGGTAGATAATACTTTCCTCCTCCCCCTGCTCCATGAGACAGGTCCAGATTTTGAGATGCCAAGAGACTATGGTTTTTCCCAAACCCAGAAATCAGCCTGGACATAGATCTGAGCCCACCCCCAAGTAGCCTTCTCCCCCACACACTGATGCCCCATGTGGATGCACATGCTCTTCTGATGAGGTCCTAAATGACTCTTTATACCCTCCTGTCTGATTTGTGTTTCAATCGTTTTTAGACTGGGTCTATAGCTAACCCCCATTCCTAGCAGAGATTTGGAAAATGCAGGGATGTGTGAGAAAGAACAGTGCATGCATCACAAAAGGAGCCTTCTGAGCTTTCTTCCCCAAGACCCACAGTACACAACACATTTTGCAGTGACTCTAAGCCAAGTGCTCCACAAAAACATACCCTTGGCACATGCAACACAGCCTTGTATTTTCTATTCTGTTCTGTGATGTGCTGTGTTATTCCATTGTAATTCATTAAAGACATGAAGTTCTGCTCAGATGACGTACAACATTCTATTGGCCTGTTTATGAGTCACAACCTGAAACTGGGAAAGCCCTTCTACATGGTCCCTGTGTGTGCTACTAGGTGACTCCCTGCTCTGAGTCCTGTAGAGAAGATGAAAGGAGGCCTCATGATGCTTTCTCAGGCCTGGGTCTCCTGGCAGGTAAAGATTATCTGTGGACCTAGTACAGACCTAGAACAGATAATTGTCCCAGACTGGACAGAGCGATGTTCAGGTTTCTCAGAAACCTGTTGGTCTTGCTGGAGGGAGCTCCAGGTCTGGCTGCCCAGTGTGGAAGCCCAACATGGCACTTCGTGGTTCCAGTTGTCTGTGGAGCAGGCTCTGGGTGGTTACTCCGTTCACGTGAGTGTATAGCAACTTATTGGTCCCACCAGAATGACCTCCAGCAGGATGATCTGGAAGCAGTGCAGCAGCCTTACAGGTGAATCAGAGCACATGCCTAAATCTCCCTCCACCACTGTTTACTTGAAGAGGACATAACCAATGGTCCTTGCAAGCGCCCTTGATCACAGAGAGTTCCCTCAAATCCCAGAGAGCTCTCCAGGTTTCACAGACTTCTCTATATGGTCTCTCGCGTGTTTTATAGAGGCTGTTCTAGTGCACAAAGTTATCTTGCAGGAGGAAATGCTCTAAATGGAGGGATATATTTGGTTTCCTTGTGAGAGGCAGCAAGGTCGGCATCTTCCTAAGCCACCTTGCTGGAACACCAGTTGTACAAGACAGTTTTTAAGAATACTATATCATCAGAAAGATTACAAGGTTAATCTGAAAGTAACAGACCAGGGACACAATGCAGAAATGCTATCAGATTCCAAATTGTCCCAGGCATGCAATGGACTTAGAAAACTAAAGTGCAAACATGTGACACCCTTCAAAAGAAAGGAAGAATGACTGTGAGGGCTGAACTGTAAACCCACAGGGCAGAGCCTCAAGTTCCAGAACTTTATTCCCAGGCCTTCAAACCTAATAAAACCTGCCCTGCTATATTTTTTAAAATATATTTGTATTTACTTCAGAGGGGAAGGGAGAGAGAGAGGGAGATAGAAACATCAATGATGAGAGAGAATCATTGGTAGACTGCCTCCTGCACACCCCACACTGGAGACTGAGCCCACAGCCTATGTATGTGCCCTGACCAGGAATCAAACCATTACCTCCTTTTTCATAGATTGATGCTCAACCACTGAGCCACACCAGGTAGGCTTTTCTTTTTATTTAATTCTCACCGAAGGATGTGTTTTTATTGATTTTATTGATTTTTTTTAGAGAGAGGGAGAGAGAAGCATTGATCGTTGCCTCCCATATACTCCCTGACCATGGATACAACCCGAATCCTAGATATGTGCCCGACTGCAAATTGGACCCACAAGCTTTTGGTGTATGGGATGATGCTCCAACCAATGGAGCTACCAGGATGGTACACAGACACCCTCCCAGGACCAAACTGGAATTGCAACACAAAAACAAAAAACCCACCCTGAATAATCAACTGAAGACTAGCTGGAGAGAACCCCATATAACCAAGGACAGAAACTGGAGACTGCATAGAAACTGGACGAAACAGTGGAGACTGGAAAGGGCTGGCTGATCTCCCACAGATAGCAGCTGAAGGTCTGGAGAGATATCTCAGCTGTGGGAGTTACCACTGAGACCTCTGGAGTCTAAACTCCAAGCTGGGCCCCCAACGGGGAGCACCAGAACTGAGAAAGGTACCCATATAACATCTGGCTGTGAAAAACAGCAGGGTTGCTGTCTGCCAGGACTCTGGGATTAGAGCTCGGAAGACAGACACCCTGGTTTCCTGTGCTGAGTCATTCCCTCAAGGTTCAGAGGACATATTTGTCAGGCAGACCTTTGCTATCCAGGCGGTTTTTGCCTGTGGAAAGACAGTTACCCCACCCTATTGGGAAACCCCTTGCCCCACCTGTGGCATTTCTGAGGCCCATCAAGAGACTGAGAATAACAATTAGCCTCCAGACAGAAGCAATTTCCCCACCCTGGTGGAAAACCTCTCGCCCCACCTGTGGATGATTGCTTTAGGCTACTCAAGAGTGAATCCAATCAGTCTGCAGGCAAAGGTGGGTCTCTTGAGGCACTGAGTATTTGCTTCAAGGTTAGTCAGAAACAGGGTTTGACGCTGTCCTGCACTAGAGATTGGGAGGCATAGCAGTTCTACCTAATACATATTCACAAACCCAAACAGGCAGCCAAAATGGGAAGACAAAAATAACAAACAAAAACAAACAAAAGGACAAGAGGATTCTCCAGAGGAGCTAAATGAAATGGAGATAAGAAATTTTTTATCAGACATAGAGTTCATAATAATGATGGCAAAGATGATCAACTCCATGAGAAAAGATACAACTATGAAGAATGAAATAGCACTAATAAAAAGAAAAAAGAAATAGCACTAATAAAGAACACAATGGCAGGAATACACAGCAGATTAGGTGAAGCCAAGGATCACATTAGTGAATTAGAAGATAGGGTAGAAAAAATCATGCAATCAGAGAATCAAAAAGAAAAAACAAGTAAAAAACTAGAGGACAGTTTAAGGGAGCCGTGGAACAAAATGAAACATAAAAATCCTATTTAATAAAGAGGGAATGTGCTAATTGACCCTCACACTATAGCAAATATGGTGGTGCCCACAGCCAATAAGGGGGGGAATATGCTAATTGACTGTCATGCCCTCAAATATTGCAGCGCCCAGAGCCATAAGATGGCGGCACCCAGTCCCCTCAGCCCTGCCGCGCACCTGCCTCTGGAGTCCCCCAGTCCCTTCAGCCCCCCAGCTGCCCAGGGCCTGCCCAAGGTGCAGGCAAGCCTCGGATGGTGGCTGCCCAGCCGCTCAGGGCCACCCGAGGCTCAGGTAACCAGGGCTGGCCGAGTCTTGCACTGCTGGTAGTGGCAGCAGCAGAGGTGTGATGGGACATCACCTTCCCCTGATCGCTGGGTCGCCTCCCACTTCTGAGGGCTCCTGGACTGTGAGAGGGGGCAGCCTGGGATGAGGGACCCCCTCTCCAGTGCATGAGTTTTCATGCACTGGGCCTCTAGTATTCACATAATAGGTGTGACAGAAGGATGAAAGTGAGCAAGGGATGGAGAACATGTTTGAAGAAGTAATTGTAGAAAACCTCCCTAACCTGGTGAAGGAAAAAGTCACACAAGTTCAGGAGGCACAGGGAGTCCCAAGCAAGAAGAACCCAAACAGGCCATGCCCAGACACATCACAACTAAAATGATAAAAATTGAAGACAAAGAGAGAATCTTAAAGCAGCATGAGAAAAGCAATTTGTTACCTACAAAGGAGCCGCCATAAGGCTGTCAGCTGATTCCTCAGCAGACACTCTGCAGGGGGGTAGGGACAAACTAAAAGGGGTCAGGGCAGAAAAAGGGGTACATATGTAATACATTAAAAAATAAAAATGGAGCCCTGATTGGTTTGGCTCAGTGGATAGAGTGTCAGCCTGCGGACTCAAGGGTCCCAGGTTCAATTCTGGTCAAGGGCATGTACCTTGGTTACGAATACATCCCCAGTAGAGGGTGTGCAGGAGGCAGCTGATCAATGTTTCTCATCAATGTTTCTAACTCTCTATCCCTCTCCCTTCTTCTCTGTAAAAAATCAATAAAATATATTTAAAAATTAAATAAAATAAAAATTGAGCAGGAGGAGGTTCTTTCACTAAGACCATAAAAAATGAGGGAGTTGAATGGACAGGACATAAGGGCACCATAAATTATCACAATATTTGAGAGGGGAAAAAAAACCCTCTCCTCCCTATACCTATAAGAATCCTGGGATTGGCGGAGAACCAAGATGGCGGCATAGGTTAACACCGGAGTTTGCTGCATTGAACAACTACTTCAAAAGTGAAACTAAAAGACAGAACGGACATCACCCAAAACCACTGGAACGCTGGCTGAATGGAAGTCCTACAACTAGGAGGAAAGAGAAACGCATACGGACACTCAGAGGAGGCGCAGTGCTGAAGTCAAATTCTGAGGTGCGGAGTGCGCGCGCGGAGCGGGCTGGCGGCGGAGGGCGCGGTTGGCGTTTTCAATCGGGAGGGAGTCGCAGACTCTGAGCTCCAGATCCGGGCGAGTCTTTAGGGACCCAGACTCAAACGGGAGAAGCGGGACTGCCTGGCTTCGGTCAGAGCGAGTGCAGCTTTCTCTCCGAGCTTTGCAGCGGGTGCTGGGACTCAGAGAGGCAGAGCCCCTGGGGACAGGACTGAGAGCCGCCATCACTGCTCTCTCGGGCCCACCCTATTGATCCTGTGCGACCCGCCTCGCCCAAGCCCTGCACAGAGGCATTTGCCGGATAGCCTCAGGCAAAGGCTAGATTAGCACCTCCCTAGAGGACAGAAGTTCTCTCACTGCTGACACAGCTGATTCTCATAGCCACTTGGCCTGGAGGTCAAACCCTCCCTGGAATTAGCTACAAGATTTAACTATAAGACTGCGCACAAAGACCACTAGGGGGTGCACCAAGGAAGCATAACAAAATGCGGAGACAAAGAAACAGGACAAAATTGTCAATGGAAGATCTAGAGTTCAGAACCACACTTTTAAGGTCTCTCAAGAACTGTTTAGAAGCCGCCGATAAACTTAATGAGATCTACAAGAAAACTAATGAAACCCTCGATGTTATATTGGGGAATCAACTAGAAATTAAGCATACACTGACTGAAATAAAGAATATTATACAGACTCCCGACAGCAGAACAGAGGAGCGCAAGAATCAAGTCAATGATTTGAAATGCGAGGAAGCAAAAAACACCCAACCAGAAAAGCAAAATGAAAAAAGAATCCAAAAATGCGAGGATAGTGTAAGGAGCCTCTGGGACAGCTTCAGGCGTACCAACATCAGAATTATAGGGGTGCCAGAAGATGAGAGAGAGCAAGATATTAAAAACCTATTTGAAGAAATAATGACAGAAAACTTCCCTCACCTGGTGAAAGAAATGGACTTACAGGTCCAAGAAGCGCGGAGAACCCCAAACAAAAGGAATCCAAAGAGGACCACACCAAGACACATCATAATTAAAATGCCAAGAGCAAAAGATAAAGAGAGAATCTTAAAAACAGCAAGAGAAAGAAACTCAGTTACCTACAAGGGAATACCCATACGACTGTCAGCTGATTTCTCAACAGAAACTTTGCAGGCCAGAAGGGAGTGGCAAGAAATATTCAAAGTGATGAATACCAAGAACCTACAACCAAGATTACTTTATCCAGCAAAGCTATCATTCAGAATTGAAGGTCAGATAAAGAGCTTCACAGATAAGGAAAAGCTAAAGGAGTTCATCACCACCAAACCAGGATTATATGAAATGCTGAAAGGTATCCTTTAAGAAGAGGAAGAGGAAGAAAAAGGTAAAGATACAAATTATGAACAACAAATATGCATCTATCAACAAGTGAATCTAAGAATCAAGTGAATAAATAATCCGATGAACAGAATGAACTGGTGATTATAATAGAATGAGGGACATAGAAAGGGAATGGACTGACTATTCTTGGGGGGGAAAGGGGTGTCGGAGATGCGAGAAGAGACTGGACAAAAATCGTGCACCTATGGATGAGGACAGTGGGTGGGGAGTTATTGCGGATGGTGGGGCGGGAACTGGGAGGAGGGGAGTTATGGGGGGAAAAAAGAGGAACAAATGTAATAATCTGAACAATAAAGATTTAATTAAAAAAAAAAAAAAAAAAAGAATCCTGGGATTGATAAGGAAGGAATAGTGGTCTATGACAGGGGAGTCAACCCTTCTCCCAGGTCACAAATAGCACCTGAATCAAACCTCTATGTTTTTGCTCCAGTACCTGCCTCTGAAGTATGGCTTTCATAGCCTAGATCAGCCAAACCCACTTGTTCTGTTACAATGGAAAGGAGCAGAGAAGGTAGCCACCTCCTACACTCCATTTATTAAAATAAAACAACAGCTTTAGCAGGAAGGTTCAGTTGGTTGGAGGGTTGTCCCAACACGCAAAATGGTAGCAGGTCTGATCTTCAGTCCCGGCACATAGAGACAGACACATCTCTCTCTCTCTCTCTCTCTCTCTCTCTCTCTCCCTCCCTCCCTTTTGAAAAATCAATAAGCATATCCTCTGGTGAAATAAAAAAAAAGGAACAACAGATTTTTTAAAATTGTTCTTTATTAAAATAAAATAGAATGAAATACATTTCATTAAAAGCGAATCTGCTTACACAGAGCTGATTAGAGAGTAGGACTCAGGGTCCCGGCAAGGAAAAATCTGAGCATGCGCACTGATGGAACGCCGAGTCGCCAACTGCGGCTGCGCTGGGCGGGGCCACCCTCCAGGCGGGAAAGTTCTCGTGGTTCTCTCCAGCCATCTTGAAAGACGCTCCCGGCTCCATCTCCCGGCCTGACTGACCTCTCCTCTCCGGCCCCAGCGACCACTGCCTCATCCTGACCCCAAGCGCCAGGTCAAGTCCCCACACCAGTAAGGGTAGGCCAAGGTCCTCGGCCATTGAGCTGCCGTGTCCTCCCTCAGGGCCCGAGCCGCACAACCGCGCACTCGGAGCTGCCTTCTCCCGCAGGGTGGGCCCTGGGCACATGAGGGGGAGGGGGCCACGGAGAAACGCGGGGAGCCTCAGCCGCTGGCCCCAGCGGTCGGTCCCTGCTGCGCCCCCAGTAACACCCACGGTCCTAGGCCTGAGGGGCACGTAAAGCCTTTCGGCAGATTCCTCCCAGCCGCGACGAAACCGAAACTGCCATCGTCCGCGAGCCGCCATGACTGCTCCCCTCGGGAGCCGGACCTGCGCAGCCTGAGAGACCGACCCCCGTTAGACACACGCCCCCGGGCCCTCACCAGACACCGGGCCGCGCCACGAGGGCTCCTTTCTTGCCGCCTAGCGATAAGGCGACAGTTGTTTCCTGCCCTTCCTTTGTTCTAACCTTATCATTGTTTAAATTACCATCACACGCAGTACTCTTTGCACTGGTGTCAGGCACACGGTGCCGGGGCCCATATTTCCAGCGCGCCCAGCCCCACACACAGCGTCCACACATTATTCCCCGTGTTGCCTGTGCTGTGCTTCACATCCCCGTGGCGGCTTTGCAGACCCGCCCGTGCGGCTCACTCCTTCACCGCCTCCGCCCAGCCCCGTCCCCACCCTCCCCTGCCTTCCCTCTGAGGTTTGAGGGTCTGATCGAGGCTTCTATGACTCTGGGTCTGCTTTTGGTCATCGGTTTATGATGGTCTTCATATTCCACAATGAGTGAGATCATGTGATACCTATCTTTCTCTGCCTGGCTTACTTCACTTGGCATAATGCTCTCCGGGTCCATCCATGCCGTGGCAAATGGTAGGAGTTCCTTCCTTTTTAGAGCAGCGTAGTATTCCATCATGTAGGTGTACCACGGTTTTCTAACCCACTCATCTGCTGATGGGCACTTAGGCTGTTTCCAGATCTTCGCTATGGTGAATTGTGCTGCTATGAACATAGGGGTGCATATATCCTTTCTGATGGGTGTTTCTGGCTTCTTGGGACATATTCCCAGAAGTGGGATCACTGGGTCCAATGGGAGTTCCATGTTCAGTTTTTTAAGGAAACTCCATACTGTCTTCCATAGTGGCTGCACCAGTCTGCATTCCCACCAGCAGTTCACAAGTGTTCCTTTTTCTCCGCATCCCCGTCAGCACTTGTCATTCATTGATTTGTTGGTGATAGCCATTCTGACAGGTGTGAGATGGTACCTCATTGTCGTTTTGATTCGCATCTCTCAAATTATTAGTGACTTTGAGCATGTTTTCCTATGTCTTTTGGCCTTTCTTCTGTCTTCTTTCTAAAAGTATCTATTTAGGTCTGTTGCCCTTTTTTTTCTTTCTTTTTTCTTTTTTGTTTTTTTTGTTTTGTTTGTTTTAATGCTTAAAGTATTACAAAGAATATTACATATGTCTCCTTGTTGCCCATTTTTTGATTGGGTTGTTTATCTTCCTTTTGTTAATTTCATGAGCTCCCTGTAAATGTTGGAGATAAAGCCCTTATTGGTGATAACATTTGCAAATATGTTCTCCCATGCAGTGGGCTTTCTTATTGTTTTGTTGATGGTTTCCTTTGCTGTGCAGAAGCTTTTTATTTTGATGTAGTCCCATTTGTTTATTTTCTCTTTAGTTTCCATTGCCTTAGGACAGTGGTTCTCAACCTTCTGGCCTTTTAAATACAGTTCTTCATGTTGTGACCCAACCATAAAATTATTTTCGTTGCTACTTCATAACTGTAATGTTGCTACTGATATGAATCATAATGTAAATATCTGATATGCAGGATGGTCTTAGGCGACCCCTGTGAAAGGGTCATTCGACCGCCAAAAGGGTTGTGACACACAGATTGAGAACCACTGCCCTTGGAGCTGTATCGGTGAAGAAATTGCTTCAGCATATGTCTGAGATTTTGTTGCCTTTGGATTCCGCTAGTATTTTTTGGTTTCCTGTCTTACGTTTAAGTCCTTTATCCATTTGAGTTATTTTTGTGTATGGTGTAAGTTGGTGGTCTAGTTTCATTTTTTTGCATGTATCTGCCCAATTTTCCCAACAACATTTATTGAAAAGACTGTCTTCACTCCATTGTATCTTCATGCCTCCTTTGTCAAATATTAATTGAGCACATTGGTTCAGGTCGATTTCTGGGCTCTCTATTCTATTCCATTGATCTATATGTCTGTTCTTGTGCCAGTACCAGGCAGTTTTGAGAACAGTGGCTTTGTAATACAGCTTGATATCTGGTATTGAGATCCCTCCCACTTGGTTCTGCATTCTCAGGATTGCTGCAGCTATTCGGGGCAATTTGTGCTTTTCACTCCTTCACCTCTTACTCCCTGTCCCCCACCCTGCCCTCTGACAACCACCAGTCTGCTCTCTGTGCCCATGAGTCTGTGTTTATTTTCTCTCTTCATTTATTTGTTTTTTGCATTTCACGTATCCCTGAGAGCATATGGCACTTGTCTTTCTATGACTGGCAAATTTCACTCAGCATGACTCCCTCTTGTCTATCCTTACTGTCCCAAATGGTGAGATTTTCTTCTTTTTGTGGCTGAGTAATGTTCCGTGGCCTACAGGCACTATGTTTATCCACGCGTCTACTGGTGGGCACTTGGGTTAGAGCAGCTGTCCTCTTGGCCTCAGAAACCCTCCTTGAGAGACACCCAGTGCCCTCACTTAGGGGAGCACGAGATTGCTATGTTGAACCCCTACCTTCTCGACAGGGTGATGCCTGGTCCTGTTGTCTCAGAGATTCCAGCTCTCCTGACCCTAACAATTTCCAAATGACCTAGGACTGGCCTCCAGCTCCACTCCTAGTAGCAGTCTTCATTTATTTCCAGCAAGGAACCCCACATCCCTTTGTCTCAGTGTAACAACCACATGATCCTGGGGCTCACCTCCCACGACCTTTCGGACGCAAAACACATCCTCAGTAACACAGCACCCTTAGCTGCTGGTTACACAGCAGGGGCCTTATAACTTTTTTCAGGAAGCACATTCCGGACAAACGACCGACCTGCAGCAGTAACCAAGCCCCTCAAGGCACTTGGCTCCTGGGATCATGCCCACAGGAAACCTGTCCTCCCCACCAGTTCCTCTCCCAGAAACCTCGGCCCTCTCCTCCACTGACCACCCCTGTCCTCCCTCAGGGACAAAGAACACAGGATGGAGAACAGAGAATATATTTTTTATTGCTGACACTCTTGCAGATCCCTATCTCCTCCCCGCCCCCAACAAATCCCCCAACTTTCAGCACATTGTTTTTTGTGTCTATGGCTATGCATTTATGCATATTTGTTCTTTAGCTAATCTTTTTCAGTCCCCTCCATCCTTGTCACCTCTGAGTTTTGTCAGTGTGTTCCATGTATCCATGCCTCTGGTCCTATTTTGTTCCTCAGTTTAGTCTGTTTATTAGATTCCACATGTAAGTGAGATCATATGATATTTGCCTTTCTCTGACTCTTATTTTACTTACCTCAATCTCCAGGTGCACAAAGGATAAGAGCTCCTTCTTTTTTACACCTGCATAGTGTTCCACTGTGTAAATGTACCACAGCTTTTTTATCCACTCATCATCTGATGGGCACTTGGGCTGCTTCCAGATCTTAGCTATTGTAACTAATGGTGATATGAACACAGGGGTGCAAATATTCTTTCTGATTGATGTTTCTGGATTCATAGGATATATTCTGAGAAGTCGGATCACTGGGTCAAAAGGCAGTTTCATTTTTAAGTTTTTTGAGGAAACTCCACACTGTTTTCCACGGTGGCTGCACCAGTCTGCATTTTCACCAGCTGTGCAGTAGGGTTCCCTTTTCTCCGCATGCTCGCCAGCACTTGTTTGGTGTGTTACTGATGGTAGCCATTCCGGCAGGAGTGAGGTGGTAGCTCATTGTAGCACAAGCAGAATTTTAATTCCAGGTGACACTGAGTTTGACCCTGCCTCAGGGTTTCATCCCCACAGGCCCTTAAGCAGGGTGACCTCAGAGACTCACTTGTATCCCTTCAAGATCACTGCACTCCCAGAGGCATGAACAGAGACAGCTCCTTGGATAACAACCCCATGGAGGGCTCCCAGGATTCAGAGAAGACATCTGAGGTGAGGAGCCTGGGGGGTCTCAAGAAGTGACTGGGGCACACGACAGGGTGACCACATGTCTGAGGTCATGAGGTCAGAGGCGGTGAGGACAGGGAGCAGGGTGTCGGCCGGGGGAGATCCGAGTCTCAGGAGCTTCCCACCCTCACTCAGAACTTGCCTAGCATCCCTGAAGGAAACAGGGCCTGTGACCTTGGCTGCACGTGGTGACTCACAGTCCATTCTGGAAGGTGAGAGGACAGCCCACCAGCAGCATGAAGCACCTGCTGCAAGCAGGGGAGAGGCTGAGCCATGTTCCCCTTGTTCTGTCAGTTCACTGTGACATCAGCCAGGAGGAACGGTTAGCTCCAGTGTACAGGTCCAACACAGGTTCTGCAGCACAGGAAGAGGGCAGGCCAAAGGGCAAACATGCTTACCTGAGCGGCTGCAGGGATTCACTTATTTTTTCTTTTCCTAGATGTTCCAGGATGTTCCCAAATGCTTGTCTAAGGAAGAGTGGTCAAAACTGGGACATTTAAGCCAAAGAATCTGTGTGTACATGAAGGAAGCCTATGAGGTCCTGATTGGACAAGGTAACAGGAACTTCTGGGTTTAGACAGTCCTAGGAACACAAGACCATTCCTCTTTCTCTTTATTTTTTAAAATATAATTTTATTGATTTCTGAGAGGATGGGAGGTGGGTAAAGAGACAGAAGCATCAATGAGGGAGAATCACTGATCAGCTGCCTCCAGCACGCCCCACACTAGGGCTTGAGCCCACAATCCTGGCCGTGCACCCAGACCAGGAATCAAACTGTGACTTCCTGGTTCATAGGTCGATGCTCAACCACTGAGTCATGCTGGCTGGGTCCTCTTTCCCTTTACATGGCTTCTTAGGCACAGAAAATTTTACCCCATTTCATTTGTGAGGGAAGAATTCCCTGGGAAGCTTCAGAACCTTCTGCTCTATTGGATCCTGAACAAGGCCCAGGGCCAGGAGAGGCCACAGAGATGCTCAGATCTGGACCCTGCACTTTTCACTCCCACTGGCCCTTGTTCCCCTACCTCGTGACCTTCCCTGTCCCTGCTGCCTCCCTGCATCCACCCTCCTCTCAGGTTGTCTCTTAAGCTTCTATTTTGGTTCTCCTAGGTCTCAACATCGTCCCAGGTTCCATGCATCCAAATAAGCAGACCACAGAAGCTGGTAAACATGATTCTGATGAAGCTCAGAACCCCAGGAATCATGGTTAGTAACAGGAAGGGCCTGGAAATTGTTCCTGAAGACCAACTTCTTTGAGGTCCAGCTGCTCAGAAAAGATTCTTAGGGGGTCCTTTTTTGCCACTTTAAGCCATTCTATTTTACTTATAATTTATTTTATTGTTGAGAGTATTGCAGATGCCCCCCATTTCATCCCCTTTGCCTCCCTCCACCCCTCTCCCACCCTCACAGGCCTTCACCTGTCTGTTTTCTGTGTGCATGATCTATGGCGGATTTGTACTTCTACGTCACTTTACCTTTTTCACCCATCCCCGGAAACACCCTCCCATCTGGCAACTGTCAAAATGTTCTCTGTATCTATGAGTCTGTTTCTGTTCTTGTTCATTCAGTTTTATTTTTAGATTCAATTGTTGATAGATATGTATTTATTACCATTTTATTGTTCATAATTGTTATCTTTCCTCCTCCTCCTCCTCCTCCTCCTCCTCCTCCTCCTCCTCCTCCTCCTCCTCCTCCTCTTCCTCCTTCTGACCCTTTAAAATTTCATGTCCTACTGGTTTGGTGGTGATGAAATCCTTTAGCTTTTTCTTGACTGTGAAGCTCTTTATCTGACCTTTAATTCTAAATGATAGCTTTGCTAGGTACAATAAGCTTTGTTACAGGTCCTTGCTTTTCGACACTTTGAATATTACTTATCAGTCCTTTCTGGCCTGCAAAGTTTCTGTTGACAGTAGTATGGGAGTTTCCTTGTAGGTAAGTAACTGCTTTTCTCTGTGTGAGCTGCATGCACTGTTCTTTGGGTTTTTTGTTTGTTTGTTTTTGCTTTTATTGTTTAAAGTATTACAAATAGCAATACATATGTCTCCTAGTACTGGCACAAGAACAGACATATAGACCAGTGGTTTATCTCTTGCCCCTTCCCTCCCTCCCCTACCTTCCCACTGTAGTTTGACAGTGTTCGATACTTCCTTCTCTCTGTATCTATTTTTGTTCATCAGTTTATGATGTTCTTTATATTCCACAAATGAGTGAGATCATGTGGTATTTATCTTTCACTGACTGGCTTATTTTGCTTAGCATAATGCTCTCTAGTTCCATTCATGCTGTTGAAAATGGTAAGAGTTTCTTCTTTTTTATAGCATCGTAGTATTACATTGTGTAGATGTACCACAGTTTTCTAATCCACTCATCTGCTGATGGGCACTTAGGCTGATTCCAAATCTTAGCTATGGTGAATTGTGCTGCTATGAACATAGGGGTGCATATATCCTTTCTGATTGGTGTCTCTGTTTTTGGGGGATATATTCCTAGAAGTGGTATTACTGGGTCAAATGACAGTTCCATTTTTAATTTTTTGAGGAAACTCTATACTGTTTTCCACAGTGGTTGCACCAGTCTGCATTCCCACCAGCAGTGAATAAGAGTTCCTTTTTCTCTGCTCCTCTCCAGCACTTGTAGTTTGTTGATTTGTTGATGATAGCCATTCTGGCAGATGTGAGATGGTACCTCATTGTTGTTTTGATTTTCATCTCTTGGATGATTAGTGACTTTGAGCATGTTTTCATCTATCTCTTGGCCTTCTGTATGTCCTCTTTCGAAAAGTGTCTATTTAGGTCCTTTGCCCATTTTTTTATTGGGTTATTTATCTTCCGTTTGTTAAGTTGTATGAGTTCACTGTAAATTTTGGAGATTAAAGCCTTATTGCAGATAACATTGGAAATACGTTTTCCCATGCAGTGGGCTTTCTCATTGTTTTGTTGATGGTTTCTTTTGCTGTGCAGAAGCTTTTTATTTTGACGTAGTCCCATTTATTTATTTTCTCCATAATTTCCATTGCCCTAGGACAGGGATGGCGAACCTATGACATGCGTGTCAGAAGTGACACAAGAACTCATTTTTTTGGTTGATTTTTCTTTGTAAAATGGTATTTAAATATATAAAATAAATATCAAAAATATAAATCTTTGTTTTACTATGGTTGCAAATATAAAAGAATTCCTATATGTGACACTGCACCAGAGTTAAGTTAGGGTTTTTCAAAATGCTGACACGCCGAGCTTAAAAGGTTCCCCATCACTGCCCTAGGAGCTCTATAGGTAAAGATATTGCTATGACAAATGTCTGCTATTTTGCTGCCTATGGCTTCTTCTAAGATGTTTATGGTTTCCCATCTTATGTTTAAGTCCTTTATCCATTTTGAGTTTATTTTTGTGTATGGTGTAAGTTAGTGGTCTAGTTTCATTTTTTTTGCAAGTACCTGTCCAGTTTTCCCACCACCGTTTATTGAAAAGACTGTCTTGACTCCATTGTATGTTCTTGCCTCCTTTGTCAAATATTAATTGAGCATAATTCTTGTGTTGATTTCTGCGTTCCCTGTTCTGTTCCACAGGTCTATATGTCTGTTCTTGTGCCAGTACCAGGCAGCTTTGAGAACAGTAGCTTTGTAGATAGCTTTGTATCTGGTATTGTGATACCTCCAACATTGTTTTTCTTTCTCAAGATTGATGCAGCTATTCGGGGTCTTTTTTTATTCAGTGAATTTTTGGAGACTTTGTTCTAGGTCTTTGAAGTGTGCATTGGTATTTTAATGGGGATTGCAGTGAATTTATAGATTGCTTTGGATAGTATGCACAGTTTAATGATGTTGATTCTACAAACCCATGAACATGGCATATTCTTTCATTTGTTCATGTCTTGTCTATCTCTTTTTTCAGTGTCCTGAAATTTTCTGAGTACAGGTCCTTTGTCTCCGTTAAATTTATTCCTAGGTATCTTAATTTTTTTTGTTGCAATGGTAAATGGGATTGCTTTTTTAGTTTTTCTTTCTGTGAGTTCATTATTGATGTATAAAAATGCCATAGACTTCTGGGTGTTAATTTTGTATCCTGCTACATTGCCGAATTCATCTTTTAAGTGTAGTTTTTTTATGGAGTCTTTGGGGTTTTCTATGTACAATATCATGTCATCTGTGAATAAGGACAGTTTTACTTCTTCTTTTCCAATTTGGATGCCTTTTATTTCTTTTTTTAATATATTTTATTGATTTTTTTACAGAGAGGAAGGGAGAGGGATAGAGAGTTAGAAACATCGATGAGAGAGAAACATCGATCAGCTGCCTCCTGCACACCTCCTACTGGGGATGTGCCCGCAACCAAGGTACATGCCCTTGACCGGAATCGAACCTGGGACCATTCAGTCCGCAGGCTGGCGCTCTATCCACTGAGCCAAACTGGTTAGGGCTCTTCTTCTTTTTTTGACAATGATGAAGTGTTTTATTTAGATTTGGTCTTTCTTCATTTTTTCATAACTTTGAATCCTGAAAGTTAGCAAATCATTATACTCATACATCTTGTAATTCCTCTCTTTACACAATAGGCACACATATACAGCACGTATGTCAATATAATATTTATCAACACAGCATAAACATTTAAGCAGCAGACACATTTCACATGATAGAGGCTCTATGCATATGGGCTGTCCCATCACGAAGCAAACATTAGAATGCCATTTCAGTAGTTACAGTGCTGACATGATCAATAAGGTTAATTTGTTTTATACCCATCATATATTTTCCTAAGTCATCCATAAGAATGAAGTAAAGGACAAAGACTTTTTTCAATAAAAAGTGATATGCCAACCTCAAAAATGACATACTAACCAGACATAGGCATTCAAAAGCTAGGCTGAACAGAACTGGCCTTGATGTACATGCGGTAACTTTGTTTTCAGAATATAAAATTAAATGGTAATGTCAGCAGTATTACTACTGTTTCTATACTTATGATTAATTACTAGCAATACAACTCCCAGAAGGAAGGAGTTGGATCTAGTGGTGATATAAGCAATTCCCAAAAATGGATTTTTTCCTCCTATCCATGAAATAGTGCTTAAGATCATCCGTTTTCATCCATCAAAAGAATGTACAGAGTAATTGTATTTGATATTCAAAAAGTAGTCTCCAGCTAGTAACGTTGGATGTAAATCACTTTTCCGCTCTATAATACGATATAACTTACAAAAAGTAGGCAATGCTGCAGTACCCATCCAAACAATAAAATCTTCATTTATGAACCCATTATTATCTTGGTCAGAATCCAGCAAGTATATTGGGTTAACCCAGTTTACTGGCTTTGTTGTATCTTTGAATCGTTCTTCTAGGGGGCCTTCTCCAGGGGGATTTCTAAATTTCACCTTTTTATCTGTCCACCAAGCAATACCTTTCTTTTTCAAAGGAATTGCTGTTGAAAATGATCCATTGACAGCCAGAAACAATTCTAATGTATCATTAAACATGCTGTTGGCAATAGCTCCACAAGGAGCAATTGGTTTGTCTTCATTTTTTTGGTAAAGCTCACATTCCTTACTGGGATTAAGTAAAGCAGTAAGATCTCCATTTAGTTGACTATCATCTCGAGATTTCACATAACGACGGTGGTTTTGATAGAAATTAGACAGTCCATAATACATAAACACATTGCCCTCAAATGACTGTTCCAGTGTGAAGTTAATTGTACAAATACAGGTGTCACATTCCGGGACATTTATTGCAGGGACTGGAAGTGTCTACCCCGATGTAATCAGTCTCGATCTCATGGATTTTCTTAGAGGTGACGAAGATGCCTTTGCCAGTTGGGATGAAGATGAGGCCGATGATGATGAAGGTAGGGAGCACCATGCCAGCCGTAAGGATGGGCTGCCAAGCTGGCAGGCGATGCTGTTTGAAGGCCGTGTTATCCGGCCTCCGGTTCTTCGCGGCGCCCTGGGGAGCGCACGGGGGCCCACTGTCTACCTCATCCTTCGAATTATAGCTCATCGCCATGGACCCCCGGCGTGGCTCCGCCAGGCGCTGGTGTCACCATAACTGGTGCTGTTTCCGCTCAGGCAAATTCTTCTTTTCCAGATGTCCAACGCCATTAATGCAGGTGCTTCCAGAGTTGTCGGTGCTTGGGCGCCATTTATTGTTGGTGCTCTTATTCCATTTCGGGCGTCCATTTATTGCTGTCGCTTCCAGGGTTCAGAAAGCCCCAGTTCGGGACACCATTTATGCCGGGGTGCATGTCCCAGCATCAAGAAGGGTTCAGGAATCTGGAAAAGGCTGCGTGTAGATGACATAGGAATCCAGAGACTAATAAAGAGTCTGGAGACGAGTTATAATTTTGAAAAGCATTGGGGGTCAGACGACCTTCAGCTAAAGGAACTGAAGACCTATTTCTTCTTGTCTGATCACAATGACTAGTATTTCCAGTACTATGTTGAACAAGAGTGGTGAGAATGGGCATCCCTGTCTTGTTCCTGTTCTTAGGGGAAATGGTTTTAGTTTTTGCCCATTGAGTATGATGTTGGCTGTGGGTTTGTCATATATGGATTTTATTATGTTGAGGTATGATCCCTCTACTCCCACCTTGCTGAGAGTTTTTATCAAGAAATGGTGTTGGATTTTGTCAAATGCTTTTTCTGCATCAATGGATATGATTATATGGTTTTTATCTCTCAATTTGTTTATGTGGTGTAACACATTTATTGATTTGCAGATATTGTACCATCCTTGCATCCCCAGAATAAATCCCATTTGGTCATGGTATATGATCTTTCTAAGGTAATGCTAGATTCTATTTGCTAGAATTTTGTTGAGAATGTTGGCATCTGTGTTCATGAGGGATATTGGCCTGTAACTCTCTTTGTATTATCTTTATTTGGCTTTGGGATTAAGGTAATGCTGGCTTCATAGAATGAGCTTGGAAGTGTTCCATCCTCTTGAATTTTTTGGTATAGTCTGAGGAAGATAGGTTTAGTTCTTCTTTGAATGTTTGATAAAACTCCTCTGTGAAGGCGTCTGGTCCAGGGATTTTGTTTGCTGGAAGCTTTTTTTTTTAAATATATTTTATTGATTTTTCACAGAGAGGAAGGGAGAGGGATAGAGAGTTAGAAACATCGATGAGAGAGAAACATCGACCAGCTGCCTCCTGCACACCCCCTACTGGGGATGTGCCCACAACCAAGGCAAATGCCCTTGACCAGAATCGAACCTGGGACCCTTCAGTCCCCAGGCAAACGCTCTGTCCACTGAGCCAAACCAGTTAGGGCTGCTAGAAGCTTTTTGATAACTGCTTCAATTTCTTTTTTTCTTTTTTTTATTTTCTTGTTTAAAGTATTACAAATAGTAGTACATATGTCTCCTTTTTTTCCCCCATTGACTTTCCCCTGGCCTCCCCTACCCCCCAGCACATGCCCTTCCCCCACCTTCCCCCTAGTGTCTTGTGTCCATTGGTTATGATTATGTGCATGCATATAAGTCCTTCGATTGATCTCTTACACCCCCCCCAACACTCCCCAGCCTTCCCCCTGTAATTTGAAAGTCTGTTCGATGCTTCTCTGCCTCTGTATCTATCTTTTTGTTCATTAGGTTATAATGTTCTTTATTACCCATAAATAAGTGAGATCATGTGGTATTTTTTTCTTTCACTGCCTGGCTTATTTCACTTGGCATAATGCTCTCCAGTTCCATCCATGCTGTTGCAAATGGTAAGAATTCCTTCTTTTTTATAGCAGTGTAGTATTCCATTGTGTAGATGTGCCACAGTTTTCTAATCCACTCACCTGCTGATGGGCATTTAGGTTGTTTCCAAATATTAGCTATTGTAAATTGTGGTGCTATGAACATAGGGGTGCATATATCCTTTCTGATTGGTGTTTCTGGTTTCTTGGGATATATTTCTAGAAGTGGGATCACTGGGTCAAATAGCAGTTCCATTTATAGTGTTTTGAGGAAATGCCATACTGTTCTCCAAAATGGCTGTACCAGTCTGCATTCCCACCAGCAGTGCAAGAGTGTTCCTTTTTCTCCACATCCTCTCCAGCGTTTGTCATTTGTTGATTTGTTGATAATAGCTATTCTGACAGGTGTGAGGTGGTACCTCATTGTTGTTTTGATTTTCATCTCTCAGATGATTAGTGACTTTGAGCATGTTTTCATGTGTCTCTTGGCTTTCTGAATGTCCTCTTTCGAAAAGTGTCTATTTAGGTCCTTTGCCCATTTTTTGATTTGGTTATCTTCCTTTTGATAAATTGTATGACTTCCCTGTAAATGTTGGAGATTAAACCCTTATTGGATATAATATTGGCAAATATGTTCTCCCATGCAGTGGGCTTTCTTATTGTTTTATTGATGGTTTCTTTTGCTGTGCAGAAGCTTTTTATTTTGATGTAGTCCCATTTGTTTACTTTCTCTTTAGTCTCTCTTGCCCTAGGATCTGTGTCTGTGAAGATATTGCTATGACATATGTCTGCAATTTTGCTGCCTCTGGAGTCTTGTAGGGTTTTTATGGTTTCCCATCTTACTCAAGTCCTTTAGCAATTTTGAGTTTGTTTTTGTGTATGGTGTAAGTTGGTGATCTTGTTTCATTTTTTTGCATGTATCTGACCAAATTTCCCAGCACCATTTATTAAAGAGACTGTTTTGACTCCATTGTATACTCTTGCCTCCTTTGTCAAATATTAATTGAGTGTATTGGTTGGGGCTGATTTGTGGGCTCTCTATTCTATTCCATTGATCTATATGTCTGTTCTTGTGCCAGTACCAGGCAGTTTTGAGAACAGTGGCTTTGTAATACAGCTTGATATCTGGTATTGAGATCCCACCTACTTTGTTCTTTCTCAGGATCGCTGCAGCTATTCGGGGTCATTTTTTATTCCAGATGAATTTTTGGAGAGTACGTTCTAGGTCTGTGAAATATGCCATTGGTATTTTAATGGGAAGTGCATTGAATTTATAGATTGCTTTGGGCAGTATGGACATTTTAATGATATTGATTCTACCAATCCAAGAACATGGTATGTTCTTCCATCTCTTTATGTCTTCCTCTATCTCTTTTTTCAACGTCCTGTAGTTTTCTGAGAAGAGGTCTTTTACCTCTTTAGTTAAGTTTATTCCTAGGTAGCTTAATTTTTTTGGTGCGACGGTAAATGGGATTGCTTTTTTAGTCTCTCTTTCTGCACATTCACTATTGGTGTATAGAAATGCTTGCCAAAACTGGTTTGGCTCAGTGGATAGAGCGTCGGCCTGCGGACTGAAGGGTCCCAGGTTCGATTCCGGTCGGGGGTGTGTACCTGGGTTGCGGGCATATCCCCAGTCGGAGATGTGCAGGAGGCAGCTGATCAATGTTTCTCTCTCATCGATGTTTCTAGCTCTATCTCTCTCCCTTCCTCTCTGTGAAAAATCAATAAAATATATTTGGGGGGGAAAAAAAAGAAATGCCATAGATTTCTTGGCGTTAATTTTGTATCCTGCTACATTGCCGAATTCTTGTATTAAGTCTAATAGTTTATTGATGGAGTCTCTAGGGTTTTTTAAGTATAATATCATGTCATCTGCAAATAAGGACAGTTTTACTTCTTCTTTTCCAATTTGGATGCCTTTTGTTTCTTCTTCTTGTCTAATTGCAATGGCTAATACTTCCAGTACTGTGTCAAACAGGAGTGGTGAGAGTGGGCATCCCTGTCTTGTTCCTGTTCTTAGGGGAAATGGTGTTAGTTTTTGTCCATTGAGTATGATGTTGGCTGTGGGTTTGTCATATATGGCTTTTATTATGTTGAGGTATGATCCTTCAATTCCCACCTTGCTGAGAGTTTTTATCAAAAATGGGTGTTGAATTTTGTCAAACGCTTTTTCTGCATCAATTGATATGACTATGTGGTTTTTTTCTTTCAATTTGTTTATGTGATGTATCACGTTTATTGATTTGCGGATATTGTACCATCCTTGCATCCCTGGGATAAATCTTACTTGGTCATGGTGTATGATCTTTCTGATGTACTGCTGGATACGATTTGCTAAGATTTTGTTGAGGATTTTGGCATCTATGTTCATGAGGGATATTGGCCTGTAATTCTCTTTTATTGTGTTGTCTTTACCTGGTTTTGGTATGAGGGTGATGCTGGCTTCATAGAATGAGCTTGGAAGTGTTCCTTCCTCTTGGATTTTTTGTAGTAGTCTGAGGAGGATATGTTTTAGTTCTTCCTTGAATGTTTGGTAAAACTCCCCTGTGAAGCCGTCTGGTCCTGGGCTTTTGTTTGCTGGAAGCTTTTTGATGACTGCTTCAATTTCTTCCATAGTTATTGGCCTATTGAGATTTTTAGATTCTTCCTGATCAAGTTTTGGTATGTTGTATTTTTCTAGGAATATGTCCATTTCTTCCAAGTTGTCTAGTTTGTTGGAGTAGAGTTGTCCATAATATTTATTAACAATCATTTGTATTTCTGTGGGATCTGTTGTTATTTCGCCTCTATCATTTCTGATTTTGTTGATTTGGGTCCTTTCTCTTTGCTTCTTGGTGAGCCTGGCTAGAGGTTTGTCAATCTTGTTTATCCTTTCAAAGAACCAGCTCTTTGTTTCATTGATTTTCTGTATTGTTTTTTTGGTCTCTATGTCATTTATTTCTGCTCTAATCTTTATTATCTCCTTCCTTCTGCTCACTCTGGGCTTTTCTTGTTGCTCTCTTTCTAATTCATTGAGCTGTAGATTTAGATGATTTACTACCATTTTTTCTTGTTTGTTGAGATAGGCCTGTAGAGCTATAAACTTCCCTCTCAGGACTGCTTTCATTGCGTCCCAAAGGTTTTGGATTGTTGTGTTTTCATTGTCATTAGTTTCCAGGATGTTTTTAATTTCTTCTTTGATCTCATTGGTAACCCAATCAATATTTAATAACGTGCTATTCAGCTTCCAAGTGTTTGAGTATTTTGAGTTGTTTTTGTTGTAGTTTATTTCTAATATTATGGCCTTGTGGTCTGAGAAGATGCTTGGTATGATTTCAATCTTCTTGAATTTGGGGAGACTTTGTTTGTGACCCAGTATGTGGTCTATTTTTGAAGATGTCCCATGAGCACTTGAGATGAACATATATTTTGTGGCTTTGGGGTGAAGTGTTCTGAAGATGTCGATTTAGTCCATCTGATCTAGTGATTCATTTAGTATTGCTGTTTCTTTGCTGAGTTTTTGTCTAGCGGATTTATCCAGTGATGTCAGTGGTGTATTAAAGTCCCCTACTATGATTGTATTGTTGTTTATCTCTCCCCTGATATCTTCCAGGAGTTTTCTTATGTATGTGGGTGCTCCTGCATTGGGTGCATATATGTTTATCAAGGTTATATCCTCTTGTTGTATTGATCCCTTTAGTATTATGAAGTGGCCTTTCTTATCTCTTGTTATGGCCTTCACTTTGAGGTCTATTTTGTCTGATATAAGTATTGCCACCCCAGCTTTTTTTTCATTTTCATTTGCCTGAAAGATATTTTTTCATCCCTTCACTTTCAGTCTGTGTGAGTCCCTTCTAATGAGGTGGGTCTCTTGTAGACAGCAAATATATGGGTCATGTTTTTTTATCCATTCAGCCACTCAGTGTCTTTTGATTGGACCATTTAGTCCATTTACGTTTAAAGTTATTATTGAAAGGTACTTGTTTGTAGCCATTTCTATTTTTTTGTGTGGCTGTTTTCTTTCTGGGCTTTTTAGTTCTTCTTTTTACACCAGTCCCTTTAGCATTTCTTGCATTGCTGGCTTGGTGGTGATAAACTCCCTTAGCCTTTTTTTGTCTATGAAGCTTCTTATTTCCCCTTCAATTTTGAATGATAGCCTTGCTGGATAGAGTATTCTTGGATTCAGTCCTTTGCTTTGCATCACTTTGTAAATTTATGTCCATTCTTTTCTGGCCTGATGTGTTTCTGTTGAGAAATCATTTGATAATTTGATGGGGGATCCTTTGTAGGTAACTCTGTTTCTCTCTTGCAGCCTTTAAGATTCTGTCTTTGTCTTGTACATTTGCCATCGTTATTATGAGGTTTCTTGGTGTGGGTCTTTTGGGGTTCATCTTGCCTGGGACTCTCTGTACTTGTGTAACTTTTTTCTTCCCCATATCAGGGAAGTTTTCTGACATTATTTCTTCAAATAGATTTTCTAATCCTTGCTGCTCTTCTTGTCCTTCTTGCAGCCCTATTATGCGTATGTTACTTCATTTCATGTTGTCCCGAAGCTCCCTTAGGCTCTCCTCCTGCTTTTTAATTCTTTTCTCCAGTTGCTGTTCAGATTGAGCTTGTTTCTCTGCCTTATCTTCTAATTCACTAATTCGGTCCTCTGCTTCTTCTAGTCTGCTGTTGAAACTTTCCATGGTGTTTTTGATTGTAGCTATATCACTTTTCATTTCTTCCTGATTCTTGCATAGGTTGTTGATTTTCTCATCCATCCGGTGAATGAATTGTACAACCATTATTCTGAATTCTTTTTCTGTCACGTTGCATGCTTCAACTTCATTAATGTCCTTTCTTGGTGACTCCTTATTGTCTTTTCTCTGGGTGTTGTTTTGTCTCTTCATTCTGATTATCTCCCAATGGTTCAAACGTCGAGTTGTGTGGGCCTGGGCCGTGTGTAGTGGGAGCCTCCCACCACCCTAGTGTCACTGAAGAGCTCTGACACTAAGATGTGTGGTTGTTGTGGGTGGTGGGAACCAGGCTCGCTCAGAGTCAGTGTTGTCAGCGCTCAATGTGGCCTCATACACGCCCTTAGAATCAGGGACCCTGCCTGCACCGTGCTGAAACAGAGACCCCCCTGAAGCATGTTGAAAACCAGAGCCCCCTAGCGTGCGCCAGGAGTCAGAGTTCCCCAGAATCCAGGATCAGAGTTTCTGTTGCTTCGCGCGACCTTGCCTTGAGAATCAGGGTCCCTGTGTGCCCTTGCACCAGGAATTGGAGTCACTGGCTCTTAGTATGAATGCACAGGAAATCAGGATCTCAGGCGCAGGTGAAAAGAAACACAGTCAAGTCACTGGTGTTTGGTGCTGCCACCTGCCCAGAGAATCGGGGTCCCTGGGCCTGTGATATGTGGGACAAATTCCCGATGTTCGTGTGATTGCTCCCAGCCCAGGGCTCAGAAGCCGGCAGTGCGCCTAGGCTCAGTTCCTGGGGTTCGCGGGTTTGCTCCCAGCCCAGGGCTCGGAAGCTGGCAGTGTGCGTAGGATCAGTTCCAAGGTGCTTGCGCACTTCCAGGCTAAATTTCCTGGCGCGCTGAGGCCCAGGCAAGGGGTGGGTCTATCAGTTAGTTACTCTGGCGCTGCCCGCAAGCCTGCGGGGAAGGGGGTATGGGCTCTGTTACTCACGGATCTGCCGCGGGGATTTCTGAACTTTTGGTGTCCGCAGGTCTGTAGTTGTGGTCACAGGTCTCTGTCCCCGGTGGCTGCAGGGTCCTGGTATGCGTCTGAGATCAGACTGGGTGGTGCTGAGGCCAGGATTGTAGTCTCAAGCAGCTCTGTTTCCCAAGATGGCGTGGTCGCCGTGCCTGTGCTGGCCGCCCAGGAGTGTCAGCGCAGGGAGCGGGACTCCGCCGCCTAAGACTGCCCGGTTTAGCAGCCCCTTAGAAGACCTGCAGAATCTAACTGTCCCTAGCTCATACACACACACCACACGCGTCCACACACTCCTCTATCACTTCCTTCTAAAATTATACTTTTTAAAAAGGTAAAATAGTAGTAGTAATAATACTGATTAAAAACAAAAATATAATAGTTAAAAAGGTAAAATCAAGTGAGGAAAAAATTAGTTTCTTAAGTAAAAGATGAAAAAATAAAAATGCGCAGTAGTGAAAGTCAATCACTTCCTCTTTTGTCACGCCTATTTCCTGTCAGTAATCAGAACAGTATTGAGGTTCTCTGCGTTCCACTGCTCCACTGTATTGTAAGCCACAGTCCTGATTTTCAAGCAGGCAGTATTTCTTTGTTTTTTAGATTCCTTTATTTGTGTTACACAGGGTCAGTTTGTGATTCAACCCCTGTGTGGCAGTGTTTCTGGATTGACCTCCAGGGCTATAAGTCCTCTCTAGTCAGTATTTAGCTTTTGTTTTCCCTGTTGCACTTAATACTGGTTTGGGAGAATGGACTGCCCCAGAGCTGGTTCTCAGATAGTCACTCCCCGCTCCGATTCCCAGGTTCCACAGAAACAACTCTCTCCTGCAGTTTCCCAGAGTGTCCCCAATTGGGTGATCCTATGTACTGGGCTTGGTAATCAAAAACAAGGATCTAAAGAGATTAAAAAAAAAAGAGCCAGAGTAAGTGTGCGAACTTGTGACTTTTACCCACTGAGACTGCGTGTGTGCCTTTTTACCCTGGCACTAAGCAGCCGGTTTACTGGTAAAATTTCAGGGTACTATTTTGCACCCAGTCCTGCTATGGGTTGATTTTCAGAGTTCCCCTCTGCCAGCAGCCCTGCAGATCCCCTGCCACATTTGTGGATCATGCTAGCCCCAACGGCCATGGGTTTTGTAGGGCACAGACTTCCCCAAACCTCTAGATCCATTCATGTGTCTCTCTCTCCTGCCTGGATCACAGACCCCACCTTTTCCCAGGCAAAATCTGACCTTTCCTTGAGAAGGCACAGAGCTCATCTGAGTCCACGTATTCAAGCTGCTAGAGATCTGGTGTTCCTGGGTTCACAGCTGTTCCCTACCTGGTGGTGTTGTAGATTCCCAGGATGTATAGGTTTCCGATAACAGCCACTCTCCCCTTCAAGATGGCGCAGTCTCCGTGGCAGAGCTGGTCGCTCCGGGAGAGATTTCAGCAGCAGTGGAGGCTGTCCTGGTCAGGGGAGCCAGGTCTGGCAGTCCCCAACAGTCCCTTGGAGTATAGCTGTCCCTCACCCACAAATATACACTCCCCATACGTCCACACCTTCTCCTTTCACTCTCTCCCTCTCACACTATCTTGCGGTCTGCCTTCCTATCGGCAGCCATCTTCTGTCTTCAACTGCTTCAATTTCTTCCATAGTTATCGGCCTATTGAGATTTTTAGATTCTTCCTGATTGAGTTTTGGAAGGTTGTATTTTTTGTATGAATATGTCCATTTCCTCCAGGTTGTCTAGATTGTTGGAATAGAGTTGTTCGTGGTACTTTTTAACAATCCTTTGTATTTCTGTGGGGTCTGTTGTCATTTTGCCACTTTCATTTCTAATTTTGTTTACATGGGTCCTCTCTCTTTGCTTGGTGAGCTTGGCTAGAGGTTCATCAGTCTTTTTATCCTTTCAAATAACCAGCTCTTGGTTTCATTGATCTTTTGCAATGTTTTTTTTGGTCTCTATGTATTTATTTCTGCTCTGATCTTTATTATCTCCTTCCTTCTGCTCACTCTGGGCTTTTCTTGTTGCTCTCTTTCTAATTCTTCAAGTTGCAGAGTTAGATGGTTTATTACCAGTTTTTCTTGTTTTTTGAGGTAGGCCTGTAATGCTATGAACTTCCCTCTCAGGACTGCTTTCACTATGTCCCATAGTTTTTGGATTGTTGTGTTTTCATTTTCATTTGTTACAAGAATATTTTTTATTTCTTCTTTGATCTCTTTGGTAGCCCAATCATTGTTTAATTGCATGCTATTCAGCCTCCAAGTATTTGAATTTTTGGATTGTTTTTATTGTAGTTTATGTCTAATATTTTGCCATTGTGATCTAGAAGATACTTGATTTGATTTCAGTCTTCTTGAATTTGGAGAGACTTTGCCTGTGTCCCAATATGTGGTCTATCTTTGAAAATGTCCCATGTGCACTTGAGAAGAATGTATATTCTGTAGCTTTGCGTTGGAATGTTTTGAAGATGTCGATTTAGTCCATCCGATCTAGTGATTCATTTAGTATTGCTGTTTCTTTGCTGAGTTTTTGTCTAGAGAATTTATCCAGTGCTATTAATGGAGTATTAAAGTCTCCTGATATGATTGTATTGCTGTCAATCTCTCCCCTGATATTTTCCAGAAGCTTTTTTATGTATTTAAGTGCTCCTGAATTGGGTGCATATATGTTTACCAGAGTTATATCCTCTCGTTGAATTGTTCCCTTAAGTATTATGAAGTGGCCTTCCTTGTCTCTTGTTATGGCCTTCACTTTGAGGTCTGTTTTGTCAGATATAAGTATTGCTACCCCAGCTTTTTTTTTTCATTTCCATTTGCCTGAAAGATATTTTTCCATCCCTTCACTTTTAGTCTGTGTGAGTCCCTTGTTCTGAGGTGGGTCTTTTGTAAACAACATATATATGTGTCAAGTTTTCTTATCCATTCAGTCACTCAATATATTTTTATTGGAGCATTTAATCCATTTATGTTTAACTAGAGGCCCAGTACATGAAAACTCATACACTGGAGTGGGGGTCCCTCAGCCCAGCCTGCCCATCTCACAGTCTGGGAGCCCTCAGGGGTGGGAGGTGACCAGTGATCAGGGAAGGCAATGCCGCATCATACCTCTGCTGCTGCCACTGCTGGCAGCGCAAGCCTAGGCGGCCCTGGTTACCTGAGCCTTGGGCAGCCGCCATCCAAGGTTTGCCTGTGCCTCGGGCCAGCCCTGGGCAGCTGGGCAGCAGCCATCCGAGGCTTGCCTGCCTTGCTGCACTCCTGCCACCCCAGCGGGGCTGAGGCGACTGGGCACTGCCATCTTGTGGCTGTGGGTGCCACCATCTTAGAGGACGTGGCAGTCAATTAGCATATTCCCTCCTTATTGGCTGTGGGTGCCACCATCTTTGTGATGGTATGAGGGTCAATTAGTATATTCCCTCTTTATTAGCTGGGATTTATTATTGATAGGTAATTGTTGGTAGACATTTCTATTCTTTCTTTTTTTCTTTTTTTTAATTTTTTTTTATTGCTTAAAGTATTACAAAAAGTATTACATATGTCTCCTTTTTTATTCCCCCGCCCATGACAATCCCCTGGCCTCCCCTACCCCCCAGTGTCTTATGTCCATTGGTTATGCTTATATGCATGCATACAAGTCCTTTGGTTGATCTCTTACCCACCCCCCTCCTGCCCTCCCACCCTCCCCGGCCTTCCTGCTGTAGTTTGACAGTCTGTTCAAGGCAGCACTGCCTCTGTATCTATTTTTGTTCATAAGTTTATAATGGTCTTTATTATCCAGAAATGAGTGACATCATGTGGTATTTATCCTTCATTGTCTGGCTTATTTTACTTAGCATAATGCTCTCCAGTTCCATCCATGCTGTTGCAAATGGTAAGAGTTCCTTCTTTTTATAGCAGCATAGTATTCCATCGTGTAGATGTACCACAGTTTTCTAATCCATTCATCTACAGATGGGCACTTAGGCTGTTCCCAGATCTTAGCTATGGTGAATTGTGCTGCTATGAACATAGGGGTGCATATATCCTTTCTGATTGGTGTTTCTGGTTTCCTGGGATATATTCCTATAAGTGGGATCACAGGGTCAAATTGGAGGTCCATTTGTAGTTTTTTGAGGAAACTCCATACTGTCTTCCATAGTGGCTGCACCAGTCTGCATTCCCACCAGCAGTGCACAAGTATTCCTTTTTCTCCACATCCTCTCCAGCACTTGTCGTTTGTTGATTTGTTGATGATAGCCAGTCTGACAGGTGTGAGATGGTACCTCATTGTTGTTTTGATTTGCATCTCTCGGATGATTAGTGACTTTGAGCATGTTTTCATATGTCTCTTGGCTTGCTGAATGTTCTCTTTTGAAAGGTGTCTATTTAGATCCTTTGCCCATTTTTTGATTGGATTGTTTATCTTCCTTTTGTTAAGTTGTATGAGTTCCCTATAAATTTTGGAGATTAGGCCCTTATCAGATATGACATTGGCAAATATGTTTTCTTTAGCCCATGTTCTTGCCTTCCTTTCTATTTCCTCTTTTTACCACATTCCCTTTAGCATTTCTTACATTGCTGGCTTGGTAGTGATAAACTACCTTAGCCTATTTTTGTTTGTGAAGCTCCTGATTTTCCCTTTAATTTTGATTGATAGCCTTGCTGGATAGAGAATTCTTATATTCAGTCCTTTGTTTTGCATCACTTTGTATACAGTAGGTCCTCAGGTAATGTCAGAGATCCATTCCTAAAGTGCAACGTAATGTGATTTTCACCATAAGTCGGAACCCACCTACATAAAGCACCTACGTCACTCACATGAGCTCATACACAGCTGTAATGAAGTGAAACAGTAAAAAAAAAATTAAAAGATAATAATTCCTGATCTTGTGATAAATAAATAATAAAAAACATAAAGCACATATGTACATATGTCAAAATGACAGAACTTTTTTTTTATAAATAAATGGGAGATGGCAACATAACCATGAAACGATGTACTTCGAGTCTGACGTAACCCAAGGACTATCTGTACTTCATTTCATTCCCTTCTAGCCTGATGTGTTTCTGTTGAGAAATCATTTGATAATCTGATTGAAGATTCTTTGTAGGTAACTCTCTGTCTCTCTCTTGCAACCTTTAAGATTCTCTCTTTATCATTAACATTTGCCATTGTAATTACAATGTGTCTTGATGTGGGTCTTTTGGGGTTCATTCTGCTTGGGACTCTCTGTACTTGTGTGACTTTTTTCTTCCCCATATAAGGGAAGTTTTCTGTTATTATTTCTTCAAATAGATTCTCTAATCCTTGCTGTTCTTCTTGTCTTTCTGGCACCCCTACTATACGTATGTTACTTTGTTTCATGTTGTCCCAAAACTCCCTTAGGCTCTCCTCCTGCTTTTTTTTTTTCCAGTTGCTGTTCAGATTTGGCTTGTTTCTCTACCTTACCTTCTAACTCAATAATTCAGTCCGCTGCTTCTCCTAGTCTACTGTTGAAACCTCCCACAGTGTTTTTGATTGTAGCTATATCACTTTTGATTTCTTCCTGATTTTTTCAAAGGTTGATGATTTTTCTTATTCATCCGGTTTATGAACTTTATGACCATTACTTTGAATTCTATTTTTGACATATTGCATCCCTGTATTTCATTTAGTTCCTTTCTTGGCTATTCCTCTTTTTCTTTCCTCTAGGAATTGTTTCATTGTCTCCCCATTCTAGCTATCACCAGAAGATCCAAGCACCAAATTTCAGGTGCTGGAGCCGTGTGTAGTGGTTGCATCATGGCACCCAAACATCACTGAAGAACTCAGACATTGAGATGCGTGGCTGCCGTGGATCAACAGGAGCTACGTGTGCCGAGAATCAGAGTCCCCAGTGCTCAGTGTCGCCTCATGCGCACACCTAGAATCAGGGTGCCTGCGTGCGTGCACTGGGAAACAGAGTCCCCACGGGCATGTGCCAAATATCACAGTCCCCAAGCGTGCACCAGGAATCAGGGTCCCCATGTGCATGCACTGAGATTCGAGAATTGGAGTCTCTGGTTCTGTTTGCGGCCTCCTACACATACCAAGAATCAGGGATCCTGTGCGCGCACACACTGAGAATCGGAGTTACTGGCACTCGGTGTGCACGCACTGAGAATCAGGGTTCCTGTACGCACGCAACAAGAAAAAGACTCCCCGCATGCGCGTGCCAAGAGTCAAAGTCACTAATGCTCAGTGCAGCCTCGCACACAGAGAATCAGGGTCCCTGGCCTGCTTGGAGTGCCAGATTGCACAGCCACCCTGTGTTGGCAGGAAGCCTGCTTGTGTGCTGTGGGTCAAGCAGGCCCTATGCCACTGTGGCGGGTCAGCGGGGAGGGGGATGCACTCTGTGACTCACAGAAATCTGCAGCCGGGATATCTGGATTCTCAGTGTCTGTGCGTCTGCAGCTGTAGTTGCAGGTCTTTGTCCAGAGTGTCTGTAGGGTCCAAGTTTGCATCTGAGACCAGTCTGGGTGGTGGTGAGGCTAAGATCCTAGTTGCAGCAGTTTTGCCCTTCAAGATGGCGTGGTTTCTGTGCCAGCGCCAGCCGCCCCAGAGTGTTTGCAGTGGCAGCAGGGTTTTGCAGTCTAAGACTGCCCGGTCTGCCAGCCCCCAAAAGTCCTGCAGGATCTAACTGTCCCTAGCTCACACACACACACACACACACACACACACACACACACACCCCACATGTAAACACTCTTCTTTCACTTCCTCACTCTCTCACACTCTCTCCCTCCCTGCTTTCTTGCCAGTCACCATCTTCCTCTTCTGCACTATGCTTTTGTAGTTAAGCCTTGGTTGATGATGGTGTCACTGGGAGGGATTGCCCCTAGGCCAGTGGTTGGCAAACTGCGGCGCACAAGCCACATGCTGCTCCTTGGCCCCTTGAGTGTGGCTCTTCCACAAAATACCATGTGTGGGCATGCACGTACAGTGCAATTGAAACTTCATGGCCCATGCACAGAAGTCGGTATTTTGTGGAAGAGCCACACTCAAGGGGCCAAAGAGCTGCATGTGGCTCGCGAGCTGCAGTTTGCCGACCCCTGCCCTAAGCCAATCACCTTGGAGGATCAGCTACCACTGCAGCAGAAGAGCTGCTGGACAAGAGCCAACACTATGGAGGAGGACTTGATTCAGTGAGGCTTTGGTGCTGACCAAGTCCGCCCCTTGAGTGTGTCACTCTTGGAGGTGGTAGGGTTGTATTCTGTCATGGTCAAAGCTGACCAATGGATGCACTGGCTCCGGAGCCTCCTGGGAGGTGCAAAGTCAGCCACTGCCTATGCCCTGCCTGGGGCCACCCAGCATGAATGTCAAAGCGATCTACAGATGGCTGCTACTAGTGTTGGGATTGGAGATGCCCAGGAGAGGCCAAACTCTGATCCGAGGGGGTCTGCCACTAGTGCCGGGCCTGAGGCCACATATTGAGAGGTATGGGGCACATTGAGGCCAGCTTCTGCTTTTTTTGAGAGAAGCATGAGGCAAGAGAGGCCATTTGTATGGAAAAGCCACTGGAAATGGCTTGGATGAGCCTGCAAGTAGGGAGGGGCAGAGTTTCAGGGGATCACCAGGGTGGGTCAAAAAGTGTGAGCCAGGAGGGCCCGCGAGTGCTCCAGTCCCCCCAGGTTTTGCGACTAGGAGGGCCGACTGTGCCAAGCACTGTGCAAGGTATCTGTAGGGGACGGAGGACCCTTGCAACCAAAATCTTTTTCCCCAAGAAACAGCGCATCGCTTCTCGGCCTTTTGGCTAAGATCAAGTGTAGTATCTGTTCTTACCAGTTTAATGTCTGATATCTCCTCTTTCTGAGGACAATATATTAAATGGATTTTCGGAGCAGGAAGGTGGAATAGGAGCTTGCTCCGTCCACTCTGCGCATCGACACGCTATCGCAGTACCTCCGGGAATGGTACACACACACAAAAGATAAAAAAAAAAGAAAGAAATTTACAGTGTAAAGGGGGGAAGACGACAAAACCAATATTGTTTTTTCACCTTTCTTAATCAAGTAACATTTATTGTTGCAAAGAATATGTGTTTTTTAAATGCAGTTTTTAGTAAGTATTAGGGAGGAAACACACAGTAAGAGGCTGAGATTTAAAATAATGTCCTTGAATAGGACATTATACATTTCCTCATAAAGGTCTGGTTAATGTTTTTGTTAGTTTTGTTCCTAGAGTATATCTGTTCATAGTATGTCATAGTATACTACTATGAAACCTTTCTTGTTTCCATTATATTTTCTAATTGGTTACAGCTGGTGTGGAGAGAAGGTATTGATTTTACTGTTAATCTTGTGCATTTAGTCACCCTGCTGAACCCTTCAGCTGGTTTCAAGAAATACAGTCTATTTTGCTTCAGTCAGTGGCTATTCATACATTTTTAAGATATTTGTTTTAAAACATTTTTATAACAAGCTATGCAGTTAAGACGTATCCATACGCCACTCTTCCCAAATAGATAAGCAGCTTAGAAAATTATTGCTTCTCCACAGTTGGTCTCCCAGCCTGCAGTAGGCAATTAGGTATGAGCAGTGTAGGAACCTTAGGCCAGGTGCAGAGGTTCACCAGGGTGGAGAGCCCTGGGTGCTTAGCAACCAGCAGAACTACAAGCCCTTGTAGGACCACTCCCCTAGTGTTCATCCCTGGAAGATGACATCTAGGCTTCAGCTGTGTTTCAGCTCTGAGCCCAGAGAGGCAGCAAAATCAGATGGCGTGACACAGGGCTGGCATCAGGACCGGCTGCATTGACTAGGGACCCCCTGGTGCTGACTAATCAGTAGACCCAAGGGGGGCTCACCAGGAAAGTTCATGAATGTTCTATTGGGATTCTCCCTTGAGGCCTCCAGATAAAAGCCCTTCATTCAGGGACAGAGTGCAGCTGTTTCCATGGAGCACACCCTAGCCTTTCCCCACGCCCTTCTCCCAGAGGCCTTTTCCTTTCCTCTCTTTCTCTAAAGCTCCAAGGGCCTTTCTTTTGCCTCTGTAACTTGTTGCCTGAGCCCATTTCTTCTATGGATCGCCTCTACCTCTGTGATTTCCTTAATAAACTTGCTCTTACAGTTTGAAAAAAAAAAAAGTGTGAGCCAGGGATCACCAGGGTGGGTCAAAAAGTGTGAGCCAGGTGATAGACATTCAGATATGGTTCCCTGCCTGCTAGCTCTGTGGCTGGAGGGATCAGAAGAGGAACAATGTCCTCTGCTAGGATTTCTGTCTGGGAGGAAGCTATTCCTCCAGCTCTCGTCCTTATTCCAGGTAAGTTACTTTCACCCCAAATGTCCCAGGTTCCTCTCAAGCTGCTTCCCCAGTGCTGGAGCTCACAGAATCCAAGAAAGAAGAGACTCATGTCTGGGTCGGCAGGCTGAGGGAAAGAAAGAACCACATTGTGTATGAAGAGATCAGTGACCCAGAGGAAGATGATGAACTGTGTAAGTGGCCTTTCCTTCCAGCCCACACTGCTACAAAACACACTGTTCTCATAGTCGCACCTTGTCATTCCTTCCCTAAATCATTCCTATGCCTACACCCTTGGGATGCAGCACTGAGACTAAGTGAGGAGGCTTCCCTCCCTCTTTCTATTCCCTGCTCTGTGTAGCCAGGGATCTCCCTACCCAGCATGCCCTGGGCTCCACCTCCTGGTCAGCTCTTGAACTATAGGCCCCTGCTTCCTCTAGCCTAGGAACTCATACAACAGGTGAGAGTCCCTGTGGCATGAGCAGAAGATTCGCTTTGAGGAGCACTGGCGGGTGCATGCACAGCATGAGGTGGGGAGGAATCTGAGTGCTCAGGGTCCTGCAGGTCAGGATGAGGGGTTAGGTATTAACGGATCAGGCAATGGGAGCTCACTGCCACTTATTTCCTTTCTCTCTCCTTGTCTCCACCTCAGGGATGTGACAAGTGCCCATGAAAAGAAGCAGAACCTGGTGACCCTTCCTGAACATGGGCACCACTGTGAAGTACAGGCCATCAGGAGGACAGCAACTAAAAGAATGAGCTTACAGTAGTGAAAAGCTTAGCACTATGTTAATACGTTAATGTGACAAATGTTCTGTTAGATGTTAGTTTTATAGTGTATAGTAACACCTATTCCTAACGCATGTTCCTGTCCGTGTATCCATGCACTTACTTTGGGAAACAGGGACTGTCAGGTATCTCTGCACAGAGGAGCACTCCCCTCCCTCTCCCCAGATGTGACTGGTAAGGCATTCCAGTAGCTGGATTCCAGATGCTCTTCTCCGCATTTGTACACACACACACAGGCACACACACACTAATAGTTTGAGCATCTCCTACCTGCTCTTGCTTTTCTCTTCATTTATACACACACATAGGTGCACACAGTAACGGTTTGACTATGAGCATCTTCTACTTACTCTTCTCCACTATCAGAGTGTCCTGAGCATGTTCCTTTTATGCTGTTTCCTATTGAGCAGTTGCTCTGTGTTGCAAACCCCCACTATTCATTTACTTTCTGTCAGTTAATAAACAGACTTTTTTTCATCAGTTGTTTCTTCCTCTCTTTCTTGTGCACAAACACTGTGCACATGTGTGAGTGATTTATTTGCACATAGACTTAGTAGTGGAATTGCTGCATCAAAGATTTCATTTGTTCGGCCAACACCTAAGAGCCATGTACTGGGTACTGAACGCTGTCCGTGGTGCTGAGGAGACATTAGAGAACAAGACACAAATGCCCTTGCCCACCTGACCTTGACATTCTCCTGGGGGATATTTCCAGTTTTTATATGATGAACGGTTTGCCTTTACTCTCTGTCAGATCTGAGATTCAAGAGCTGTATTCCATTATGGATAGTGTGGAATGAGACAGAGGTGCTCTGGACTCTGTCCCAGAACTCAGGGGAGAAGGTGTGGAATCATTTTTCCAAGACTGGGAACCTCCAGAGCGCAGCTTACAGAGAGGGAGAGGCAGTGTTCTGGTGACAGTGTGGGCAGGGGAGGACACAGATGCACAGGGTGTGTGGGAGAGGGCCTGGCATACAGGCAAGGGAGACCCAGGACCCAGTGTGTGCTGTCACAGCCATCGAAAGGAGAGGGTGTCAGGGAGGACGGTGTGAGGGGTCAGTATATCCAGGGCTGAGGTCCCTGAGAACTGGCTCAGCAGTGAGAGGGGAGTCCTGCCTGGGTCAGTGAGGATGTTGCTCCACCTCTGCCTCAGCAGAAACAAATTCTCTTTTACCCTAATATAGCACTGCATTCCTCAAATCAGTATTCTGATATTAGACATTGGGTACATTATTCTCCATGTAAAAAGAGAAGAGAATGTCCAAAGTAGATCCTGAAAGATTTCCTTTTTCTTCCTCTCTGGAAAGGTGGTACACACTGACTGGGTGCCCAGCAAGGGAGACAAGTACAGGAAAGGACGACTTGAAAACACTTTGCAGTCATGAGAGGGAATAATTTGCCTTTGGTTCCAAGGTAGATAATGCTTTCCTCCTCCCCCTGCTCCATGAGACAGGTCCAGATTTTGAGATGCCAAGAGACTATGGTTTTTCCCAAACCCAGAAATCAGCCTGGACATAGATCTGAGCCCACCCCCAAGTAGCCTTCTCCCCCCACACACTGATGCCCCATGTGGATGCACATGCTCTTCTGATGAGGTCCTAAATGACTCTTTATACCCTCCTGTCTGATTTGTGTTTCAATCGTTTTTAGACTGGGTCTATAGCTAATCCCCATTCCTAGCAGAGATTTGGGAAATGCAGGGATGTGTGAGAAAGAGCAGTGCATGCATCACAAGAGGAGCCTTATGAGCTTCCTTCACCAAGACCCACAGTACACAACACATTTTGCAGTGACTCTAAACCAAATGCTCTATGAAATCAAGCTGACCCTTTGCACTTGTGATACTCTGATATTTGCTATTGTTCAGTGATACGCTATGCTATTCCATTGTAATTCATTAAAGACATGAAATTCTGCTCAAGTGACATACAACATTCTGTTGGCCTTTTATGAGTCACAACCTGCAGCTTGGAAAGCCCTTCATGGTCCCCATGGGTGTTCCAGGTGACTCCCTGCTCTGAGTCCTGTAGAAAAGGTGAAAGGAGGCCTCATTTTTCTCTTAAGCAGTTTCTTGAGAAATGGTGACCTTGAGACTTATTACCCCCTGGGCCAGGCCTGACCAGGGGTGGGGTAGATGGGGAAGCATCCCTGGTGTTTGGGTAAATACTCCAGTGTTTCTTCTTTAGCGTCACGCTACTACCACAGTCAGAACACTTCTGGTTTTCCCCCCACACTAACCTATTCTGTACAACATCATCTGTGTGTTCCACAATTCAATTCAGTTCTGACACTAACCAGAGTTAGCTTAGTGCCCACAGGTTAAGGACTCAGTCCTACAAGTCTGCTCCTGCCTGCCAGATGCCAATTGCAAGTTCCAGGTTTTTCCCTGTATTCTGAAAAAATGGCTATAAATCCAAGGTTTCCATGACCCCTTCTTGAGTTCAGTCAATTGCTAAAATGTTTACAATAAGGAATGTGATAAAGGATGCAGATGAACAGCCAGATGAAGAGATACATAGAGTGACATCTGGAAAGGTCCAAAGCACAGGAGCTTCTGTCCCCGTAGTGTTGGATTTTTTGTTTGTTTTGTTTTTATTGATTTTTTACAGAGAGGAAGGGAGAGAGATAGAGAGTTAGAAACATCGATGAGAGAGAAACATCGATCAGCTGCCTCCTGCACATCTCCTACTGGGGATATGCCCGCAACCCAGGTACATGCCCTTGACCGGAATCGAACCTGGGACCTTTCAGTCCGCAGGCCGACGCTCTATCCACCGAGCCAAACCGGTTTCGGCAGTGTTGGATTTTATTTCTCTCCAAGCATATGAATGTATTCACCAATCCAGAAGCTCTTTGCACCTCATACTATTGGGATTTCATCTAGGCTTCATCATGTAGGCATGATCCATCATTATATTTCCAGCCTCTCTTCTTTTTCAAGAGAATGGAAGGTGAAGCTGAAAGTTCTAAGCTTCTAATCATGGCTTGGTCTTTCTTGTGAACAGCCCCCATTCAGGAGTCACCGCAGTGTTGCCTCATTAGAACAAATAGTGTTCTTACCACTTAGGAAGTTACAAGGGTTTTAGGTGGCCTATGCCAGAAAGTGGCGGAAGAGGCCAGGATGTTTATTTTTTATTATTTCACACCAGGGTTTATTCTGGTGGGGAGGGATATGGGCTCAGAGCCAACTGGGTTATGCTGAAATGACAGACAACCACAGTTTATCACTCATGTTTCTTGTCCATCTCAGCTGAACTGGGGCTCTTCTCCACATTACAACACCCTCATGTCAGGACCCAAGGACACAGAGCAGCCACACAGGTGGCCTGGCAGAGAGAAAGGAGAGTGTGGCTAAGCATGAACTGGGTCATCAAATGGCTAAGTCTGACCATAAGGGTGAGATTGTGCAGTCCTCTTGGATAAGTGGAGGCTAGGTTATAGGTTATTTGTGAACATTCTAAAATCTGCCACAAGGGCAATAAAAAATAAAATCAGTCACAAGGAGGATGTGACATCATAAATGAGAATGTGGTAGGGGGGAAAGGAGTGAGAATTTTATCCCCCCCCCAAGACAACATTCAACAACCCCCTCCCCTCTGACACCTGTCAGTCTGTTCTCTGAATCTAGTCGGTAGATGTTGTGAAACATCTTACAATGCATAGGACAGCAACCCCCTCAAAGAATTATTTGACCCAGAATGTCAGTGGTGCCAAAGTTGAAAATCCTGGCTAAAGGAGTACTTAAGTTGTGAGGTTTTAAGTGTCATACAGGAGATCTCTCCATGAGGGTAGGCAAGTAGAAGGATGGTACAGTTTATAAGTTAATCCATTTATCACAAGGCACTTATGAGGCCTTGACTGTGTTCAGAGCTCTATACTATAGAGTCTATAGTAAAGGAAGATAAGGTGAGAAACTAGGTTTCTGTAGTCATCTTAAAGGAGAAAGTTGATGGTGCATGGGTCTTTTTGTCCCCAGTGCTCTGGGGGCCACATCAGCTCTATGTAAAGAGTTCCCATGTGGGGGGATCTGTTTCTCTGCTTTTTCTTCCACCTCAGCATGACCCTGTGTCAGGGACTGCAGCTCCATAATTGACTGATTATCCAGAAAGTCCTCCCACTCCATCCTTCTGTAGGCTCTTTGCCTCTCCAGGTACATTTTATGTTATTGAATGTATTGGGATGACATCCTATCTAATAAAATGGTAATGTGCAAATTAACCGTCACTCCATTACAAAGATGGTAGCACCCATAGCCACAAGATGGCGGTGCCCAGTCCTCTCAGCCCCGCCAGAGTCCCCCAGTCTCAGCAGGGGGTGGCCGCTGAGAGCAGCAAGTATGAGCAGCCTGGTGGAATGCTTGCTTCATTGACGCGGCAATGAGGCAAGCGTTGCACCCAGCCACAGAGGCCCTCTGGGCAGCAGGCACAGAGAGGCCAGTGGGGGTGTTCCGCACCTGGTGTTCCACACCTGGCTGCAAATGGGCCTCTGGGCAGTGGGCGCAGAGCGGCCAGGCCCTGCAGAAAGCTACTGGTGTGCAGGGCTACTAGTTGGTTAATAAAAATATATCGTTTCAGGTATATAATTCTATAATACATCATCTGTGCATTGTATTGTGTGTTCACCACCCCAAGTCAAGTCCCCTTCCATCACCATTTATCCCCCCTATACTCTCTTCTACCTTCCCCCCACTGCCTTTCCCTCTGGTGATCACTATGCTGTTGTCTGTCTATGAAGGGTGTTGTTTTCCCGCTTAATCCCTTCATCTTTTCCATCTAGCCCTCCAACCCCGTCTCCTCTCTAAGAGTCTGACACTATTTTGTTTGTTAGTTCATTTTGTTCATTAGATTCCACATATGAGTGAAATCATATGGCACTTGTCTTTCTCTAACTGGCTTATTTATTTTGCATAATGCTCTCCAGATACATCCATGCTGTTGCAAAAGGGAACATTTCCTTTTTTATGGCCAAGTGTAAATGTACCACAGCTTTTTATCCACTCATAAGTTACATTTTAGAATCTGCTGGTCAAGCTCCATGATTTTTTAAAAAGTCTATTGTGACTCTGACTGGAATTCCTCTGAATTTATAGATCAATTTGGGGGATAATGACATCTTTACACTGCCAAGTCTTTCCATCCAAGAACTTGGGCTATGTCTCCATTTATAAGGTATTTTTGTGTTTTCTCTGATGTTTTATTATTGCTTACATCCAAAGTTTGTACCTTTTTTGTTAGATTTAGCTTTTGTTGTTAGTCTCTATTTCTCACAAGAGGATGGTGGGGACCTGAGGCTCAGAGAAGTGCTCAGTCCCTACTATCCCATTCACACCTTAAGGAACTGTTAGAGAAAACAGATCTTCTGATTCTCCATCAGAGACAGAGGGCTTGAGGGGCACTGCTAAGAGTGTATGACATTTACACTGAAAGTCAGCCAACCAATCACATATGAGAACCACAGTCGTCATAACTTTTCTACTTTTTTTTTTTAACTTTTCTACTTTTGATGGACACTAGACTTTAGAAATCAGGAAAGTATTGGATGGGGGACAGAGGAAGAAAGGAAACTGAGAGACAATGAGAAAACTACCCTGTCTCCATAATATTGCCTAGATTTAGTCCAGATCAGTTCACTCTGTTGGCTCTATTAAGATTTATTCTTTCTTAGGGAAACATGTGCTTGTGGGAACATTGTTTTTGAACCAATGACATAGGCCAATGGGGCTCTGGGCAACATATTATGTGTTTTACAGTTTTAACTGAATATTATATTCATAAAATGTATGAATCAAGTTATCACTGTATGGGACCTGGTTCAGACACTAAGGGGGTAGGACACTCTGACCATCCTCTTTTCTTTAGGGTGATTAACCAGGGAACAGATAGGTTGAGCTAGTCCCCTCTTTACAAATGTGCTTCTCTCCTTCATTATTACTGTGATGGGTTGAGGTTACCTCAGACCCTGATATGCTCCTTTCTCAGCATTACCCACACCTATCCTAGGGAGCCCTTCCTAGGTAGTAGGTAGGAAGTTCAGTCATTAAAGGTTATTAGAGTGCCACCTGCTGGTGTAAGAGTGTTGTAGGCCCAATAGCCCTTCAGTTCTGAGGGTAGTTCTTGCTTTTTCCATCCATTTATGCTCTGCTTTGAGTTTCTCTGGATATACTCTTATCTTTTTAGTTGATTCTTCCTGCTTATTTTGGCTTCTGGTTCCCTTCACCCTTTTAAATCTTATCTGAACTTCTTTCTTTTTTTAAGGAATTCTTCAGAATTTCTTATTTTCCAGTACAAATGGTTTCCCAACTAATGATGGTTCAACTTACAATTTTTCAACTTTACAATAGTGCAAAAGCAATATGCATTCAGTGGAAACAGTACTTTGAATTTTGATATTTTCCCAGGCTAGCAATATTTGATACGGTGCTCTCTCGTGATACTGGGCAGTGGCAGTGAGCCACAGCTTCATTAGCCACACAATCATGAGGGTAAATAACTGATACTCTTGTACTGTGTTTTCAGGGGTTTTTTTGTATTGTGTTTTGTGTTTACACATAAATTACATGGTAGTCAAAACTTTATTATAAAATAGGTTTTATGTTAGATGATTTTGCCCAACTGGAGGCTAATGTATAAATGCTTTGAGCAAGTTTGAGGTAGGCTAGGCTATGCTATAATGTTCAATATTAAATGCATTTTCAACTTATGATGGGTTTATTAGGGCACAGCCCCATTATAAGTCAGAAACATCTGTACTTTATTAATTCTTCTGTCATTTCAGTGGATCACTGGGAAGGTAGACAAGTTGGCTCAAGCAGCCATCTTCAGATAGACTTTAGGATGTTTTATAAAAGTTTCTAGTATAAAAAGTTGTTTTAGTTTGATTATATTGTGTTTAGAAAATGTTCCTTACATTTTTCTACATTTAACGAGGTTCTCAAGATTGTCTTTGTGGCCTATTACATGATCAAATGTCTTTTTTTAAAAAAATATATATTTTATTGATTTTTTTACAGAGAGGAAGGGAGAGAGATAGAGAGTTAGAAACATCGATGAGAGAGAAACATCGATCAGCTGCCTCCTGCACATCTCCTACTGGGGATGTGCCCGCAACCCAGGTACATGCCCTTGACCGGAATCGAACCCGGGACCCTTCAGTCCGCAGGCCGACGCTCTATCCACTGAGCCAAACCGGTTTCGGCAACATGATCAAATGTCTTAATGTTCATGGTTATTATACAGAAGGTTGGGCGGATTGATTATTCACTTTCGTTAAAGAACAATTCTTGGAGCTTCATGCCGAAACCGGTTTGGCTCAGTGGATAGAGCATCGGCCTGCGGACTGAAAGGTCCCGGGTTCGATTCCGGTCAAGGGCATGTACCTGGGTTGCGGGCACATCCCCAGTGGGAGATGTGCAGGAGGCAGCTGATCGATGTTTCTCTCTCATCGATGTTTCCAACTCTCTATCTCTCTCCATTCCTCTCTGTAAAAAAATCAATAAAAAATAAAAAAAAGAACAATTCTTGGAGCTTCATTATAGAGGTGAAAGTGGCAACTTCTAGCCAATCTATGAGGTGCTGGAGGAGAATCTACAAATGAACTTTTAAAATTTGATTTGATTTGATTTGATTTGATTGTTGACAGTATTACAGATGTCTCTGATTTTCTCCCTTTTTGCCCCCCTCCACCCAGTAACTTACCTAAGGCCCACTTCTGCTCTTTCTCCTTTTTCTTTTTTTTTATTCCTTATTGATTAAGGCATTACATATGTGTCCTTATCCCCCCATTGCCCCCCCACCTCCCAGTTCATACCCTCACCCCCTTAGTGTCTGTATCCATTGGTTAGGCATATATGCATGCATACAAGTCCTTTGGTTGATCTCTCCTCCTTCCCCCACCCTCCCCTGCCTCCCCTCTGAGTTTTGACAATCTGATCAATGCTTCTCTGTCTCTGGGTCTGTGTTTGTTCATCCATTTATGTTGTTCATTATTTTCCACAAATGAGTGAGATCATGTGGTATTTATTTCTCCGACTGACTTATTTCACTTAGAATAATGCTCTCCAGGTCCATCCATGCTGTTGCGAATGGTAGGAGTTTCTTCCTTTTTACAGCAGCATAGTATTCTCTCTTTCTCCTTTTTCATTCTGAGATTGGAGTTTTTTAAAAGACAGTTACAAAGAACAGCTCTTGCCTCTGGTGATTCAAACTGCAATTTTGTCTCCTTGGATTTCTATCAATTTGATTCCACCTTTCTGTCTACTAGGAGTGCCTTAGTATTTCTGGTGGCCCACCAGCACCTTTTCTTGTTTTCCTGTACTGTTAAAAAATTATCCTTGTCCGGCCGTCATGGCTCAGTGGTTGAGTATCAACCAGGAGATCACAGTTCAATTCCCAATCAGGACATATGCCCAGGTTGCACCTAGATCCCCAGTAAGGGGCGTGCAGGAGGCAGCGGTCAATGTTTCCCTCTCATTGATGTTTTTATTTCTCTATCCCTCTCTCTTCCTCTCTCTCTCTAAAAATCAATAAAAACATATATTTTTTTAAAAGTCTCCAAACAAACAATACGGAGAAACTGCACAGAATAGTGCATGAGAGGGAGGAAGGAGGGAGAATTTGCCTGGCTCAGTCCATTTCTTTTCTTAATGGTCAAAATGTACCTAACAGATACTAACTCCCCCATATTTCTAGACTGCATCATCTGGCCCCTGGGGCAGCTGTTTTGGAAACCAGATACCACACTTTGAGGTGTAGTGTTTCATACATCCCAAATATGGTGGAAGGAGCCGAAAAGTTCAAGTGTGCAGCTCACTGGCCTTTCTTTACAGGAGCATCCAAATGTGAGAACCAAATGCCCCCAGAGAAGTCCTAAATTCACCTGGTAATTGTAATAGTCAGCTGTGCTAGCTAATTGCTTTTTTCTGAAAGAAAAATTAAACTATGTCTATGTCAAGCGACTGAACTGTTTATAGCTTGGAGCCAGGCACCTAGGGTAAACTCCCAGGTGAGAGAGTGATGGGGTGCTTATCTTCCTTGACATAATATTTCAAAGAGATGGGTCCAAGGCTCTTAAGAAAGTCATTCATGGGTTATGGGCTGGCAAGAGACTTATTTAGCTTTTAAAAAGATGTACATATATATCAAAGTTAGTAGTTTGTAGCTGTCTAAATATCCAGTAAGGTTCAAAGTAAAGCAATTATCACAATTGCAATAGAATGAATTTTTAAATTCGATATAATACTCATCTTGGGGGCAAAAAGAATGTTAAATTTAAAAAGCATTTACAATGGTGAATGATTAAAGCAGATTCTTGCTTAACAATACACAAAAATTCTCCTTCTTCTTGTCACTGGGTTGTGCCACCACATCATTAATCTTTAAACTTCTACTGACTTTCTTGTATTCTCTCCAACATATCCCCTGACAAAAAAACAGGCTGAACTAGTTAAAAAAAAAAAGCGGAAATTCCAGGGCTAGCTAAGCCTGCTCATGGGAATCAAATGAGAAATCCAAGGACCACCCCCAAGAAATCTGTTTGCACCAGAAAAATCCAAGATGGCACCTGAAACCCCTTCCCAAGCCAAGTTATGTATAGCTAGATATGTTCCAAACATGTTTGGGAACTGCACATGCTCCCTTGGAAATCCAAGATCCCTTCACCTGTTATGGACAGCTTCTGCAAGGGAATGGGGGGGATGGCCCTACCCCTGCACAGTGGGGGACTTTTCAAGTGTCAGGGGACTTCCAGGTCCTTGACTCACCCAGGAAAAATTTCAAGGAAGAACTGAAGTGAGAACAAAGCAAGTTTTATTCAGATAGAGAAAAAGAAAGAGGCCAGGGTGTGGGCACTCTGTGAAAGAAGCAAAAAGTATGCATTCAAGTGGACACAGGCCAAACCACAAGTTCGGTGCTCTGTGGTCAATTACTTCTTGGGATTTTGTTTCTAAGGAGAGGGTTGTCTCCAAGCTTTGTGGCGCCAAATTCTGACTCCACCTTCTGGTTGGAGGGGGCCTTGTTGTGACTTCAGTGACCACCGCAGGAGTTTCCTGCCATTAACTGTTTCCCTTTGATCAAGCCCAGAGTTGGGGACTCAGGTGAGAGGATGTGAGTTCCTACTTCCTCACTATACTTGTCAGGATTTTTCTGGAACTTCTTTCTATCCTGCCTCACATCCTTCCTTGGGAATCCCCACCCCTGAACTGACCTACCCCCCACCACCACCCTTTAATAACTTTCCTAATTTCCCAGAATCAAGGAGAAGGAATAATTAGGCATTCAATTATCCTTCTTCATTCTTTGGCCAACAATAAAGTTTCTGACTTGCTTTGCCGAATATTGTCTGTGAACAACACCCAGCAGGACAAGCACCATTAAGGGTGAGGTGTTACTCATTGTAATTGCCTACCCCAGAGGATGGAGGGCTAGGGAAGGAATGCCTAGTTACTAGCCAGCCAGGCTGAACTTTTCTAAGAGCTTTTCAACCCCACTATGCCTTGATGTGACCATGCCACCTCAGACTCCACTGAGCCAGCCCTACCATTTTTCTACTCTGTGGTGTTTACAGGACAGGTAATGAGCCTTCCAAAAAAAAATATGAGCTTTTCTGGATACAACTAGAAAGCTCCACCTCAGCTTATTCTCCATCTGTGGCCTCCAATCTTTTCCCACTCTAAGCCATCTCATCCCCCAATGAGGACCAAACCATCAAGTTTTATTGCTAGAAATAGTCCTGAAATCCAAATACTTCCTCACCTCTTCTGTGGCATCTGCAGGCCTCATTTAATCATCCTAGAAATCCAATTAGTTGGATACCCTAGTTATTCCTGGTTTACTTGAGTAGACTGAGGCACAGAAAGATTATTTGACTTAAAAAAGGTTACACAGCTAGTAAGCTAAGAAACCAGATTTGAAACCATGCAGCCTGGCTTTGGAGTTTACACTCTAAAAGGCAAGTGCTCTTAACTATTCTACAATTCTACCATTACTTAGAATCTATATCCATCTCTTTTTTGTTGTTAATCCTCACCCAAGGATACTTTTTCCACTGATTTTTTTAGAAAGAGTGGAAGGGAAGGAGGGAGGGAGGGAGGGAGAGAGAAAGGAAGAGGAGAGAGAGAGAGAGAGAGAGAGAGAGAGAGAGAGAGAGAGAGAGAGAGAGAGAGAGAGAGAGAGAGAAACATCCATGTGAGAGAGGCACATTAATTGGTTACCTCCTGCACGCACCTGGATCGAACCTGCAACCCAGGTATGTGCCCTTGACCGGGAATCGAACCTTCAACCCTTCAGTGCTCAGGACAACGCTCTAACCACTGAGTACACTGGCCAGGGCAATATATAAAACAAGAACTCTTTTCTTTCCTGTACCTCCCCTCATCTTCCATGTTTATATTACCTGGAACTTTAGTTTAAGATTTTTTTTTTTAAATATACTTTATTGATTTTTTACAGAGAGGAAGGGAGAGAGATAGAGAGTCAGAAACATCAATGAGAGAGAAACATTGATCAGCTGCCTCCTGCACACTCCCACTGGGGATGTGCCCGCAACCCAGGTACATGCCCTTGACCGGGATCGAACCTGGGACCCTTCAGTCCGCAGGCCGACGCTCTATCCACTGAGCCAAACCGGTTCCGGCTTTAGTTTAAGATTTTAATTTTTAAAATTTACAATCAAAACTTATTTAAACTTTTCAATAAATTTTAGTTTTTCCCCTCACCATTGCTTATTGGAACCCCCTCCTTCCTCCTAAATCCATTTTTTTTCTTCTTGCTGAATCACATACCATAATCCTTTCAGAAGAGGCATGTAAATGATGAATTTTCTGAAATATTTTTGCTTTCATATGGATTATCTTGGCTATAGAAATCTAGGTTCAAAGTTATTTCTCATCATCTCTTTGAAGAACGTCTCCATTGTATTTTCTCCTCTTTTTTCTCTGGGACCTTGTGGGATCTTCACCTTATCCTTTAGAATTGTATCTTAAACCTAGAAATTGTATTTATTGAGTGTGTTTGTGTGTGCGCGCACGCGCGCCTGTGTGCATTAATCATGTTCAGAACTTAGTGGCTCTTTTCAATTTGAAAATTCAAGTCTTTCTTCATATAATTTTCAAGTGTCACAAATTATTCCTTTGATTTTTTTTTTCAATCAATTAGAAATATGCAAACCATTCTTAGTTCAAGGGCCAAAAATAGACCGTGGGTTGAATTTGGCCTGTGGGCCATAATTCACCCATTCTGGTGCTAGAACATCAATTCCAGGGATAACTGTCTGCTTGATTCACTGCTGTATCCCCTGCACCTAGAACACTGCCTGGCACCTCGTAGACTCTCAATAGATGTTTCTGAAATGAGCAAGTGAATGAAATAATGAGTTGGGGAGCAAGTTACTGAAGGAGTGGAGAAGTGAGTGAACACATGAGAGTCAGCTCCATACTACTTCTCAGGGCCTCAGTTTACCCCTGTTTGAACCTAAGCAAGTTCCACCAAGAAGTTTTAGAAAGAGATCAGAAGGCTGAGGCAAGCGTTGAAACTAACATCTTTATTTTCCCCCTTTAACTTGAGGGTAATCCTGACAGATTCTACCAGGAGGAGGCAAAAAGGACTGGGCTGGGCAGGGCTCTCTGAGGACCTGGCCTCCTCCTGCTCCTGTGGAGTTGAGATGAGGACCGTGATCCAAGCTCAGCATCCCTGGGGAGGACAGTGGACCACTCTGCAGTCTCTGTGGCCACCTACTTCCGACAGCCATGTTAATGGGAATCAGCCACCTTCACACACCAGGCAGGAGGGACCTGGAAGAGTGGCCTCATCTTCCTCTATACACAGAGATGCATGCGCACAGGAGTCTGGTTGGACCAGGGCACGATCAGTGTCCAGACACATGGCTCCGGCCTGTGGCCCAGTTGAAAAACATGAAGCCTAGACTGATCACCATGAAGAGCACCCCCAAGACACCAAAACACAGAGCCTATGGACAAGAGGAAGAGAATATGAGACTGGATGGGTCACCACAGCAGAGCTCCTCCTGAGAATGTTCTTCAAGGCCCTCCAGAGAGTCCTCATTCATTTCTGACTCTCCTTTGTGCTCCTCTTTCCTTAAATCCAGACCATTCCTTTAATCTTCCTTCCATCTTCCTAGAACCCTTTAGGGAGTACTCTCCTCCATCCTCCTTGAAGGTTCTCCTGACTCTCTTCTAATAGTGCGCCTTCCATCTGGAGAACACTCCCTCTATGCCAACCTCTTATTGAGTGTCCCCTCTGTCTTCCCAGACCCTGCTGGTGCTCTGTTTGCTCAGCCCCTTCCTAAGACAATCTCCTTCACTCTTTCAGACTAACCACCTTTTTCTCTGGATGAACCATCTTTGCCCAGGTCCCTCTTGAAAAAGTTCCTTCTATCTCTAGTCATCTTGGAGTGCTCCATCCTCAGAGCAACCACCTTTCCCCAGTCCTCCCCTGGAAAGCTCACCTGGATCTTGGGCAAAGAGGAGAGGGGCTCCACCTCAGAGGGTACAATACGGAGGTAGAAGACACTGGGAAGGATGAAGATGAGGCTGGGGGCTGAGGTGGACCCTGAAGTACAAGCAAGAGGAATAGGAGTCTATGTAAGTTTGGGGTACAAGGCCCATATTAGATGGGGACTGGGGTTTGGGTACTGACCGATAACCCCAAAGATATCCCGGATGGTCGGTACGTAGATGACAAGGACATTAACCAAGATGAGCAGAATCACGGCTATGGCCACATGCCATGGCCAGCTGAAGGCTTTGCTTGGGAAGAGCAGCTGCTGTAGGGCCCGGCGGATCTGTAGCCAGAGTAGGGTGGGACACAAGTCAGCGCCCAAATGCTGCCTCCCCTTCCTTGTGGTCATCTGTCTTTGCCTCCACCCTCTGTCTGAGATCCCTGATTTCCCTTCCATCTGACTGTCTCCACTTTATCTGACCATCCATCTATGCCTCTACCCACTGTCTATTACTTTTTCTCTGTTGGATCATCCATCTATGCCTCTACCCACTGTCTGAAATCTTTACCTCCTCCTCTATCTCTCCTCCCCTGTCTGACTACCCATTTGTCCTTCCATCCTGTCTGAGATCCCTGCCTCTTTCCATCTGACTATCTCTCCCCTCTTTCAAGTCATTTCACCTCCTCATCTGAGAGTTTGTCCCTCTTATACCTTACTGCTTTTGCCTCCACCCTTTTTGTGCCTAGCCTGTTTCTTCATTCTGACTGTCCATCTATGCCACTACCCTCTTTCTGACCCTTTTTGCCTCCCTCTTCTGTCTACACCAGTGATGGCGAACCTTTTGAGCTCAGTGTGTCAACATTTTGAAAAACCCTAACTTAACTCTGGTGCCGGGTCACATATAGAATTTTTTTGGTATTTGCAACCATAGTAAAACAAAGACTTATATTTTTGATATTTATTTTATATATTTAAATGCCATTTAACAAAGAAAAATCAACCAAAAAAATGAGTTTGCGTGTCACCTCTGACACGCGTGTCATAGGTTCGCCATCACTGGTCTAGACAGACATCTGTGCCTCCTTCCTTCAACTGCTACCCCTGTGCCGGGGCTGACCGGCAGACTCTGAACGATGGATGAATGATTACTCTGACACACTTTTCTGTGAAAGAGAGGCTAAGGAACTAGTTGGCATAAGGAGCCAAAAAAGCCTTGATAGCAAAACACCCAGGGATCAGACTTGTTTGGAAAAGTCAAGGTAGGGGCTGCTGCCTTTGGCAAGGCCCCCCCAGAGGACCCTGGTCTTTTGGAGGATCCTCCTTACAGACATTCCAATCAAGTCTCATGCTTCCCCACACCCCTGTCCTCCAGGCTGTCTCTATCCTACCATCTATTTTTGCCTTCTTCTGTCCATCTGACAACTCTACCTTCCCTGTCTGTCCATCCCTGCCTCCTCCATCCATCCCTTCATCCACTCCTATCTCCAACATCCATCCAAACATCTATGCCTGTACCCTCTACCCATGTCCCTCTGTTCCATGTCCCCCCTTGGTCCCCACGCACAGGGAATAACACAACTGGCACAGTGAGAGTGACTGCAAGCAGCACTGCCAGGCGCACACAGAGGATGAGCAGGTCCTTTTGGCTGTACATATGTAGCATCTCCGCCTCCACGCTGCCTGGGCCATAGGACATGGGACAAGGGATGCTGGATGTGGCAGGAGAACCAGAACCAGTGTCCCCCCTCCCCCCACACACACACATACACACAGAGTAACAAAATCTACATTTGTGATGCATACTGTCCATTTGGAAACTGATGAGTCCGGAGGCATAGAGGAAAAGTGCTCAGGCTCCTGCCCCAACAGTCTTCCCAGTCCCCACCCCAGCTGCCACCCAACCCTGGCTCCAGCTCCACTCACTGTAGAAGGTAAGGTATCCAAAGGTGGCTGTAAGTGCATACATGCAGAACATGGCACCGATGGACACATTGGCTACAGCTTGCATTCTGTGCTTGGAGGGCCTAAGGTACAGAGGTCATAGAATTGTAATGCCCATATCCCTGGACTTGGTCCAGACCCCTCAAAACCAGCCTCCACACTCCAGAGTCCCCTTCCCCCAGAGCTGACATTCAGCTGGTACACTCTTGGATTCCCATCTCTACCTCCCTTGTGTAACAAGCCAAGCCTCCCCTCTCTGTCCATCCATATCTCATCCCATAGGACCATCTTTGCCCATATCCTCTGTCTGACCATCTCTGCCTCTCCCTTCCACTTGACTGTCCCTGCCCCTCCCTTCTATCTGACCATCCCTACCTAATTATCCACACATCTCCTATCATATCATCCCTGAGCCCCTTTTGTCCTGTCATATCCCTGTCCCCATCCATGCATGCCACCCCTCCATCTGATCATCTCTGCTGCCCCACTCTGTCCATTAACACCTGTATTGGATGTTAAAAGAGTAAAATGCTTGGGCCCCAATCAGTAAACAGTCACTTCCCTGTGTCTCCTGAGACCTCCTGTCCACTTCAAACCCCTCCCTTTGCATAATCTACAATCAACAATCAAGTTACAGTCCCAGAACTGCTGTAGGGATTGTCAGACATCATAACTATTGCCCCACCTGTTGGTTCATCAAACATGCCCACTTGCCTGTCCAGTCACCGGCAGAGCTCCGTGTAAATGGGCAGCACCTCAGGGTGGCAGACAAAGGCAAAAGCCATAATGGGCACTGTGTAGAACATCTAGGGGAATGGCCAAGTACAACAGATTAACACCTATAGGGTTCCATCCCCTATTCTCCATACTCCTGGCCCCACCACTGCTCTTCATATCAGATACTTGAAAGTCCCCAATGTCCAATACTCCAGAGGGCCTGAGTGTGGTGCAAGCCCTATTGGCCTGCATACCCACCTGTGAGTCCACTGTGAACATCTGGGCCTCACAGCTTCTGTTGAGTCCCTGGCTAGGAAGGACTGAGGGGCTCTTACTCTCTGTTGCTGTCTTATTGTGGCCCACATCACAGCTAATATGGAACTTCTTATAGATGACCTGAGGAAGAAAGGATGGGGAAATGAGGTTACAGGGAAGGCTGTGTCCCAATGCCCCAAACTCTCTCCACTTCTTCAAGTCCTTCTCTCAGACTCACTGAAATGAGGAAAAACAGCATGCAGGTGAGAGAAAGACCACTGGTATATCCAAGGTAGCCTGCAAGGAGCAATAACACAGAAATTCAGAAATACAGGGACCCCCTACAGCAAGCATGTCAAACTCATGGTCAGTGGGCCGCATGCCTTATTCATGTGGCCTGCCCGCTACAAGTTTGACATGCTTGCCCTACAGCATATATTAAACCCCTAGTCTGGTTTTCAAGACTCCCTTACCCCAATTATGCCACACCTTTGCATAAGCTTTTACTTCTGCTTGGACCAGCCTCCCCTCCAGAGCAAACTCCTATTCATCTGTTAAAACCCACACCAAAAAAGCTCTCCCCTAGTGTTCAATAGCCCTTGAAAATGGGATTCTCTCAATCTAGCTACCCTTCTCTCACCCCACTATCCAATGACCAACACAGGAAGCCTCTTACCCAAGTGTCTCATGAGGGCCAGTGGCAGGATGATTAACACACTAACCATGATGATGAGAAGGTTTCCATTCAAGAACCAGCCCCTAAACAGACAGGCAAACACAGTGACTAGTTGCTGGCCAAAAAAAATTGTCAGGCAGACATAGAAGATGGCCAGACAGACAGATTTCTGCCCGTAATCAGGAGATGAGCCAACACCTCAGCTATAAGAAGTCATTCACGTGGTTACAATGATGGCACAACAAGATTGATAGAAACAGCCAGACTAATTATAAGACTATCTGCCAGACACTGTCAGAGGGATACATCTGAGAACACATGCACAGCTAGACAAAACTGTGCTGTCAGACTCACAAGTGAATACACAACCAGATGGGTAAACAACACCCCAAGTCAGTCAGACTCATATAGTCCAACACAAAGTTTCAGACACAGAGTGAGCCATGACCCTGGTGTCTGACAGGTAGAACAACAGTCTGATGATCTGGCTGACTGGCAGACAATGATGCAGAGTCAGACAAAAGTCAGAAACACACATGTGGTTGTTTGAACAGCTCAAGGTTTGTTGAACACCTGAAAGTAGCTGGGTTGATTTGGCCACGTGACCAAAGACAGAAATATAGACCACATGAATCAGCCAGCTGGCCACACTATTGGAACCACACTCAAAGAAAGACTGGGATCTGTATAGATAATGGAGGGAGGTGCTCAGGTAAGACAGTTAATACAGAATCAGTTGAACAACTGCTCATTTGCTCAAAAGAATTTTATTGCGTGCCTACTATGTTACATCTCATACATACACACAGTTACACCGACATAAACCAACAAAGCATCATTGGCCATATATACAGTGGGAGCTGATTATAATAATTAGACACACCTAGGTACATAGACTGCCAGCTACCTGGATGGTTTCAGAATCAAGCCAAAAATCTAAAAAGATACACAGAATCAACCATCATATCCAAACAACTGAACAGATTCAGCCAGCATATGGATCCAGAATTTTTACAATGCAGTCATTTGAATGCATAATCAGAACAATGATCAAGCATACATGGTTGGAACAATACAGAGGACATGTACAGAGTTATAGGTGAGGATCACTTACACAAAGCCAGAGAGAATTTGCCAGAACAATGGTCACTAAATTAAACAGAGATGGAGTCTACTGGCACATACATTTGGAGCAAATCACATATACATAGTTGGCACCACAGTATACGTCACACATACATACACACTGTTGGAGTCAGTGACCACACATATAGCGAGACAGATTCAGCCAGCCTGATGGACCCAGAATCAAACAGAATCTGTTGAACATGGAAAGTCAGAGTAAACAAATGTCAAATACACATGGTTGGAATTACAGTATACAGGACACAGCTATAGTTGGCTATCAGACAGCTGACCAGAGAACCTGCCACTACAACAGTAACAGAAGCAAAATCCACAGAGTTTAGATCTGCTGAGAGTAGTTGCATGATCAGCATGGGAGTACACTGGACATACAGATTCAGCCACCAGATGGAATCAACCAGAGCAGTCACAGAAATCAACATGGTCTATTAGACTCCTATAGTCAGAGCAACAGTCACACATACTGCTGGCATCACAATACTCAGGAATCACAGTCTGACCAGAGCCAAGGGGTGTTGCTTACTCACCTCTCAGGTTCCATGTTCAGGAAGGTGCCAATAACCAGGGGGAGTTCGGATTTGATGATGAACAGGTAACTGGACATGGCTGGTACAGGTGAGGAGAGTTGTAAACAAAAGGATTTCCCTCATCCCCTTACCCCATTTTCCCCAGCCCAGCCTGGGGAAGCCCACCTCACCCCACCCTCTTCCCTCTCGCTGATCCCTCCACTTCCCAGAGTCCTTACCCCCAACATTGTGCAGACAGATGACCATGGCCACCACCACCTTCCCCACAGGCCCCAGTGCCCTCTGTCCCAGCTGCTCATAAGCTCGGATGCCTGGGGGCGGGGGGAGGGCAGGAAGGCACAGGTTGTGGTCCAGGAAGCCAGGGGAGAGGTTAGGAGCCAAAAAGTCTGGGAGTTGGGGAATTGGGGTTTAGAGTAATTGAGTCTGATTGATGGGGACTGGGGATGAGAGTTAGTTACAATTGGGCTTGGGGTAGGATCTGGGAGGTGGGATCTGTGGTCAGGAACTGTGGCCAAGGAGAAGGTAGGAGGTGGGCTGGAGTTGGGTAGTGGGGATCATGGGAGCAAATAACTATATACATAGTCTGAGATCACATACACATGGTCTGAGTCCATGGTGGAAGTAAAGTCTGAGATCTGGGGCAATGGAAGCTTGGAAGCTGGGGTCTGAGGACTGGGTCTCTGAACCCTGGTCTCAGGGTTCTACAGCTAGCTGGCTTCCATGGTTGTGGGGACTAGAGACTGAAGGGAGGAGTTAGAGGAGGAATGTATTGGTCTAGGGATGAGGAGGGTCTGAACAATGGGGTTTATGGCCAGACTGAGGGCTGGGGATTGGGAATTGGGGATCTGGGAGTCCAAATGAGGTCTGAGGGCCAGGGTCAGTCTGGGGTCTGGAGTCCAGGGATTTAAGTGGGGTTTGGGGTCAGGGTGGTATGTCCAGAGTCGGGGGGTTGGTTTGAAATCTGGTGTCTCAGTCAGGGGAGTGGGTCAGGGGTCTGGATTGAGCTCTGGGGCTCACCTACAACACCAGCACAGGTCAGCAGGAGATGGATGGAGTATGAAGACAGAAGAGCAATGCACAGCAGCAGGGCCCTGTGGCAGATGGCACAACTCAGACTTGGCCCCAAGGCCTCCCGCCTGCCCCAAAACAGCCCTGCCCCCCAGGTTGCTTAGAACTCACAAGAAGAAGATGACCCCTGTGTGGGCCATGGCATAGGCCAGCCCCAGGATGCCGCTGCCCATGATGGCGTTGCTGAGGTTGAACACTGACATTCCAAATGATGTCTTCCCCTCGAACTGTGGGTAAGGGGCAAGGCCCAGGAACACATGGGTAGGGGGGTCAAGTAAGGAGACCAGCTCTAGGACCCAGAAAGACTAAGGAGGAAGTGACTGGGACATGAAGAAGCTCAGGAAGGGCCAGAGGAGAAACCAAGAAGTTAGGAAATAAAAGGAATTGAAGATGGGAAGGAGCTGGGAAAAGGAGAACCAGGAAGGGGAAAACTAGGAGATATTTTGGAGGGGAGCATCTATAAGTGGACAGAAACCAGAGAGGGTGGAGCAGCTACCAAAGGAAAACAGCTGGGGAGGGGAGTAGCTGGGAAGAGGGAAGAGTAGGGGAGGAGATGAACTGGGCAGAGTGCAGCTGGAACAGATCCTGTAGGGTCACTCACATCCATGAACTCCGTTGGCTTCCTCCCAGGAGCAGGATTATGGCTAGGCAGGAAGCCCTCGCGTTCCTGCCTGTAGCTGGAGAGGGCAGAGAAATTGGGGCTGATGAGAGGCAATCCTGACCCCTGACCCAGACCCCTCAGGCCCTGACTCACCCCACAGCACCCGCAGGTAGATCTCCATTCATCTTTGGGTCTTGCAGTTCCATCCTATGGGCAGAGAAAGGGGGTGGGGGTCAGACATGGAGTTGGGGGGCTACAAGGTGGGAGAGCTAGGTGAAGGGGTAGGGGTTCAGCTAGAGACAGACAGGTAGAGAAATAGAAAGCGATGAGGTGAGGGGAACTGGAACAGAAGGATGGCAGAGAAAGGGAAGTAAATGGAGAGAACTGAAGAGTAAAAGGCTGAGGTGGGTACTTGAAATCTCAGTAGGATCACTTTGTAAAGTATACAAAGCTATACTCCTATGATGTACACCTGGAACTAGCACAAATCATACTGAATGTAAACTATAAAATTTATTTTTAAAAGTAAATTTTTTAAAAGGAGTGAGAGGCTGAGAGCGGAAGAGATGAGAGAGAGAAAAGAGCATCAGAGGAGAGATACTCACAGCTACTCATACGTGGAGCAATAAATATGGAGGAAAGAGAAAGAAATAAAGAGAGAAAGCAACCTCACAGCAGGCGAGATGGCCATCTGGAGCTGTGATAGCCTGTCCTCCCAAACTTCACACTCACTCTTCTTGCTGTCTATCTCTTTCCTTGCCAGGTCTCCCTCAAACCAACCCCCCCCCCCAAAAAAAATTGCTTTACCCTCACCACATGGCGAGGTCTCCACTCCGGCCACGTGTCCGCTGACTGCCCCACTTCTCATAATGCCTCCTACCCCCCTCCTTCCTGCCTGGGCCCCAAGCCTGGGCCCCAAGCCTGGGCCCCAAGCCTAGCCCAGAGCTGATGCAACCTGTCCACTGGGCTGGGGGTAGGGACTGGTACGGAGACCCCAGCCCCTGACTTGGCAAACTCTCTGCCATAACTCTGAATATCCTCACTAGAGGCCAGAGACAATTTCCCAACTGAGCCCCTTTCCAGGGACAGAAGTGACCCAGGAAGCCTCCATTAATCCCCCTTTTAGGAGCCAGAGGTATTTTCTAGATCCCCTGTCAAGTCTTAAACACTCTTCTTCTGGCAGAAGGAACTGTAGACACTTCCAGACTCCAGACCCTTCCTGGGCTCAGGGTGCCTCAGGAATCTTGCCTGAGCCCTAATTTCCCCTCCTGAGGAGGAGCTGTCTCTGAGACCTCATCAGAAACCCCTTCCAGGACCTGGTGTTCCCGGGGTGGGGGGTGTCTCTGTGATCCCCAAGCCAATCTACAGTCCCTGTCTTCTGAATGGAATTTCTCACCCCTGAACTCACTTCCTGCAAATGCGGTAGCCCAGAAACCCTCATTCTACGCCCCCATCATTGCTAAAACTGCCTCCAGGAGACCCCCGCCGGAGTCCTGAGTCCCTTTCCTGGGAAGGGGAGGGCTCTTATGGAGCACCATCCTCAGCCGTGAGCACCCTCTGAGGACTCCTACCCACTCCTGAATTCCCTCTTGGGAGCAAGTTACCAAAGGACCCCTCTCCCATTCAATTCCCCACTAATACTAAAAAAGGTCTCCAGGGATCCCCTGAGCCCCCTCCCGGGACCCCCATTTGTGCCTTGGGGTCTCCAAAGCCCCCCACCCCGGCCAGCGCCCCCTCCTCACCTCTCCGCTCTTTTCAGCTCCACCAGTGGCAGGACTCAGACTAGAGCTCGGGGTCCCCAGTGCCGCGCCGCTCTCTAGAACTGCTCTCCGCCCCGCCCCCCTCTCCGCCCAGTGGCCAATCAACGCAGCTCGCGCCCCTTCTGGCCCGCGTTTTCGTGTTTTCCTTTCCCTCCTTCTGGGCGGGGGTGGGGGGGGTGGGGGGGGGATAGTGAGGAGAGGCGGGAACCCTTCCCATCTGGACCCACATGGAGGGAGACTGAGGTGTGTTTGGGTCTTGGTTGTGGGGAGGGGCTGTGGACAGAAAGATTGAGGGAATAGATGCACACCCAGAGAAAGGGCCAGGCAGGCAGTGAGAATTGACTTAAGGGTCAGCCAGACTGTGGGATGGGATGGATGGAGGGAAGAGATGCAGAGTGGAGAGACAGAGATAGTAACAGAAACAGTCACAAATAAAGACAGGCAGGCACAAGGACAGACAACAGAGAAGACAGAAAGAGAGACAGGGTATGGGGGAGTGATAGATAGACAAAGGGGCATTCACTGGGAGAAAGAGACTGTAGACAGACTCAGAAACAAACAGGGGGTAGGCCCGTGCAAGCACCTAGAGGCAAAAGGCAGGCCCAGTCATAAACAGGAGACACAACTGGCAGATAGGTGGTCACAGCCAGATATATCCCCAAACAGAGGTTGGAAACAGGCACACCAGCCCAGAGAGACAAGGAGACACAGGAGACACAGGAAGTGAAGGAGGCAGAGGGACACCTGCAGGGACAGATGACAAGAGGCAGAGAAAGTCAGATTCAGGCAGAGGGGCATGCAAGGTAGATGGACAGACCTGGGGACAGCAGTGGAAAAAGTGCAGGGATGGACAGACACAGCCAGGCCACTATAAATTGACCTCAAACAGGCAACCTAGCTGAGAGAGGACCTAGATCTTGGAGGTCCCCAGAGGGAGGTGGGGAAGACATTTGTGGTTGGATAGGGAGGGTGGACACACACTGTCTGCAAACTAGGCACACCCTGAAGTCCGGGACCCAGCCCATGCATTGGGTGAGGCCTATCCACACCCTAACCTAGGAGCTCTACTGTCTGTCTGCCCGTCTTATATGGGGGTCTGTGCACTCCCATCCAGGCATGTGTCGCCAACAGGAAGTTGGACCGGGTGGACTTGGGGTCCTGGCCCAACTCTACTGAGCTGCTTAAGGCCCTGGTGGAAAAAAGGCCTCTGCCTGGGCCCCTCCACCCACCTGTCCACCCCCCACTGGGAGCACAGAATTCCCAGAAAGGCCAGGAGCTGGCTGGTGTTCAAAGCTAACCTAGATGCCCCCACCCCAAGTGCAATTGGAAGAGGGCAAGGGATGGGGTGTTTACTTCCCCACAGCAGGAGAGAGACTTCCCCGCACTCAGCTCCATCCAGGGGCTGGGAGATACAGGCAGACTTGCCATCACCCACAGAGATACAAACTTGCAAGCAGACCCACAGTCACACACACAGAATATATGCTGACAAATATGAATACACACAGAGTGCACATGGAGAGCCAGGCCATGGTAGTCACAGACTCACAGCCACACAGAATGACTTAGTCTTACAGACATCATCACCCACAGCCTCAGACAACACCCAGAAAGCAGAGAGTGGCACAGGGATAGGCTCACACCGAACCACTATAGATTCATGGACATCATGGCCCACAGACTCACAGCCACACACAAAATGCACAGACAAATCTGATTTCACAAAACCAACATCATACACAGGCCCAGTGTCTCACACACACACTTCCACGTTCAGAGAGCCCTCAAGGCCAAAGTCCAGATTCAGGCTGTATAATGATACCTGTGTGCATATGAACTCATGTGTGAACTTGTGACCATATCCAGCTCTGGTGGCAGAGAGAGGTACTCACAGCAGACATGATTGTACAGACAGAGAAGCCACAGCCACAGACTCGCACACAACTGTATTCAAGCAGGTAGCTGCACACACAGTGTACACACATAACTGTTAGGTTAGGTGGCTCAGGAGGCAGCGCAAGAAATAGAGAGTCCAGTGAATCAGAAAAGAAAGGAAAGGAAAAGGTTTATTTCTGCGTCCCCGGGAGACCCACGTACCCCAAGGACAGGGCACGTGGATTCACGCCAACAGGGAGGGGGGCGCTTTTTTTATACTGCGGTTGGGTGAGGGGCGGGGACATGAGCTGAGGAATTCTCTGCTGCAGGGAATGGGCGGGGGTATTCAGAAAGAAGTCAGTATCTGTGTGGAGGTATGTGGATTAAGGGAGAAGAAGCTGGTATCTGTGTCTGGCACATTGATCTGTGAGAAATTCCAGGGGAAGTCCATTGTCTCATCACATGTCTGCATGTATCCGATCCTGGGCTCTCTCCGACCTAACAATAACTATTGACATATCAAGTCAGAGAAGAAACACGTGGGGAACATAGACAGACACACAATCAGGAAAATCAGAATATAGAGTGTACTCTTCCTATTGTTGCAAAAAGGAAATACACCTAAAACTGCATAAAGAAGAAACAAGGGAACCAGATGGTACATATACAGTGGCACCAAAGGAAACATCTGTAGTACCCTGGCCGGGTAGCTCAGTTGATGAAAGCATTGTCCTGATACTCCAAAGGTGGTGGTTTCGATGTCCAGTCAGGGCACATACAAGAATCAACCAATGAATGCATACCTATAGCCAGCCACTCACCAAGGAGAGACAGAAGCACAGTGGCTGAGAAGGAAGACACACATACATAGGAAACACACACAGAAGAAACAGACTAATCACCCACGAGCATTATAAAGGAGACACATAAACATTCAAGGAGCACACACACACACACACACACACACAGTCCCATATAGATGAATTGCCCAACTAGACAGTACCAATACACACAGGTGCTAAAAAGGAAACACACAAATTGGACAGGCAGCCATAGACATAAGATGCAACCGGGTAGACATAATATACAACCAAGTGATACAACCGGGCAAGTTACATAGGAAGACACATGTGGAGCTCACAGATGTATGTTTGTGGCTGAGAACATGTACAAATAGATGAGATGCTTTGGGGGTATTCACACACACACACACACACACACACACACACACACACACACACACCCCTCTGTCTATCCTGGCCTACTCTGATGTCTCTCTCCTCTGATACCCCACCCCCTCAGAGCCATTACACATCTGTGCTACAGGCAGGCCTGGGAAAGAGACACCTGACATCAGAGGCCTTGGCCCAGATGGCTAAGGGGGCAGGGGGTGGGAGCTAGGCAGCTGTCTAGATTTCAAGAAAAGTCTGTAGGGTCCTTCCCAAAGAACTAGGGTACTTTGGACAAAGAAACACATACCCACATCTACCACCTCCCCCCAGTAACTTCCTACTCTAATCACTTCCCTCCCCTCCCCTCCCAGACTCTCCAACATTGCCCAGCACAGGGCCACCAGACACGTAACAAGTGCTCAATAAATGCCACTTATTAAGTGTCATATTATCATTATTATTTTATTTCTGCCAAGTGAACTCTTCTAAGAGAGGGACTAACCTTCATCCAGCTCTCTACCCCGTATCTCAGCTAAGCCTCAAGGCACTGCAAATAGCAGGTGCTCAACATGTGCTGGTAGTGGGTAAACGAAGGAAAAGGGAAATCTGACTGTGCAGGGAAGCCTGCTTTGGAAGGAACAGATGTCTCTAAACTTGACCTAGGTATTGAAGCTGTGTCAGGGATAAGAGTGCTTTATTTGTTCATCACAGTAGGGCCCTTTCTCAGAGTCATTTAAGAGTTTTGTTGTTTCAGGAAAGCAGACCCTCGGGTGACATTTGGAATTCCTATTGAATCTTTTCAAAGTCAGTTTGTCAGTCCCTCCAAGCAGACCCCTGCTTTTCATTCAAACAGGTCACTAAGCAGCCTTCAGGGGAGGGAGCAGCAGAGCCCAACAATTAACAGAGTGAGCTTTCCCAGCTCTGCCACTTTGTAGCAGTGTGGCCAGGAGCAACTGCAAGCCGACAGTTTCAGTTTCCCCTAGGGCGTGATCATGCCTGGGGCCGTTGGTAAGGTTGAATGAATACTGGTAAATCACTCAGAACAATGCTTGACAACATAGTAATTGCTCAATAACATATTTGTGAAAGGAGTTAATGAAGGCTACTCCTGCTGGGAAAGCAGCCTCTCATGGGTTGCATTTAGGATTCTTATCTCCCCTTTCAGGCAGGCCCCCCACTGAGTAACTCTTTGGTCCCTCAATTCAGCCCCAGGGCAGCAAGGCGTTTGAGTCCGTGAATAGCCCCTACACCTGGACCACCCGCATCTTTCCCTTAAGGTGTGAGATGCTCTCCAGTACAGAGCTGGCCTGGCAGCTTCCCCTCCTTGACCTCTTCATGAGGCCATGGAGAGGACACCTTTATTCTCAGTGGGGTGTCTGGGGGGAGCTGCAGGCCGACACCCTGCTTCGGGAAGAGCCTGGGGAGTTCAGAGCCTGGTTCCTGTCCTCCTAGCCCCTGGCCCTGCTGGAAGAAGCAAGTTTCTTTGCAAAAGAAAATTAAACATCCTCTTTGTGAGAGGCAAGAAAACAGGACATAGAAACCATCCCACAGGGTGAACATGTCTGCATGGGTCCCCAATGCCTGGCAGCCTTTCCTCTCAGTGGAGCAATGGCTGGTGGCTGGAATCCTTGCTTTCTCACAACTGCTTACTTCTGCAGGCAACGTGTTCCCAGCACCCCCAGAAGACCTTTGAGCTCCCCTTGCAAGCTCTTACTTCCTCCCTGGCTCTCAGAGGCTCCAGGAGGTGTGTCTCCATGTCTCTGTATACGTCTGCCACCTGTCTACACCTCCCAGGGCCCCAGATAATTGCAGAACACACCACTGAGGAAAGAATGAAGAGAAAAGTAACAAAAGGGTGGATTCCGCAAACATGCTCCCTAACACCCACTGTGTGCCAGGCCCTGTTCTAGGTGTTTGGGAGGTAGCAGTGAACAAGAAAGAACAGAAACCCCTGTCCAGTGAAGCTCACAGTTCTAAGGAATGATGTTTCCACTTCAGGATCTTTGCACTTGGTGTTCCCTCTGCCTGGAGTACTCTTTCTTCAAATATTGTTAGGTCTCAGCCCAAAGTCACCTCCTCAGAGAAGACTTCTCTGAAACATAACGGAAAAAAACAACTCAATTCCTCTCCATGTCTTTCACCCTACCTTATTATTCTTCATAACTTTTATACCACCTGATAGAACATTAGATATTTACATATTTGATAGTATGTTTAGCCCTGGCCTGCTGCTCAGTGGTTAGAGCATGGGTTGGATTCCTGGTCAAGGGCACCTAGCTCAGGTTGCAGACCCAATCCAGCCCCTAGTCAGGGCACATGTGGGGGACAACCAATTGATGTGTCTCTCATGTGGATGTTTCTATCCTCAGGTGAGGATTTTTTTAATGGTATATTTATATTTAGTACAGTTATTTTAGTAAGTAAATGTATTAGATACTAGCATATTTATGCTGTACATGTATTTTACATATACACTATACAAAATGCATAAATATATGGTATTGTGTATTTTCTTATATTTACATATAGTAGCATATTTATACTTATGTTCGATTAATAATATGTAACTTCTATACTAGCAAATATTATGTCACTATATTTCTATATAATCACATACATATTAAGTAGCATATATGTTTATATACCTAATATATATATTTCAGTACAAGCAGTCCTCAGATAACATCTTTTTGTTCAATGTTGTTTTGTTATGCCATTGATGAGGGAAAAGAAGTCAATTCTGATCGGGGCCATTATGTGGCGTTCACATGTTCTCCCCATGTCTACATGGGTTTTCTCCAGGACTCCAGTGTCCTCACGCATCCCAAAGATATGCAATTGTCCCAAAGTGAATTAGTGTGGGTGTGTATGTGAGTGCATCCTGTAATGGAAGGGCATCCTGTCCCGGGTTCGGTCTTACCTTCCACCCTGAGCTACTGAGATAGGCTCTAACCACTATGACCCTGAACTGGAATAAGTGGGTTAGAAGATAAGTATCTTACTTGTTTTTATTAATCTTTCTTTTATTATTATTATTAATCTTTCTCAAATGTATGCATAGCTTACACTTATTTCAATGTTTAATATTACAAGTGTTTGGGATCTTTGTTTTAGAAGTTTGATCTTTATTTTCAGGATTGATACTTTTGCTGTAGAAACTTAATTCTTGTTATATCAATTACTTTATGGTAAAATTGGTTTTGTTCATTAGATGTCATTTCACTTAAAGTCCCAGTTTCCAGAAACATATTTACAATGTTAAGGGAGGACTTACTGTACATCCTCCCTTGTCTCTGTTTCCTCATCTATAAATTGGGGATAATTACAGTACCTTGCTCATATGGTTGTTATAAGGATTAAAATGAGCTCAAGGAAAGGATTTAGCACTGCTCTGGAACCTACTTGTACAGATTACTTGATCAATTTTCAGGAATTTTGTGAACTGGTTGTTAAACACAGCTGCTATTAAAAACAAAATGATATAAACTTACAATTAAATAAATTATGTATTTTTAAAGATGATAAGTACTCAAAACTCATCACTTATTTTATTACAGTTCACGATTCGCTATGCTCTTGGGGTTATTTACCCCCTATTTTAACTGTAAGATAAAAATATTACATAATGGTGCACTTCAGTGTTCCGTGACAACATATTGGTAACTTGAAATCTAGCAAGATGACAGTTATGGAAATTGGCAAATGTTTGAAATCAGGGCTTCCTCCCTCTCTCCCCTCAAATAGTTGGTTGTTAACCATTTACCAGCACAGCATTGAGCACTTAGAATAGTGCCTGGCACATGGTAAACTGTATAATAAATGCTTCCATTATATTTGCCTTTGCACTGGTGGGGATGTGTAGGGGTTTTTTTGGTTTTTTTTTTGGTTTTTTGTGGGTCAGAGTTAAGAATGTTTGAAGAACACAGAATTACACAAGGCTAGTGTGTAGTTATGCCCTAGGCCTGTAACCTCTTTATGGAAAGGTTTTAAGCCAGTCCTGTCCATTATTCTTGTGCATCTAGATTAACACACCTTTGAAATATCAGAAGTAATACCCTCCAAAGGGGGCATTAACCATCAAGAGAAGACATAATCTTAACTATCCTGTAATCCAATCCCTGCCTTGCTGTCTCCAATTTTCCATGCATGCTTTCTCCTTAACTTCAAGTGCATAAAGGAAGCTGCAAAACTGGTATCCTCAGGAACATTTGAGATCTTGCTCCCCCAGCATATGTTGTCAGTTTGGCTCAAATAAACTCTTATAAAATCCTCCACAGGTGGAGACGTTTCTTCTGTGAATAGGTATTTATTCTTCCCAATAACTCTGTGAAATCGGTAGTACTTATTTCCCCATTTCACAGGTGGAGAAACTGAAGTTCTAAAATGGGCAGCATCACGTTGAGGAAGTGAAATGCAAAATTGCTGCGGAGCTAATGCACTTTAACCCACATTCCCTCCTCCCCCGTCTACCTCCCAGCCTAATTTCACTTCGCAGCATTTTGGGAAATGTAGTCCACGCACCGCCCACTGAGAAGGAAGGAGCGAGGAGAAATCGATCTTAGCCTTGGGACAAAAGAACAAAGGCAGTTTACACGTCAGCTCGCATGCGCGAGTTCAGCAGCTTTGGTCATGCCCTTTGCATGCTGGGAACCGCAGTTCTCCCGTCCAGCTACGTAGACACAAGGTGACGGGACACGCGCTGTAAGTTCGGGTTGGTCCGGACCTCCCGGGAGCCTCCGCATTCCACGATGACAGGATTGCCCCGCTGCAGTAGCCCGCATGCGTGCGCGATTGGCTTTCAGAGCAACTAAGAACAGAAACTGAAGCGCAACGATTTCTCACCGGTTTGACTCGGGCTGCTGGCGGACCGGACTCTCGTGTCCCGCTCCTCCCCACTTCAAAAGCTACAGTAGTAGGCCCTGGGGCACGGAGGACAGTTGAGGCACGACTGCATCGTCCCGCCAGCGAGGGAAGGAGAGAAGTTCGCCCTCGTCGCTGCAGCTAGTAGTGTGGCCGGCTGACACCCGGGAGGCTGCAGACCCAGGGTTGGTGAGTAGAAGGGGACTACGATCGCGGGGTGGGCTGGGGTAGTCAGGGGTCCAGAGATCAGCGGATCCGCCTTGAGGGGGATCTGAAGGCCCCAGTAGGCACATGGTCTTTGAGTTAATATAGAGGAGGGAACAGTGGTGTGACCAGAGGGCTGTTCATTGGGGCAGGTATGAGTGTACGGAGCTCTGGTGGGGATATGATGGGGGGAATCAATAGGGGCTAATGGTCGACACGTTCATGGGGGCCAATAGGGGTGTGTTCATTGATTAATGAGGAGGTGCTAGAGTGAGCAACTAGAAGATAATGGAAGGCAAATGGGGATGTGATCCCTAAGGCAGCGGTTCTCAACCTGTGGGTCGCGACCCCTTTGGGGATCCAACGACCCTTTCACAGGGGTCGCCTAAGACCATCGGAAAACACATCTATAATTATATATTGTTTTTGTGATTAATCACTATGCTTTAATTATGTTCAATTTGTAACAATGAAAATACATCCTGCATATCAGATATTTACATGACGCTTCATAACAGTAGCAACATTACAGTTATAAAGTAGCAACAAAAGTAATTTTATGGGTGGGGGTCACCACAACATGAGGAACTGTATTAAAGGGTGGTGGCATTTAGGAAGGTTAAGAACCACTGCCCTAAGGGATTGATGATTAATGAAGAGTGGTGGGGCATAGTAATTGAAAAGATAATGGTGAGGCTATGCAGGGAATAATAGAGCCCAGTGGGGGTCATGATCAAGGAACTAAAGGAAGCAGTGGTCTAGAAGAGGAAATGAGAGACGAACAGGTGTTGTAGTTAAAGGCTTTTAATGAGTGATCATGGCATGATCATTGAGGAATTAATGGTAATTGAGCAAAGAAAGAGTAATAGTAAGGTGTTGGGAGGTGATCATCAAGTCATTATTGGGGGGGCAAAATGTGCAGTGAGGGGAGAATGGGAAACTGATCATCCAGGATTAACATGAGTGTGTGGTAATGAAGGAATTACAAGCTACCAATGGTGTGATCTATGAGAGATCAATTGGAGGGCTGAATTAATGGGGGCTGATAAATCATAACAATTGAGAGCTTAATGGGAACTAATAGGCCATGATCCCCCAGGCATCAATGGGTGTTGATAACGATGCAGTAATAAAGGAATTACTGGGGACCTAATCATTTCAGGGATTAATAAAGAGTTGGGTAGGGAGAGAGCTATTAAGGAGGTGGGGAGTACAATGATGTAGTTTTAATATAAGGGGGATGAAAGCAAGGGATTAATGTGGGGCTAACAGGGCTATATTAATCTAGGGGCAATGAGGACATCTGGGGAGACAGTGAGATGTTAATGGGGATAAGGTGGGCAGAGAAGGGTTGATAGTCTCGGGTGTAATATGTGGAGTGTGGGTAACAAGAGTGGAGGTTGACAGGATCAGTAATGATTCATCTATGAGATAAGTTTGGGTTATCTGTGTGGTGAGTGGTGGAGCCTAGGTTCAGTCTGGAGTTGTTCAGGCTCTGTGAGGTCAGTGGGATCAGTGACTGGGTTCCAGTCTTCTGATCTGCTGAGTGAGCTATCACATGGGTCAGATGAGCCCAGTGTGGTTTCACTGACCTACAGACACAGGTGGTGGTCCACTCACCCAGTTACTGATACAGGATGTCATCAACTTACTGTTGGCAGGTCCCTGGGCAAACAGTGTGCAAGATGGGACGGACGTCGAAGGACAAGCGGGATGTCTACTACCGCCTGGCCAAGGAAAATGGCTGGCGTGCCCGCAGTGCCTTCAAGCTGCTACAACTCAATGAGGAATTCCAACTCTTCCAAGGTCCCCACCTGACAGGAGAATCACTGGGGGATGGGGCAGGCACAGGGAACAGACAAATGAACTAGGTCTGCCGAGCAATCTGTGGTGGGTGGGCTAACTTGAAGGGTCTGTGAGGCAGGGGCCAAACAGGAAGGTGTGCAGATACTCAAGAAATCTTGGGGCCCTGGGCAGAAGAGAGATGTGGGAGCTCCCAAGGGGAGAGGGATGAATTTTGCAGGGTCCTGGGTTGGAGCAGTAGGTGCATCTGACACTACACCTTCCTGTGTGCTCAGGTGTGACACGGGCAGTTGACCTGTGTGCAGCCCCGGGCAGCTGGAGCCAGGTGCTGAGCCAGAAGATTGGGTGAGTGTGGAGTCCCAGATGGGGGGTTCCTGGAGGGCAGGCTAGGTGGGGGGCGGGCCAGGAGTGAAAACTGGGCTGACATGGGTCGTGTTGTCCACAGGAGTCCACAGGGGTCCGGCCATGTGGTGGCTGTGGACCTTCAAGCTATGGCTCCACTACCAGGTGTGTTACAGATCCAGGGGGACATCACCCAGGTAAGAGCATGGCTGAGGGTGTGGGAGGTGTTTCCTGGGTGAAGATCCTCTCACCTGGGGGCTACAGAAAGTGGGAGAGACAGAGAAACAGACTGAGAGAGACAGAAATAAAGTAACCAAGAGAACCAGAGAGAGTGTGACAGGGAAGTAGAGAAACAGAGCCAGCAGACTGTCATCCCAGAGAGCTGGCAAAAAATTATGGGACTGGGTCCTCAGAGACAGAGTGTGGTCTTAGACAGGCAAAGCATGAGCATTTGTCTGACTCTGGGCCTGTGGGCCAGGGCCATGGACAGGTGGGGTCAGATGGCCACAGCGTGCGGGGACCTTGGGGCTACTCATCCGCCCTCTCTTTCATAGCTGTCCACTGCCAAGGAGATCATCCGGCACTTTGAGGGCTGCCCCGCGGACCTAGTGGTGTGTGACGGGGCTCCCGATGGTAAACAAGGGTTGGGAGACCAGGTGGGGGGGGTGGTCCCATGTGTGTCTTTCTGTATTTCCCATTTTGTTGGCTTCTTTCACCAAGTCAACTCACTGCCTCTCTCCTCCTCTGTCAGCTGTTTCCTACATCTGGCAACTTCTCCCAACATCTGGATAGGGAAGGTTTCACTGAAGTTATGGCAAAGACCTAAAGGTGCTCTCTGCCTCCATCTTCTCCCTCCTCACACTCTACCACTTTAGTTTTGTCTGTTGTCCACAGTTCCCTCCTTTCATATCTTGTCTCTCTTCTCTCTGCAGCTCTCCAATCTACCTTCCTGCCCATTCATTTTTGTCATTCAGTCAATCATCCATTCAACACACACTTACTGAGCATCTATTGTGTGTCGGGCACTGTTCTACATGTTGGGAAAACATTTGTGAATAAAAGTGCACTAATCTCTGACCTCATAGAACTGCTGTTCTAGTGGGAACAGATAGAAAAGAAACATGATTGAGCTCTGTGGCATATCAAAAGGTGATAGGCACCATGGGGAAATCAATGAAAAGGGGGAGGGGGAGTACCTATTGGAATATTAAATAAAGTGGATAGGGAAGGTTTCACTGAAGTTATGGCAAAGACCTAAAGGTGAGAGAGTGGGCCAGAGGCATGCCTGGAGAAAGAACAATCCAGGCAAAAGGACCAAGCTGTACAAAGGCCCTAGGGTGGGAGGGTGCTTGGTGCGTGTGAACACCAGTGTGGTTGGAACAGAGTGAGGAGAGTGGTAGGAGGTGAGGTCATGAGGTGACAAGAGGACAGATCCTTGTGTGGATCCTTAGGGGCCACAGTAAGAACTTTGACTTTTTCACTGAGATGAGAACTCAGAGAAAACCATGAGAGGGTTATGAGCAGTGGAGGGCCATGCCTGACTCTGGGTTGTGACAGGATCCCTCTGGCTGCTGTGAGCAGTGTGAGGGGCGAGGATGTAAGCCGAGGGGCCTGGGGAGGAGGAGGCCATTGCAATAGTCCAGGTGAGTGATGACAGCAGTGATGAGAAGAGGGTCAGTTCAGAAGATCTTTTGAAAGTAGCGCTGACAGGATTTACAAATGGCTTGAATATGGGTGTGAGGAGAGAATGGAGCTTGTCAAAGGTAACTAAGGTTTTTGGTCTGAACAACTGGCAGGATCAGATGAGACAAGGGAAGATGGTGAGTGGAAGAGGTTTGGGTAGGAAGGGCAAGAGTTTGGTTTTGGACAGCTCAAGTCTGAGATGTCAACTCTGATCTGAGTCTGGCATTTAAGAATATGAACTGAAAAAAAAAAAAAGAATCTGAACTGGAGGTTAAAAAATGATGATAAAAATGCCGATAAGGCTGTTTTGAGAACTAAAATGAGCTCCTAGGGGTTAGGAGCTCAGAATGTGCATCTAGTTGAAAAATATTAATTTGCATGCAGAACCTTAGCAATAAGAGAGCCTGGGAAATGTTTTTAGCCTTCTAACCTCTCTGGGACAAGAAGATAGCTAGAACTGGATGCCCCCTGCCCCTAATGCCATTCCTCTTGCCGCAGTAACTGGCCTCCATGATGTTGATGAGTATATGCAGGCCCAGCTTCTCCTAGCCGTGAGTAACCCTGGCTGCCCTTGCCTCAGTTTGGCCCCCTCCTGGCTATCTCTGCCTCAGCCTTAGCTATCTGTCCTGTCCACAGGCTCTGAACATTGCTACACATGTCTTGAAGCCAGGGGGCTGCTTTGTAGCCAAGGTAAGCCTTGGGAAACCTAGTGGGGGACAGAGATGGGTCCCCGAGGGTCGCCCTCATGCTTCCATCTCTGCCTCTCCACCCTGCAGATCTTCCGAGGCCGGGATGTGACACTGCTCTACAGTCAGCTGCGTGTCTTCTTTTCCAATGTACTCTGTGCCAAGCCTAGGAGCAGCCGGAACTCCAGCATCGGTCAGTGGGGCGGAAGGGCTGAGCAGTCAATGCCACCTCAGGGACATGTCCTGCCCCGAGGTGGAGATGACAGTCGCCCCTCACTCTACTTTTCACCCACAGAGGCCTTCGCTGTCTGTCAGGGTTATGACCCCCCTGAGGGCTTCCTGCCAGACCTGACCAAACCCCTGCTGGACCACTCTTACGGTGAGAGCCAGAGCCTTGTGCTAGTCCCTGGAGAGACTGCCCCCTTTGGAATTTATGTCTCAGGAGGACTCTCAGCCTCACCCCCTGGTAGAGACTCTGTTTCTAATGGGAATTCTGTCCCTAGAGCAGTGATGGCGAACCTATGGCACGCGTGTCAGAGGTGACACGCGAACTCATTTTTTTGGTTGATTTTTCTTTGTTAAATGGCGTTTAAATATATAAAATAAATATCAAAAATATAAGTCTTTGTTTTACTATGGTGGCAAAGATCAAAAAATTTCTATATGTGACACGGCACCAGAGTTAAGTTAGGGTTTTTCAAAATGCTGATACGCCGAGCTCAAAAGGTTCGTCATCACTGGCCTAGAGACTCAGCCCCACCCTCTGGTGGAAATCCCCCCACCACCACCATATGGATATTATATCCCAGGAGGATCTTCAGCCCAGTCCTCTAGCGATAACTGGGAATAACTACTCTTGGACCTGGTGAAATTCTGTCCCAGGAAGGTCTGAGCTCTGCCCCAGTTGAGACACCCACCTAAGGAGATTATAGCCTAGGAAGATTCAGTCACATCCCCATGTGGAAACCCTATGAGGTTCCACATGGAATTTTGCCCCATGAGGTTCTTACGCCTGGCTATTTTTTTAGAGAGAGGCAGGGAGAGGGATACAGATATAGAAACATCGATGAGAGAGAAATATCGATTGGCTGCCTCCTGCTTGCCGCCTACTGGGGATTGTGCCTGCAACCCAGGCATGTGCCCTGGCCAGGAATCGAACCATGACCTCCTGGTTCATGGTTGATGCTCAACCACTGAGCAACACCAGCTGGGCTCACCTGGCTCTTTGTGGGAAAGGGCACAGAGCCTACTCATGTAGCAAGCATGATTGAGTGAGACAAGGTTCAGGCTGTATATGATAGAAAGGCAGATAGACATAAAAGTGCAGTGTGAAAAAAAGCAGTGGGGCTGATATCTTAGAGAGGTGATCATGGAGGGCCTCCCTGAGAAAGTGATCTGAACCAAATAAAGGATTTCCGGTGGAGGAGGGTGAGAGTAGCTGGTGGATAAATGGGGAGGTCTCGGTACCCATGCTGCAGCCCAATTCATAACTGATCCCAGGCATCCCAGCCTTGTCCTTGTCCTTGTCCTGTCTTATTTCTCCCTGCTTGTCAGATCCAGATCTCAACCAATTAGATGGACCCACCCGCATCATTGTTCCATTTGTGGCCTGTGGGGACCTGAGCTCCTATGATTCGGACCGCAGTTACCCACTGGACGTGAGTGCCCAACTGACAGTAGGCAGATGGAGGGGGGTGCTCTGCTAGGTTCCCAGATCCTCACCATCTTCCCGCTATGTGTCCCTGCAGCTGGAGGATGGCTCGGAGTACAAGTACATGCCGCCCACGCAGCCCCCCATCTCGCCGCCATACCAGGAAGCCTGCATGTTGAAGAAGAAGGGGCGGCTGGCCAAGGAGATCCGCTCCCAGGACTGCCCCATCAACACAGTGAACACATTGCCCCAGCTCCTGGCTGCCCCACAGCGCCACACCCTGATGGCCTCTGAGGTCTGGAAACATGGCCCAGGGCACTGCTGTGCCCTTTCTCTGTGTCCATAGTGACCCTTCCCAGTACTCCTCTTTCTGCCCCCAAATCATGTGGCTTCTGGGGTCAAAATTCTCTTCCCTGCCTCCCAATAGCTGTAAAATTCAATGGGTAAAACCAACTACAATGAATGGAAAAGCTTAGCCAAACATCTGAGACTCTTTTCTTTTTCTTGAGTAGGTGGAAGACAGTGGAATGAATTGTTCAGCTTAACACATCAAGGTAAATCTGCCTTTTTATCTAAGAGTTTGAGTAAAGGACACCTTTAAGAAAAAGATCAGTAAAATTTCACCTTTGATAATTTTTACATCAACTGATAAGATTTCATTCAGCAAACCTTTATTAAGCATCTGAAATTGTATGTCGGGAACTGCTTTAAGCATTTTACATATTACATATTGAGGCATTCGGTAAACATTAAACCTGTACTGTGTGCTGGGCATTGTTCTAGGTTTGGAGGTAGAGTGGGGAAAACAGGGAAATACCATCGCCCTGGTAGAGATTCTAGAGTGGGGAAGAGGTAATAAATAAAATGGTCTGAATACAGGAGTTGCCCTCCACACACACACACACACACACACACACACACACACACACACACATAAATACACACTTATAGCTTGCATTTCACTATGTATTTATATAGCCTGCATTGTAATATAATGTGTTTTATATAGACATATCTATAATAATAAAAGCGTAATATGCTAATTAAACCAGACGTCCTTCCAGACGATCTTCCAGACGAAGCCGGGCTGCGAGGGAAGCCCGAGTCCTGGGTGCCTGCTGGCAGCCAGAGGGAAGCCTGGGTCCCGGTGCCGGAGGGAAGCCTGGGACCCAGGTGCCAAAGGGAAGCTGGTGCCAGCAGCAGGGAAAAAGAAGGCTTACTCTTTAAAAAAAAAAAAATATATATATATATATATATATATTATTGATTTTTTTTACAGAGAGAAAGGAGAGGGATAGAGAGTTTGAAACATCGATGAGAGAGAAACATCGATCAGCTGCCTCCTGCACACCCCCTCCTGGGAATGTGCCCACAACCAAGGTGCATGCCCTTGACCAGAATCGAACCTTCAGTCCACAGGCTGATGCTCTATCCACTGAACCAAACTGATTAGGGCAAGAAGGCTTACTCTTGCACGAATTTCGTGCTTCGGGCCTCTAGTATTTTATATATAATGTGTAAAAGTAATATTGGCCCGGTCGATGATGCTCAGTGGTTGAACATTGGTCCCTGAACCAGGAGGTCACAATTAGATTCCCAGTCAGGGCACATGCCCAAATTTTGGGCTACATTCCCAGTAGGGGGCATGCAGGAGGAAGCCGATCAATGAGTCTCTCCCATCATTGATGTTTCTATCTCTCTCTCTCCCTCTCCCTTCCTCTCTGAAATCAATTATATATATGGATATGAAAAAAGTTAAAATAAATCAAGGTAAATAGAATCAGGAATTCTGGGGGTGGCAGTGTGCACTTTCTAAAATTGTTGGCATGGAAGGCCTCACTGCGGTAACGTTTGAGTGGAGACCTGAAGGAGATGAGGGATGGAATCCATGTATCTATCTAGGGAGAGCATTCCAGGGAGAGGAAATAGCAAATGCAATGGCCCTGAGGCGGAACTGTGCCTGGTGTGCAAGGGAGCAGTGAGGGGCCAGTTTACCTGTAACAAAGTGGGCCAAACCTGTCAGTGCCAGAGTTTCTCATCCTGAGGCCCTCAAGTTCAGGGACATCCCTTTCTGACAATGGCTTATAAATAAGTACTAAAATTTCCTAGCTGGCACTATTTGTAGTACCCCCGGACTAGAAACAGTGCAAACATCCATCAACTGAAGAATGGGTCGTTAGCCCGGCTGGGTGTGGCTCAGCAATTGAGCATCGACGCAGGAACCAAAAGGTCACTGGTTTGATTCCCAGTCAAGGCATATGCCTGAGTTGCAGGCTCCATCCCCAGTAGGGGCCATGCAGAAGGCAGCCAATCAATGATTCTCTCTCATCACTGATATTTCTCGCTCTCTCTTTCTCTCTCTCTCTCTCTCTCTCTCTCTCTCTCTCTCTCTGAAATCAATTAAAATAAAAAGAATGGTTTATTAAATCATGGTTTATTCATGGCAGAGCAATATCGGTAATGAGAATGAACATCCTACAATTATATGAAGTAAGACCCTACTATTACTCATTAAACGGAACATATATATGTTTTATGCATTTTTCTGTATGTCACTGTTTATAATAAAAGTAGGGAGTAGCCCTAGCTGGTTTGGCTCAGTTGATAGAGCATCAGCCTGCAGACTGAAGGGTCCCAGGTTTGATTCCCATCAAGGGCACATGCCTGGGTTGTGGGCCAGTAGGGGGCATGCAAGAGGCAGCCAATCAATGATTCTCTCTCATTGATGTTTCTGTCTCTTCCTCTCCCTTCCTCTCTGAAATCAATAAAAACATATTTTAAAAAATAAAATAATAATAAAATAAAAGTAGGGAGGAAACTTGACAAAAAAATGTTAGTAGCCAGGTAAACAATGATTAAGTAGAAGAAAGTGGGGAAATGCATTTTTTGTTTAAAACTTTTTCTTTAACTTTTTAATAGCTTGCAGTCTGTGACAACTTGGAAGCTGTTTGCTGTCAGGAGAACCAGAACTTGTGTTCATGAACTTGTTTTTCAAATATCTCGTGACTGGGTCCTGACACAAGCTTCGAGTGGGAACCTGCAATGACCACCATGAACACAGCCAGGAAAGAAACATCATGGAAAGTTCGTTTGAACCACAGAAGGGGTTCTTGACTGAAATCTTGCCTGTTCTCTGAATCTTCCCAGCGGTATCAATGAATATCATGGAGGAAAATAGTACATCTTTATTTTCACTAATATAACTAAAATTTAGTTTTATTCCCAAATATGAATTTCTAGCAGTAAATCATGGTTATAAAAGCAGTGCCTGCAACTTTCCTGACAAACCAAATCAAATCAGTTCATTTTTATAGTAGGGTTTACAGGCATCATGAAATATTGTTCACGTTCGTCACTAATTGGAATCATGGGATATCTTATAATTTGATTTACTAATAAAAATGCCATATATTATTACATCCCAATGTTGTTTCATTTTAATATAGACGGCAGCCCTGGCCGGTGTGGTACAGTGATTAGCATTGACCCAAGCACCACAGGGGCATATATCTGAGTTGTAGGTTCACTCCCCACCCCCAGTTGGGGTGCATGTGGGAGGCAGCCAGTTGATGTTTCTCTCTTACATTGATGTTTCTCCCACTCTGAAAAGCAATGGAAAAAATATCCTCAGGTGAGGACAAAAAAAAATTAATATAGATGGTCATAATTTTTCCAGTTTCATTGAGATATAATTGACATGAATTTAAAGTGTGCAACATAATGATTTGATATGTATGCATATTGTGAAATGTTCGCCACATAGTTTATTGTGAAATGTCACCTCACATAGTTAATTTTTTTTTCCTCTGATGGGTATTTTTAAGACCTCTCTTGGTAACTTTCAAATGCACAATACCATATTATTTTTTTAATTTTTTTTATTTCAAAGGAAGGGAGACGGATAGAGAGATAGAAACATCAATGATGAGAGAGAATCATGGATTGGCTGCCTCCTTCCTGCACACCCCCACACTGGGGATCAAGCCGACAACCCAGCAAGTGCCCTGACCAGGAATTGAACCGTGACCTCCTGGTTCATGGGCCAACGCTCAACCTCTGAGCCACACTGGCCGGGCCACAATACCATATTATTAACCATAGTCACCATGCTATACATTACATCCACATGACTTATTTATAACTGGAAGTTTGTACCTTTTAACCATTCACCCATGTCTCTTACCCCACCCCCACCTCTGGCAACCACCAATCTGGTCTCTGTTTCTCTGAGTTCATTTTTTAAAATATATTTTATTGTTTTTTACAGAGAGGAAGAGAGAGGGATAGAGAGTTAGAAACATCGATGAGAGAGAAACATCGATCAGCTGCCTCCTGCACACTCCCCACTGGGGATGTGCCCGCAACCAAGGTACATGCCCTTGACCGGAATCGAGCCTGGGACCCTTGAGTCTGCAGGCTGACGCTCTATCCACTGAGCCAAACCAGTTAGGGCTGAGTTCATTTTTTAAAGATTCCACATATAAATGAAATCACCTGGTTTTGGTCTTTGTCTGACTTAGCTCCCTAATCCTAACCCTCAAGGTCCATCCATATTGTCACAATGGCAGGATTTCATTTTTTATGGCTGTACATTCTAGCAATCAGTTCTTAGGAGTGAAATTGGCATACATGTAGCTTTAATATCTCTACACTACATTTTCTGTATTAATCCATCCGTCGACAGACACATAGGTTGTTTCCATAGCTTGTCTGTTTTGAATAATGCTGCTGTGAACATAGGGGTACAGATATCTTTTTGAGATAGTGTTTTCATCTCCTTTAGATAAATACAAGAAGTGGGATTCCTGGATCATATGGTAGTTCTATTTAACTTTTTGAGGAACCCCTGTACTATTCAATTGGTTTCATAGCAATCTTTTGTATCTGAGTGTGTTTTTGCATGTGCATGCTGTGTGTGTGTGTGTGTGTGTGTGTGTGTGTGTGTGTGAATTCTCACCCGAGAATATTTTTTCCATTGGTTTTTAGAGAGAGTGGAAGGAAGAGAGGGAGGGGGAGAGAGGGAGAGAGACACATTGATTCGTTGCTTCCTGCACATGCCCCAACCAAGACCAGGAATCAAACCTGCAACCCATTGGTGAGCAGGTGGACACTCTAACCACTGATCATACTAGCTAGGGCTGCATGTGTATGCTTTTTAAAATATTCTTTTAATAGGTCCACAGATCAGACTTGTAGAGTATTATGCTAAGCAAAATAAGCCAGTGAGAGAAAGTATCACATGATCTCACTCATATGTGGAATCTAATGAACAAAATAAACATGAACAAAATAGATCCAGAGACATGGAAGCACGGAACAGAATGTGGAATCTCAGAGGGAAGGCAGGGGAGGGTGGGTAGGTAGGAAGAGAGCAACCAAAGACCTTGTATGCATATATGCATAAGCCATGGACACAGACAATAGGGTGGTGAGGGCCTGGGGCAAGAAGGGGGGCTAGAAGGGGTCAATGGGGGGAAAAGGGAACATATGTAGTACTTTCAACAATAGAGATTTAATTTTTTTAAAAAAGAGGTCCACAGATTTAATTAGATGTCAAAGGGTTCCACAGAAGAATTTTTATGTTATATCTCTTCTCTCAAGGAAATGTCAGATAGCCTGTCTTGACTGCAGTCTTCAATTTCTATAGTTTAGCAAACAGGAGCTGACAAACTCATCAGCTACCCAGACAGAACTGGTTTCTGCAACTCACTTCCGTATCTTTTTTTTGAATATAGTTCATTGATTTCAGAGAGGAAGGGAAAGGGAAAGAGAATAGAAACATCAATGATGAGCCCTGGCTGGTTTGGCTCAGTGGATAGAGTTTCTGATTGTGGACTGAAGGGTCCCTGGTTCTGGTCAAGGGCACATGCCTGGGTTGCGGACTCAACCCCCAGTAGGGGGCGTGCAGGAGGCAGCCGATCAATGATTCTCATCATTGATGTTTCTATCTCTCTCCTGCCGGGGTCCAGCCCCAGCAGTCCAGGGGTTCCCAAAGGTGTGGACAGAGTCGGCAAAGAATAAAGGACATGGAGACAGCGTTCAGATGATCAGCATAGCCAGGTTCTCTCTTTATTCTAGGTGTCTCCTTGGATCTTCCCTATACCTGGCTGAGGCCACACAGAGAGATCCAGAGGCAAGCTGAGCCTTTATTTTATAGTCAGATGTAAACAAGCAAGTGCTTACCATAGTTACACTGTTCTTGTGAATTTCACTTGTTTTGGCCACTTCCTGCACCTCCCTCAGCCCATTAGCTTCCCAGATGAGATCTAGGGAGCATTATAAGGTCAAGCCTAATTATGCTAAGAGGACTGTGCCCGCTAAGCTGGGACTTGTTTGTGACTTTGCCAACAGGTCAGTACGAGGCTTAACCCTATAGCTGCTCCCACACTCTCCCTTTCCCTTCCTCTCTGAAATCAATAAAAATATATTTAAGAAAGAAAAAAAGAAAGATAATTGATGAGAGAGAATCATTGATCAGCTGCCTCCTGCTTGCCCCCTACTGGGTACTGAGCCCATAACTCGGGCATGTGCCCTGACCAGGAATTGAACCATAACCTCCTGGTTCATAGATCAACACTCAATCACTGAGGCACGCCAGCCCAGGCTCAGTTCCATATCTTTTGAAACTCACCTTCTGCCCAGCCAGTGTAGCTCAGCAGTTGAGCATCCACCCAGGTACCAAGAGGCCACCAGTTCGATTCCTGGTCAAGGCACATGCCGGAGTTGTAGGAGGGAGCTGATCGATGATTCTCTCTCATTGATGTTTCTCTCTCTCCCTCTCCCTTCCTTTCTCTCTAAAAAAATTAATAAAAACATTTTTTTAAAGAAACTCACCTTCTTTGTCCACACCACAGTCCAGTGACCTCAGGATTCCCTACATCCCAGTCTGTGACCCTAATTGTTTCTGCACCTGACTGTGTGACCCTAGGAGTGTCCGTACCAAGTCTCTGTAACCCTTGGGTTGGGGGACACACCACAGAGTGTTAACCCAGGATTCTTCCCGCCCAAGTCATTGTGACCACGGGGAAGACATGACAGAAGAGTCCACACAAAAGGCTCTGTGGCCCTAGCCAGTTTAGCTCAGTGGATAGAGCGTCGGCCTGCAGACTGAAGGGTCCCAGGTTTGATTCCGGTCAAGGGCATGTACCTTGGTTGTGGGCACATCCCCAGTAGGAGGTGTGCAGGAGGCAGCTGATCGATGTTTCTAACTCTCTATCCCTCTTCCTTCCTCTCTGTAAAAAAAATCAATAAAATATATTTTAAAAAAAAAAAAAGGCTCTGTAACCATGGGAGTATCCATGCCCACGACTACAAGAATCCAGCAGTGTCAACACTACAGTCTATGACAGTGATGGCGAACCTATGACACGCATGTCAGAGGTGACACACGAACTCATTTTTTTGGTTGATTTTTCTTTGTTAAATGGCATTTAAATATGTAAATAAATATCAAAAATATAAGTCTTTGTTTTACTATGGTTACAAATATCAAAAAATTTCTATATGTGACACGGCACCAGAGTTAAGTCAGGGTTTTTCAAAATGCTGACACGCCGAGCTCAAAAGGTTCGCCAGCACTGGCCTATGAGGTCCCAGGAGTGTGCACACTCCCGTCTCTGTCACCTCAGGAGTGTTCACATCTCAGTTTCCAGGAACATAAACACAGCCTTCTCGACCTCGAGAGTGTACTCACCTCAGGCTGTATGTCCCTAGTTGTTCTGCCCCCATCTGTGTAACATCCAAAGTATACACATGCAAGTAGCTGTGACAGGAGCAATGTCTAATCTCCATTCTGTGTGACCCAGTGGTGTCTACACTCCTGTATGTGTGTGGTCCAGGAGGGACCAGTCTGGCCCAGGCCGTCTCTGACCTCAGGAGCACCCCTCTCCATCGGCCCAGCCCTGACTGTGACTCAGGAGTGTCCACACCCTTCTGTGGGACTTCAGAACTTCCCATACCAGAGTCAGTTTGCCCACAGAGGTACATATGACCTCAGACCATGTGTCCTCAGTGGAGTGCTTTCGTCTGAGTGGCTCCTGGAGTGTTTCCACCCCAGTCTGTGGTGACAGGAATGACTACTTTCCATTGTGTGTGGCCCCAGGTTGTCCATAACCTAGTCTGTGTCACCCTAAAAGTATACATGCCCCAGTCAGTTTGACCACAGGTTTGTCAATTTTTCAAACTGTATAACAACAATGGGTGTCCATTCCCCAGTCTTTGTAACCTAAGGCGTACCACACCCTAGTCATTCTCAACCCACAGGGGTGTCTACAACACAGTCTCTCCTCCTCCTCCTCCTCCTCCTCCTCCTCCTCCTCCTCCTCCTCCTCCTCCTCCTCCTCCTTTTTCCTCTATATAAACATATCCTCAGATGAAGAAAAAAAATAAGTACTTTGAAGTGAGAGAACTGTTCTATGTCCTATTTTTGGTGGCAGTTAACCAACTATTTTTGTTTGTCAAGCCTCAGAGAACTGTATGCTACAAAGGGAAAAGTTTGCTGTATGTAAAATATACCTCAATAAACATGATTTTTTTTAAGTGCAATGCTTTGCAAGCAATAAAGAATTATATGTGTGCAAGAGGGTTGTGATCGTGCCTGTTGTGATTTCTCCTCTCTGTGTGGTGTCTGCACAGACATGTTTCAGGAATGCACCTAAGGAAAAGGAGACGCCTTGAGAGTCCTGAAGTTCTTCAAGGTGGGGATTTGTTACCCTGGCTGGTGTTGCTCAGTGGTTGAGGTGTTGGCCTGTGCACAGAAAGGCCTCAAGTTGCAGGTTCGATCTCCCGGCCTGGTCAGCGGGTGCAGGAGGCAACCAATTGATGTGTCCCTCTCACATCAGTGTTTCTTTTTTCTTTTTTTTAAATTTTATTGATTTTTTACAGAGAGGAAGGGAGAGAGATAGAGAGTTAGAGACATCGATGAGAGAGAAACATCGATCAGCCGCCTCCTGCACACCCCCACTGGGGATGTGCCCGCAACCCAGGTACATGCCCTTGACCGAAATCGAACCTGGGACCTTTCAGTCCGCAGGCCGACGCTCTATCCACTGAGCCAAACCGGTTTCGGCACATCAGTGTTTCTCTCTTTCCCCCTACTCCTCCTTCCTTTCCACTCTCTCTGAAAATCAATGGAGGGAGTGTCCTCAGGTGAGGATTTTTTTTAAAAAGGTAGTGCTTTGTTTGTTGACTGTTAGGACCTGAACTGTGTCCTCTCAAAACTCATATGTTAGGCCCTAACTAACCCCCAATGTGGCTGCATTTGGAGATAGGCTTTTAAGGAGGTAATAAAGGTTAAGTGATGTCATAAGAGTATCTATCCCCCTAATCTGATAGGACTAGTGGCATTATAAGAAGAGGAAGAGACACCAGTGTGCTCTTTCCTCACACACATGCACAGAGGAAAGGCCATGTGAAGACAGTAGAAAGGTGGCCGTCTACAATCCTGGAAGAGAGTCCTCACCAGAAACCAACCCTGCTGGCATCTTGGTCTTGGACTTCCAGCCTCCAGGTCAATGAGGAAATAAATGTTTGTTGTTTAAGCCACTCAGTCTGTGGTATTTTGTTATGGCAGCCTGAGCAGACTAACACATTGCCTCTCAGTTTCAGATCTGACTCCATGATATCTCAGCCGTGTTTGAGGGAAACAGGCATTCAAGTGAAAGAAGGGAAAATTTGGCACATCTTCTTTATCTAGTTGAAGGGGAAGATGTGAGGGAACAGGTGCACACATGGCTGACCCTGGGTATCAGTACACATGTACTCTTGAGAGCATGTGCCTGGACAAGTGTGTGGCATGGGTGCAGGTATTTCTATAGGTATTTTCATGTCCCCTGGGGGGCTCATGAAAGCACACATCTGTGTGCATGAATGCACAAGCATCCAGTAGTCTGGACCATGGTGTCTTTGCACAGGGACCTCTGGGTAGCCATGAATGTGTGTGCAGAGTGCAGGTGTATCCGTGGGTTCAGGCCTGGGCATCTGTGTACATGTACCTCTAGGTGCTCATAAATGTGTGTGTGCACACAAGTGCATATTTGTCCATGGGCCTGGGTCTGGGTGCTTGTGCACATGGAACCCGTATGAATGTTTATGTGTGGATGGGTACAGGTGTGCACATAGGCCTGGGCCTCCATATCTATGCATGTGTAACTCTGGGTGCCCATGCATGTGTGTGTGCATGGTTTCAGGTGTAGTCATGGGCTTGGGTCAGGGCATGGGTGAACATGTATCCCCAAGAGCCCATGCATGGGTATGGTCATGTGTTCAGATGTGCCTATCTGTGGGCTTGGATCTTGGTGTCTGTGCCCGTGTCTTCTTGGGGGCCTACATATGGCATCTGTACATGCCTGTGTGGCTTTGGGGTGGGGGATGGGTGTGTAGCTTCACTTCCACCTACACCTGGCCGGGACAGTAAGGAAAACCAAGGAATGCACTTCCTCTAGGAATCCAGCTTTCCATAGAGCCAGGGGAGTGGAAGTCAGGACCACTTTCCTTTTCTCAAACCTTGATACTTGGGACAAAACTAGAGCTTGGGAAACGCCCCTTTCTTCATTCAACACTGTGCTCCTGACTTGAGCACTGCACTGGGCTCTGTTGCAACCCAGAGACAATGTGGCCAGACTCCAGGAGCGATGAGCAATGCTTGTAAGTCACCATGATATGACACAGAGGTGCCAGGAAACTGCTCAGAGCAGGGAGAAGAGCCTCCGGTAAGGCTCCCTGGGGGGCAGGGGCGGAGGGAGGGGAGCCCATAGCAATGGGATGGGGAGCCTGGACATGCAGGTGTGGGAGTAGGGAGACAGAAGTCAAGGCAAGGAAAACTCAGAAGGAAAAGGCCTGGAAGTGGGACAGCAGTTTGTTGGGTCAGGAAGCTGCTTGTGGCTTTCTTATCACTTTTGTAGGAGACCAAGTGTCTAGGCCTGAAAGGGTCCCAGAGATGAATGGGGGTTGGTGGCAGGGGAATTGTCTCTCTGTCCCTGGAACAGGTAGCCTACACTTAAAACGATTCCATGGGTCACAGAGGCCTAGGGTAAGCCACCTGCCCTTTCTAGGCCGCACTACACTTCTTTTTCTTTGACTTTTTGTTGTTGTTGGTAATCCTCACCTGAGGACATTTTCCATTGATTTCTTAGAGAAAGTGAAAGGGAGGGGGAGAGACAGAGAGAGATAAACATCAGTGTGAGAGAGACACAAAGATTGGCTGCCTCCCACACGCACCCAGGGCCAGGGATCGAGCCCGCAACCAAGGTACATGCCCTTGGCCAGAATGAAACCCACAACTCCAGTCTGCGGGCTGGCGCTCTATCCAGGGCTACGCCTCAGTACTCTTTATTGCCAAATAGGCGCAGGTAAGCATTTAACCTAAATGAGTAGCTCACTGACCTAAACAGTTTGGCTCAGTGGATAGAGCGTCGGCCTGCGGACTGAAGGGTCCCAGGTTCGATTCCGGTCAAGGGCATGTACCTGGGTTGCGGGCACATCCCCAGTGGAAAGTGCGCAGGAGGCAGCTGATCGATGTTTCTAGCTCTCTATCCCTCTCCCTTCCTCTCTGTAAAAAAAAATATATATATATATATATATTAAAAAAAAGAATAACTCACAAGTAGTGAGCAGACAGGTGGCTACTCCCCAAGATTGGGTCCCCTCCTGCTCCTCTGCCACCTCTGAGTCCTCACACCCTGCCTCCTGGGGCAACGCCTAGAAATGGGCTGGGGGAGCCATGTCCACTGGCACATCAGCAGCAGGTAGGCCAGACCTGGTTGGGGCACAACCCTGGACTAGGAGGGACCACCTCCACCACTAGCCCCAGTCCCCCACCAACCCACTGGGGTGCCGCAGGGGAGACACAAGCTCTGCTTGAACAAGGGGTGACTGCTACTCCTGAATTCCAAGTCTGACTCAGAGGTAGAGCAGGTTTGGAGAGGGCAGAGGAGTCTCTCCTTCCAGTGTCAGTACCCAAGCCCTGCCTAGCTTCCAGCCCAAAATCCCCTCAGGTGCAGTGTCAGGACCTATCTGTGCCCCCACCTCAACCCCAAACCGATGACTTTCTTTTAGAACCCCCCCCCCCCGGGGGGCCCACTGCTGACTGTGAATGTCTGGCAGCAGCAGGCCACTGTGCACAGTTGCGCAGGCTGTGCCCTGACAAAGAATGCCTGGCCCAGGAGGAGAGCAGGGACAGAAATGCAGCCTGGGCCCCTCTTGCATCCCTGTGTTCTGACTTAGGGCTGCATCCATCAAGAGGAAGGGGCCTCTTTTTCTAAAGTTCACCAAAGCATGCGAGCAAGCTAGTGGCGCCCCTCAGCGTCCAGGTCTTTAAAGGCAAAGAAGTCAGGAGATGAGTCAGAAAGTGGTCACAGTCTGAGGGCTGGGCACGCCTCAGCCCAGGGTGCATCTGAGCCGGAAAAGTCTCAGCCATTGTCTAGACCAGTCCTATGCGTTGTCGGGAAAGACTCTGAAAGGCTTTTAATGGACCCAACTAGCCCCAGGTGTCCCTTCAAAGGAATGCTGATGTATAGCCGACCCAGCTCATCTGTCTCTGGGCCTGTACAGACAAGAGTTAACATGTGCAGGGCTGACAATTCCCATTCGTAAACATGCAAATGCATTTGGTCCTGCCAAGGTACATTTTATTCTGCCCTGTAGAAAAGATGATTATAAAGATTCTAGTGCATCTATTGGTAAATTCATTTCAGTATCATGGTAGCCTATACATGTATCTGTTCTGCAGATTTTCCTTCAAGAATTGGTAACATCTTACCAGTTCTTTCATTAATGAAAGATCTTTGATGTATGTTCATTTTATATTTGTATGAGCCGTGATATTATCATTTTGGAAGTTATCCTTTAACTGCCTCTACCAGCTCATAGCATAGCTGAGGTCACCGAGAGGGAGGAGACTTGCTTCAAGTGACTCTCAGGGGCTGGGACTGGGAGACAGAGCTTAATCCAGACCATTCTGGGCTCTGCCCTGCTCCTGGAGGGAGGGGGCTGTGCTTTGCACAGGATGTGGACTGGGGAGCTGTGACACATCCCCACTCTGAGGATGTGGAATGACCCCTTTGGCCTCCCACATTGGTTCCCACCCTTTGTTCTGTGCCTTAATTCAGATCCAAGACACAGTCAGCTCCCCACCTCCAGTGGTAGTTTGGGTGGGTTTGTTTAGGACCTGCAGGTGCTGAAATGCCCCATTGCCATCCTGGACGCTGTACTGGTGACACCTGTGGGAAGGGCTTTATTCTTGGGTGGGTTGTTTCAACTACTGGGCCTCCTCAGTCTCCTTATCAATAAAATGCATGTAATATGGTTCCTGCCTGACAGTGGTGTGGAGAAGATTAAATGAGATGGTGGATGTAAAGCGCTTTACATAGCTCAGTATACAGTAAGCTCTCAATAAATACCAGCCGTCAGTCATTAGGTCTGTTCACTTTGCAGAATTTCCAGTGGGAGACATCTGGGAAAGGATGCTTGGGACTCCTTCCAGATGCTGGCCCAGGAGGAGCCAATCACTCCATCCTTGGCTAAGACACTCAGCAATTGCTTCCCAGATGATGGGATCAGGGGGGCAGGTCCCTGGCCAGTAAGGTGATGTCTGGCTTGCTCTCTCTGGCACTCCCATGCTCCCACCCAGGGGATCCTGGGACCTAGAGGACAAAGGGGGAAGAGCATAAGGAAAAGTGAATTCCTTACAGGTAACTCTGTGGTGCCCTGGGGGTGGGAGTCATTTCTAAGGGCCTTGGTTTCTCTATCTGCACTTCAGAGGTGGAAATTGCTGAGGACCTTTGCAGCCACCTTTTAGGTAAAAAGAGATAGTCTCCAAGAACATACCAGCTGGAAACTGAAACTCTCCCAAGCCAGGCCCTGCTTCTGGAGACAAACCAAAGAAAAGTAGGGGAAAGGCACTCTCCTCCAAACCACCAGAAGTCACCTAAATAGGTTGAAAGGCAGAGTTGGCCAGGAGCCCATGTTTCCAAGTTTCTTGGCTGGTGAGGAAGAGAGTTTGGTCCAGGCCTGCCTGAGAAACTTGTAGGTACCAGAGTGGTGGATTCAAGGCCTGAGGGGTCCCTTCCAGCCCTTGGAACTGACTCCTGGCTGTGGCATTTCTCTGACCTCAGAGGACCAACATTTAAAATGAGCAAATTAAATACATACATACATACATACATACATACATACATACATAAATAAGCAAGCAAGCAAATAACTCCACCGGGGCATGCGAAGGTGGGAAGGTGGATGTATTCTTTAGGGATTTGTGGGTTGTAAGTGACAGAAGCACAGATTAAACCAGCTGAAGAAAAAGAGAGTTAGGTAACTGAAGAGACCAAAGCAGAGTGAGCATGGGGTAGGCACCCCACATCTAAGAACCCTACCTCTCACTGAAAGTGGGTTCTACTTTTTGACAGCTTCACCCTCAGCAGGCTCTTCTCATGTGATGTTCGCCCATCATGTTGGGCCACCTCACCTTCACCTGAACAGCGAGGAGCCCCGAAGTACAGAAACACCTCTTTCCCTGTAGTGCCAGCTCTATAGGTCATGTGGTCTGGCTTGGGTCACATACCCACTCCTGGCTCTGTGGACAAGATGAGAGATTGCTCTGATAGACTATGCTAGCACCAGCACAAAGGCAGCCCAGGAGGAAAGTAAAAGCTCATTCCCATTTTAGATCTCCATTCAAGGCAGATGGCCCTCCCAGGCATGTCAGAGCTCTAGGCTCTTCTGCTCCCTTCCTCTGAGGGACCTATCTGTCCAGCTGTCAGCCTGTCACTACAGCTCTGCTCCAAAGCTGTCGTGTAGGTGTGTATTCATCAAGCATTGGTTTCTAACATTGAAAAAGGATCTTTCTAAAGAAGGAGGTTTATTCCTCTGGACGATTACAGATAAGTTCTGTGTGGTAGGGTCAGATGGTCATCTGTGTGGCTTGACCAGTGCTCCTGTTCTGTCTGTATTCAGTTGTGATTATGGAGCGGTCTTGCTTTTATCTCAATCTATCCCAGTTGCAGAGTGGCCTTGTCTGAAGCTGATGGTCTATATACAATTGCTCATGTTCAACAGGAAGACACCAAGGTCTAGCTGTGAGTGGGAGGCCAGGTCCTGGATGTGGGGGCTGCTTTTCCCTTTCTCAGTATTCCTAACGAGAGAGCTTGGATCAGATTTTCTGGGAAGCCTGGGAGCCCACAAAGAAACAAAGGCTTACTCTCTAAAATCGCCTGTAGCCCAGACAGACAAGGTTTGAATCACAGATACCGGTCCTCCTGTGGCTTATTATATGTGACATCAGTTGCTGCCTCCATGAAATGGGCATTTCTTTTTTTTTTTGCATTTTTTAATTAAATCTTTATTGTTCAGATTATTACATTAGTTACTCTTTTTTGCCACCAGAAATGGGCATTTCTGATGGCAGAATAGGTTGTTGTGGGGAGGGTGTAACCACCGACAGAGGTTCCAACAATGTTGGTGAAATTTAATCACTCTGTAAAAACCAGTGTTTTAAAAGTTAAATCCCTCAATCTTAAAACCAACATGGACTATTAAATGGCAGCAAGAAAGACTGTTTGGTTTTTCTTATGAATAGCAGCTTTTCTTCTTTGTGCTTTTTTAAATGTCCTTTTTATAACCCCAATGGAAGGGAATTTGTCATCTAACAAAAATGAATATGTGTTTCTCTTTTGTCCCAGCAATCCCGCTTCTGGCAATTTGCCCTAAAGATAAACTTCCAACAATGTGAAAATACATATGCACAAGTTTATTCATTGTAGCTTGGCTGATAATTGGGGGGTTGGGTGGGGGGAAGGCAACAATATCAGTTCCTAGGCGTAGGCAGTGGTTGAATAAACTGTGATACATTCACACAATGGAATCTTACACAGCAATGGAAGAAAACTATGAACTGATGAGGACTGGTTTCCAGGACATACGGTTAAGTGAGAAAAAAAAAAAAAAAAGAAACAAAAATGCAAAATGCACAATAGTATCTATAGTATACAAACCTTGATGTAGAAACCAAGATGATATAAGTGCCCCGGCCAGTGTTGATCAGTGGTTAGAGCATTAGCCTGTGCACCAAAGGGTCGCAGGTTAGATTCCTAGTCAAGGGCACTTACCTGGGTTGCAGGTTCGATCCCTGGTCCCAGTCAGGGTGGTTCAGGAGGCAACCAGTTGATATGTCTCTCTCACATTGATGTTTCTCTCTCCCCCCTTCCTTCCAGTCCCTCTAAAAAAATCAATGGAAAAAATATTCTTGGTGAGCATTAACAAGAAAACACGTATATTTGCTTATCTTTACAAAAAGAAACAAAGGAAGGATAAACCAGCTACTATTGAGACTGGTTGCCTAGAGGCACTGGGTGGGAGCAGACTAGAAGGAACGGACAAAGTGATATTTCTTTCTTTTTTTTAATATATTTTATTGATTTTTCACAGAGAGGAAGGGAGAAAGATAGAGAGCTAGAAACATCGATGAGAGAGGAACATCGATCAGCTGCCTCCTGCACATCTCCCACTGGGGGATGTGCCCGCAACCCAGGTACATGCCCTCGACCGGAATCGAACCTGGGACCCTTCAGTCCGCAAGCCGACGCTCTATCCACTGAGCCAAACGGGTTCTGGCACAAAGTGATATTTCTGAGTTTACTTATCGGAATAGTTCTGACTTTTGAAACCATGTTCATGTTTCACATACTAAAAAAATAAAAGTAACAAGGATGGGGGCGGGGGGATCCTAAAACAGAATACAATCAGAAACAGAAGAACCTTAATTGCATTTTAAACACAGCCTCACTCAAAGGGAATGGGAAGAACTAACCCAAGTAACTTTTGAACAGGGTATTTATCAGGTTAAAGACAAAAAGCACTGTAACAAATACCGACCTCTAGTTAGTAGATTTGTCTTCTATAGTTGTATGGGTAGTGAATCTGAAACTATTTTTTAAAAATATATTTTTATTATTTCAGAGAGGAGTGGAGAGGGAGAAAGAGGGATAGAAACCTCAATGAGATAGAAACATCAATGATGAGAATCATTGATCGGCTGCCTTCTGTATGCCCCCTACTAGGGATTGAGCCCACAACCTGGGCCTGTGTCCTTGACTGGAATCGAACCCAGGACTCTTCAGTCTGCAGGCCGACGCTCTATTCACTGAGCCAAACCAGCTAGGGCATGAATCTGAAACTATTGAATGTGTATCCTAGGATTGAGCAAATAAGTAAAATTCTTGTGGATAATGAGAATTAGGTTTCTCACTGTTGGAGGATGGAGTTACAAATACAGAAAAAGGGAAAAGCTATGATGAACACCCTAGTATGGGATTGGTATTATAGATATCAATAGGAATTCATGGATTTTCATATAAAGTAAATATATAAGATAAATGTATGGATTATTTACATACATATGTACATATGGTTTCACTACATATGGTACATATATAGGAGATTACACATATTTCCCAACTCTGTCCACTGAGCAAGCCTAGAATCAGCCACACTACAGAAGCAGTAAGTACTTCTAGTGCCCAGATCTTGGTTTCCTGGATGCCGTTCTTCACTAAAAGTAAACAGTGCTTCTTGGGGGAGATGGCTGACTCCAGGACCAGAACTGGGAAAGTACAAGATGAGCCAGAAACATCCTGATGTAATCTGAAGGAAAGATATGCTCAAAAAATGATGGAGATATGCCAAAAGGACACAGGAGCCAACTGGAGGGGACTCCCACTGGCCACATCTAGAACAATTTGAGCATTGTACAACTATCTCAGGTGAAGTTTATGGTATGTTAATTATACTTCAATTAAACTACTTTTATTTTTTAATATATTTTTATTGATTTCAGAGAGGAATGGAGAGGGAGAGAGAGAAGCATCAATGATGAGAGAGAATCATTGATCGGCTACCTCCTGATTGAGCCCACAACCCAGGCATGTGCTCTGATGAGGAATCAAACCATGATCTCCTGGTTCATAAGTCAACGGTCAACCACCGAGCCACACTGGCAGAGCTAAGCTATTTTATTAATAAATAAAGTAAATGACTTTAACCTGTAAGTTAAAAGAAGAATTCATAATCGTAGTAATTGTTTCAGGCAAGAATCACCAAGGATGCTAAACTAGTGAGTGGAAGTTTGAAGAAAAACAGGAGAGTTACATAGTCTCAAAGTATGTCCCTGCAAGACATTTACTCATTACAAAGAGAAATAGTACATTTACAGTGGAGAAACCTGGAAGATGCCACCTTAATCAAATCAGCAAAGCTAATAACCATTTGGGAACTAACCAATACCTTGTGCCTCCGGATACACTCTAAGAAAAATACAGGTCACTTCTTTGGAATTCCTGCCAAAAATGCAGAATCCAAATCTAACCCTGAGGAAATATCAGATAACCCAAAATTGAAGGACATTCTTCCAAATAATTGCCCTGTGACTTTTTGAAAACGTCGAGATCATGAAAGTTAAGGGAAGAGTGTGGCATTGTTCAGACTGAGGGAGGCTGAGAAGACCTGATAACAGAATGCAGCACATGACCCAGGATTTCCTTTTCCTATAGAGGGGCGTTACTGGCTCACCCACTAGGATGGCTAGAATGAAAAAGTCAGATAACAAGTGTTGATGAGGATGTGGAGATATTGGAACCCTCATACACTGCTGGTAGGAATGTAAGAAAATGTCCTTGTTAGGAAATTCATACTTAACTATTTCGTTGAAAGGCCATCGTGTCTACAACTACGATCAAACAGTTTAGAAAAATATATAGATAAAGATATAGATAAATAGATAGATAGAATGTGATTATTATGAAGCTTGGCAATTTTCGCCAATCTAATAAATGAAAAATGTGACCTCATTGTATTAATTTGCATCTCTTTAATTATGGGGAGACCATTTAAAATGCCCCAGAAACCATAATGCAGAATGACCACAAAGGCTATACAATTTGAAAAATACTGAGTGCCACTCTCTACTAAGCTCCAGTGATAAAAGTATGAAACATCACACCTAGTAGATGTGAACTGCATCTAATTGTTTTAATTTCGCATTTCCCTGAAAACGAAAAACAATGGGTTATCTTTTCAGAGGTTATACATATTGGCCATTTCAGGGGACTCCTGCTGTGAATTACCTATTCATATCCACTGTCCATTTTCCAGTGTAGTGTTTGTGCCTCTTCTGACTGATTTGTAGATGTGCTTTATACATCCCAGAATCTAGATACTAGTTCTTTATCACACACATCAAAAGAGTAGAATGAAACAATCAAGTCTGTGAAGCTCAGCGAGGCATATAGTAAGGATCTTTCCGTTTTAAATACCAGGACTTGCAATGAAAGGAAATATTTCTGGCATGTGCTATGGGTCATTGTTGACTCTACTTGAGTATGTCTGAAAATAGAAAAAAATAAGAATGAAGTCTAATTTATAAAATTTATGGCCTGCACTCTGCTGTTAAGAAAAAGAATTAGCAAAAAGAACAGAAATAGAAGAAGGAGGAGGAGGAGGAGGAGGAAGAGGAGGAGGAGGAGGAGGAGGAGGAGGAGGAGGAGGAGGAGGAGGAGGTTTAGCATTTGTGAATCTGGTCTATGTAATTTATTCATAATTACTGGATACAACTTTTTTGTTTGTAATACATGAATATTAATTTATGAGTTAAAACTCCATTTAACTTCACATTAACATTTATTTTAAAGAGGGGAGACACACGTTGCTCTTCAATTGCCACCGGTATTTCCAAGCAAAGAAGTGCTAATCCCATTCTTTTGTTTAAGAGAAAGGAACACCAAAGCCCAGTGAGTGGGCATGACTCGCCCAGCTCCATACAGGCAAGTACTAATCTGATTAGAGCCTGTTTTCCTTAGCTCCTCAGGTGACGGCGGGGGTCCAGCTTCATCTGGGCTTCCTTCTCGCTGCCACATCACAGCTAAGTACGCAGTACTTGCGCGGCAAATGTTCCTTTGGAAAAATAGGCCCTTCATCAGCCTAGGGACTGAGTGGGGTGCCCAGACACCGCACGGTAGGGGAGGCAGACAGCAGGTGTCGCGTAAATCCTGTGTTGGCGCAGACAGAGCCCAAGAGGAAGCATTGTTGGGGACGCTGTAAAAGCTTCATAAAGGCTCCGGATCCATCGGGTGCTCCGAACTCGCCTCCTGGTTCACGCGCTACTTGCTGAGGTCACCCTCCGTGCCAGGTGAATAAGTACGGGCTGGGAAATGAAGCAAGCAAATCAGTTCTCAACGACCAGCCAAGTGCCCACAAGGAGTCCCTAGGGGCAGCACAGGCGCCTAATTGGTGTTCCTCGGTGACACAGTCAATACTTGGAAATGTTTCTGGCCCGTCTCTGGGGGTGGAGAGGATTGGACATCCCTTTACTTCCCTCAAAGGATGGGGTAGGACAGACCCCGGTTCATTTTCCCACGTGTGAACCGAGGCAGCACAGTGCGAGAGAACGTGCGTGGGCGAACAGTCAAGGTGAGGGGCTTTCCCTCCTCCCTCCCCCATCTTTCCCATCTCGGCTTCCAAGGATTGGGAATCTGACGATGGAGGAGTTTGTTCTTGGCCGGCCAGACACCTGCGGACGAGAACGATCAGGGGCTGCAACACTCAGGGCCCAAAAGGTGTGGGCGCAAAGGTCCCGCAGCACCCCGCTCCTCTCAACCTCCCGCTCCTCCTTCCCTCGACCCTCCCGCCTCCCACCTCCTCGCCGGCCCCGCCCCGCTCCTGCCCTCTCATTGGCCGAGCTGGCCGGCCGGGCCTCCCCGGGATTTAAAGGGCCCGCTCGCCGCGCTGCTCTCCAAGCCGCAGCTGGTCCCGGCCTTGCGGCCTGCGGGGGAGGCTGCCCGGAGGAGGCGGCGACGGTGGCGGCGGCAGTGCGTCCCCGGTCCCCGGGACCGCAGCTTCCTTCCTGCCAGGTAGGTCCCAGGAGTGCGCGCGCGGCTCCTCCGCTCCCATCCTGAGACGGCCTCCCCGCACTGATCTGCAGCGCGTGTTCTTGGGTCCCCTCTCCATCACCTTTCAGACTCCCCCTTCTGCTCTGTCCCCAACCACCACCACCACCTCCCTGAAGCCCCGGGGCCTGGGCAGGGCTTTCTTGGTGGCCAGGAGTGGCCGGGTGGGGGTGAGATGGGGCACGCAGGGGATACAGGACACCCCTCACATCCGTACAAGGAGAGATGCACACGGCCCCCAAGTGTCACAGGATCTCCCTCTCTGCCCTCCACACAGAGTGACTCTACCTTGGAAACCAGAGAGCGTCCCCATTTGATATACCGGCCTGGAATGTACACCATTCATTCCCCATCGGACCCCGACTCCTCACAGCATAGGAGAGACACAGGTCCTTCCTTCACCACAGGTCGTGGGCTGTGTGTGTGCACCCAGGACGCTCCCACACGCACAGTTGGTGGCTCAATCTGATGTACCTGACACCCACACCCTCTCCCAGCCCCCCCCAGTTCTGTGTGTCTAAATGGGTTGGACAGCCCCCAGCTGAAATCTGAGTGCTCAAGCCTATGCCTTGAGCATGGTCTGCCCCATGGACATCCCTGCTCTGTGTCCCCACTTTGACAGGTCTGTCCATCTGTCCATCCATCCGTGAGGGGCTGCGATGGCCACCTTCAGCCGCCAGGAATTTTTCCAGCAGCTGCTGCAGGGCTGTCTCCTGCCTACTGCCCAGCAGGGCCTTGACCAGATCTGGCTGCTCCTTGCCATCTGCCTCACCTGCCGCCTCTTCTGGAGGCTCGGTAAGTGCCTGCCACACTATGCGCCATGCCAGGCCATATCATGCTGCCACATTCATCCAGACCAAGCTGTACCTTCTCCTGCTGCATCTTGCCTTGCCAAGCCAGGCGACAATATGTCCAGCCCACCACCTCCCACCAGGCAAAGCACCATGCTACCACACGACATCCTACTATGCCCAGCCACCCCATGCCATACCATGCCAAACCATGCCTTTCAGTATTTCTGGGTTCTGGGATTCTGGAAAGCTGATGTTCTTGGATTTTGGGAACCTGGAATGTCTACATCCCAACGTTATAAGATTCTGCAATGCTGGTGTCAAAGGGTTAAGGAATCCCAAAGTACCACACTACAGGGTTTGGGGAGCTGACAAGTTGAAATTCTCACATTCTAGGCTTCCAAAATGCTGGCAATCTGGATTTCTAGAATCAGGGCATGCTGAGATTTCTGAATGCTGGGATTCTGGAATGTTTCCACAATCACAGCAAGCCTACATCCAAATGCTAAGACTCTAAGCTCCCAGAGTCCCTATAGGATGCTGAGAATTTTGGAAATCTGAAATTCAAAGGTGCTACATTTTCTTTTTATTTTAAATGGATGTTTTATTTTTTTTAGGTTTATCATTTTGAAATATTTCGGTTACTGAAGTTAACTTGAAAGAATAATACAATGAACACCCATTATATGCATTACCAGATTCCCAATGGTCAGCATCTTCCCACATTAGCCTGTCCTATCTATCTATCTATCTATCTATTATCTTCCTAAATAATTTGAATAACCTGCTGACACTTCACCCCGAATGCATCAGTGTGTCCCCCCCAAGAACAAGGACATTCTCCTCCAACAACCACAGCCACAACCATCACCCCTCAAGAAATCTAATCTGGATGCAATAATATTACCCAATATAAGTTGATACTCACATTTCTCCCAGGGTTCCCAAATGTCCTTTATAGATGTTTCTTTTCTTTAAACCCAGGATTTGGCCCTGGTTGGGTGGCGCAGTTGGTTAGAACATCATCCCGATATCCCAAGGTTGCATTTCAATTCCTAGTCAGGGCACATACAAGAATCAACCAATGAATGCATAAATAAGTGGAACAACACATCGATGTTTCTCTCTCTCTCTTTCTCTCAAATCAATCAATAAAATAAATAAATAAACCCAGACCTTGCCACCTCTCCAGCTCCCCAACACCTGCTTTGGGCCCCCTGCAATCCCACCACATTCCAACCTCTAGGCCTTTGCCCAGGCTGTGCCCTCTGCTCAGGTTGCCCTCCCTTGTTGCCAGCCCACCCAACCTCCCTTTCCTATTCTGTCTCTCTCTCACCTGAAGGGTTGCCATCCTACCTGAAGCACGCAAGCACCGTGGCAGGAGGGTTCTTCAGCCTCTACCACTTCTTCCAGCTGCACATGGTCTGGGTTGTGCTGCTCAGCCTCCTGTGCTACCTCGTGCTGTTCCTCTGCCGACATTCCTCCCATCGAGGCGTCTTCCTCTCCGTCACCATCCTGATCTACCTGCTCATGGGGTATGGGTGTGAGCCCTCGTCCCCACACTGTTGGCAGAAGGGTGGGTGGGTCCCCGTGGGTGGGTCCCCTGGCTACTCCTCGTGAGGTTGTGCAGGACAGGAAGAGCACAGGGTGTTCCTGGAGGAGGGAATGTGGGAGACTAGTTCTAAAGGCTGTACAGGACAGGCTGGGCTTGAGCTCCCCCTGGAGGAGGGAGTCCTGGAGAATTATTCCTCCATGAGGTTGTGCTGGACAGGGGTGTAAGCCTCTCTGAACCTTGATCCCCACCTCCCTTTGTGGTCTCTGAGGCCATGGGAGTCATGGGCCCAAGACCACCACCTTTTTTCCTCAGTGAGATGCACATGGTGGACACTGTGACGTGGCACAAGATGCGAGGTAGGAAGCCCTGGCTCTCTCACCGGCCCCTGCCCCACTCTACGTCTAACTTTCCCAACCCTGTCTTTCCTTCCCACTTTTGTCATTCATCTGTCCTCCCCACTGGACAGGCAGGCCTCAGATGCCCTTTATATCTGTCTCCCTCTACTATGCCTCCCCCCGCCCATCTTCCTTTCCCATCTCATGTATGTGCCTCACTCTTGAAAAAGGGCATCTGCCAGTCCTGGGCCTACCTGCTCATCTGCCTATAGACTCTGTGCCCACTTGTCCACTCTTGAACTTCTCTTTTCCTACCACCCCTCACCTGGTGCTCCCCCTCCCCCCATGCTGACCTGCTCTGTGCCCATTCACTTGATTATGGGCACCACACATAGGGGCCCAGATGATTGTGGCCATGAAGGCGGTGTCTCTGGGCTTCGACCTGGACCGGGGCGAGGTGGGTGCTGTGCCCTCACCCGTGGAGTTCATGGGCTACCTCTACTTCGTGGGCACCATCGTCTTTGGGCCCTGGATATCCTTCCAAAGCTACCTACAGGCTGTCCAAGGTCGCCCTCTGGTGAGGTCCTGGGTGGACAGGTGGGCAGGGACTGTGGGAGCCCCCACAGGGCAGTCTTCATGGAGCCTTGATCCCCACAGAGCCGCCGATGGCTGCAGAAGGTGACCCGGAGCCTGGCGCTGGCCCTGCTGTGCCTTGTGCTGTCCACCTGTGTGGGCCCTTACCTCTTCCCGTACTTCATCCCCCTTGATGGTGACCGCCTCCTTCGAAAGTGAGCACGGCCTTCGAGGCCTCTGCCCTGCAGAGGGGGTTGGGTAGGGACCTGGGGTCTCCCCAGCTCTGAGCCTGTCTCTTAATGCTTCTGTCTATCTTCTGTTACTACAGCAAGAAACGCAAAGCCAGGTAAATGAGGGCAGGTGCTGAGGGCGAGTGGGCTAACTGGGGGGTGGGGGCATAGTCTGTGACCTCTTGGTTCTGTTAAGTCTGAGACTATCTGACCATCTACTCCATGACTGGAACGAGATTGAATGTCTGTCTGTGGCTGTTGTTTGGCAAGATTGGCTCTGTAACTCCATGTATGACTGACACCCTGACACATACTATGTATGAATGTCCATCTGTTCCGCTGTTTCACCTTTAGAAGCCAATTACATGACTGTAACAGGGAGTGACAAGTATGGGTTGGCTGGTGATGCTGACCTGTCTGAGACTCTGGCTAGGCGTGTGTATGGGTTGTTTGTCTCTCAGCCGCTGACTCCCGATGTGGGACTGGAGTTCTGGCTGTGCCATTGTCAATGACGGGGTGTGTGGCTGTCGTTGGGTAAGTCTGGCTTGTCTGTAACTCTGGCTGGGAATGGGTCTGACTGTAGCATGTTATGTGCCTCTCTGATGGGCCTGCCTGTGGGTCTGCCTTCTCTGGCTGCATGGTATTGTCTAGCTGAGGGGTTGTGACCGACTGACCATCTGCCTCTGGTATAACTAGAATTGGTATAATCCAGCTCTTTGATTGTATGGCCCCTCCCTTCCCCCTACTCACTGGCAGCTGATTGTGTCAAATGCTGAACGAGGCTCTGGAAGGTGGAGTGACTTGCCCAATGTCACCCAGTTAAGCAGCCAGGCATCAATCCCAGGCCTGATTCCAGAACCAGCCTTTTCCAATGCAGGACTCTGCCTGTGTCTATTGTATGACTGACAGGATGACTGTTGGGGGTAGACTTGCGTATGTGTGCAAAGCAGGGAGCTTGATGATCTCTGTGCCTAACTACAGGACTTTTGTATGTCTTATGGTCACTGAGTCAGGTTAGAGAGCTGCAAGGCTGGGAGTCTGATACTATTTGTGTCTGGCCACGTGGCTGTGTCACGGTGTAGGGCTGTTAGGACGGGCCTCTGATAGAGGCTGGGTCTGGATGTCTGGCCATGTGAGACTGCGGGACTATATCATACTGTGGAGCAGCTCACACACTCATCTGAGCCCCATGAAACTGACAGTGTATGCATGTCTGTGGCTATCACACTGCACCTATGTTTTTGCCACTATGTTTCTGTCTTGTCTAAGACCAACTCAGGCCAGCCTCCTGGGCCTCTGACTCTCTTTCCTTTCTTCTCTGCTGCCTTCCTGACCCCTGGGGGCCTTAGGGGCACCATGGTAAGGTGAGTCTACAGAGTGGGGCTGGGGATGATGGCACATGGCGGGGTGTCATGCCGGCCCCTGGGCATGATGCCTCTCCCCCTTCTCCTTTCCCCCCAGGTGGCTGCGAGCCTACGAGAGTGCTGTCTCCTTCCACTTCAGCAACTATTTTGTGGGCTTCCTGTCTGAGGCCACGACCACGTTGGCAGGAGCTGGCTTCACCGAGGAGAAGGATCACCTGAAATGGTGGGAAGGACTGGGGGACCATCCTCTCCCTCAGGCTGTTGCCTAGAGGAGCTTCAGGGAGGAAGTGGGTGCTCCCGTGGGAGGAAACAGCCAAGACAAAAGTGTGGCAGTCAGATGAGTTGAGATCCCAGATGAATTTGTATACCTTTTGCCCACAGGGACCTGACAGTGTCCAAGCCACTGAACGTGGAGCTGCCTCGGTCCATGGTGGAAGTTGTCACAAGCTGGAACCTGCCCATGTCTTATTGGCTAAATAACTGTGAGTCATCAAGTCACCCATCCAAGAGTGGGGAGTCCTCATCCCAGGCCCTTTTACATAGTCATAGAACATTCACTGAGAACCTATTGTATGCTAGGCTGAAGATACTGCAGGGACCAAAAATGACAACAGCCCCAAATCCCTGCCCTTGTGGAGCTGGAATTTCTGTGGGGGGAGCACATTATAAGAGAAAAAATAGCCTAGCCGGTGTTGATCAGTGGTTGAGCGACGACCTATGAACCAGGAGGTCACAGTTCAATTCCAGGTCGGTCAGGACACATGCCCAGGCTGCATGCAGACTTGATCCCCAGTAGCGGGTGTGCAGGAGGCAGCCAACCAATGATTCTCTCTCATCATTGGTGTTTCTATCTCTGTCTCCCTCTCCCTTCCTCTCTGAAATCAATAAAAATATTATTTTAAAAGAGAGAAAAATACACAAGAGTTCAGATGGCGATGAGTGCTATGGTGAAAAATAATAATAATAAAGCAGGAAAGGATGATCTGGAGTGTTGGCAGTGTGGGTGGGATGTCGCAATTTTAAATAAATTAACAGAATAAGTCCCACGGAGGAGGTGACATTTGAGAGGAGGTGACATTTGAGCTGAGATCTAAATAAGGTGAGAGAGCAAGCATTGTAAATATGTGGGGGAGGAGTGTAACAGAAGGAAAGAACAGCCAGTGCAAAGGTCCTGAGACAGGAATGTGCCTGGCATGTTTGAGGAGACTGGTTCAGCAGAAGGAAAGAGAGTGAGAAGGCCAGTAGCAGGAGGTGAGGTTGGAGAGGTGACGGGCCTGGTCCTGTGGGCCCTCACTGGCCACAGAGAGGACTTTGGCCTTTTCTCTGAGAGAGCTGAAGCCACAACAGGGGTCTGAGCAGAGGAGGGCTTTGGGCTGATGGGTTGTAACAGGACCCTCTGGCTGCTGTGAGGACAGATGGGGAGGGAGCCAGGTGGAAGCAGTGAGGAGGCCCCTGCAGTAGGGCAGGTGGTGGAGGCAGTGGACATGGCGAGGAGAGGTCAGATTCCGGGTAAATTCTGATGGTGAAACTGACAGGATTTGCTGAGTTTGGTTGTGGGAGTGAGGGGGAGGGCAGATTCAGGGTGATTCTCAGGTTTTTGCCCTGAGGAACTGGAACGGTGGAGTTGATTGACATTGGCTGAACTTGGAGAGACTGCGGGAGAAATAGATTGGGAGGAAAGTTCAGGAGCTAAGTTTTGGACAGAGGAAGTATGAGACCATTCCAAAGACTTTATCCTGCCCTGACCAGTTTGGCTCAGTGGATAGACCATCGGCCTGTGGACTGAAGGGTCCCAGGTTCATTTACGGTCAAGGGCATGTACCTTGGTTGCAGGCACATCCCCAGTAGGGGGTGTGCAGGATGCAGCTGAATCGATGTTTCTCTCTCATCGATGTTTCTAACTCTCTATCCCTCTCCCTTCCTCTCTGTAAAAAAAAGTCAATAAAATATATATTTTTTAAAGACTTTATCCTGGGGCTTCCAACACATTGTGTGTATCCTCACCCCTCCCAATGGTCCCCCAGGGCAGGAGGGAATCTTGGGAGACTCGACCTGCATCTCCCTCTTGCAGATGTTTTCAAGAACGCTCTCCGCCTGGGTACCTTCTCAGCCGTGCTGGTCACCTATGCAGCCAGCGCCCTCCTGCACGTGAGCAGGGTGAAGGGGGATCAGGGTGGGAGCGGGGCGGGGGTGGCAGGGCCTCCTCTTCACTCACCTCATTGCCCCCTGGGGCCCCACCAGGGCTTCAGCTTCCATCTGGCTGCGGTGCTGCTGTCTCTGGCATTTATCACTTACGTGGAACACGGTGAGTTTAGAGCCCAGCCTAGGAGACAGGATGGAAGGTTGGTAGGGGGCTAGAACCAACCTAAGGCTAACCTGACCCCCTTCCCTCCCCACATCTACCCCAGTCCTCCGGAAGCGCCTGGCTCGGATCCTCAGTGCCTGCGTCTTGTCGAAACGGTGCCCACCAGACTGTTCACACCAGCATCGCTTGGTGAGGGTTCAGCCTGGGCAACCTCAAGCCCAACACCCGCCCCTCAAAAATGTTGCTTCTGTCTCCATCTTATATGTGTCTCAGGGTGCCCAGCTTCCTGTTCTGGAGCCTGAGCCATCCCAGAACCTCACCTCTGTTCACTGCCATGCGTCTCTCTAACAAACATTTATCAAACACCTGCTGTATGCACACCAGGCATTCATGTCCCCAGTGAACATTTATTGAACACCTGCTGGTACCAGGCACTGTTTTAGATGCTGGAGACACAGTGGTGAACAACAGACTATAAAGTTCCAGCCCTCTGGGACAAACATTTTAACAGGGGAGTCAGTAAGTAAAAAATAAGTCAGTAAAGTATAATAGTTTATTAGATGGTTGTATAATAGTTGTTAGATTAGTGCCAAGGAGGAAATACACAAGGGAAAGGAGAAGGGAATTATCAGGGGGTGAATGGATTCCATTTTAAATAGGGAGGTACCTTTTGAGTTCTTTAGCTGAGGGAGGTGAGGGACAGAAGCATTCCAGGCAAAGGGAAGAACCAGTGTACAGGCCCCAAGACGGGAGAGGGCCTGGAATATTTGAGGAACAGCGAGGAGACCAGTGTGGCTTGAGCAAAGCGAGCAAGGGGGAGAAGGATGGGTCCCGTAGGACATGCTAGGAATTTACTTTTGATTTTTGGTGTTTTTTTTTTTGTTTTTTCCTTCTGCTTGCAATAAGAAGTATGGGCAACCTCAGATTTGTCTCCTCTCAGACAACTGATGTTTCTTACCATAAATCCCCGAGTCAGAGCTCCACCATTCTGCCTCCTTTGCCTGAATACTCGCATCTCCCCCAACTTGGACACCCGCAATGCAAACAGTACCCTGAGCCCTGGATACCTTTTGAGCTCCCATAAGAGGATCTGAACCATCTCTTTCCTACCCGGGGGTGCCACGGACATCCTCATTCCTGGAACCCACTGCACTTTGTGCATCTCCCTGGGCTCCCCTGCCCAGGTGGGACTGAGGGACAGTGAGTAGGTCCAGCTGCCAAGCAAATCCATCTGTCCCCCACAGGGCCTGGGGGTACGAGCCTTAAACCTGCTCTTTGGGGCCCTGGCCATCTTCCACCTGGCCTACCTGGGCTCCCTGTTTGATGTCGATGTGGATGATACCACAGAGGAGCAGGTGAGGTGGGGCCCTGGGCTGGGGGTACCCAGGGATGTGCCACCTGCTCATGGGAACCATGAAGACAAAGGGGGGCGGGGAGGCTGAGACATGAGGACCTTGTGTGGTGTGTCTCTAGCTTGTGCAGCCAGTGCTCCTCGGTCCTTCCTTCCCGTTGTCCCTCTGGTTGATTGGCACTGCTGCGTCTTTTATTTGGGTGAAGTTTGCAAAATATATTTATTTTACTTATTTTATGGAGATGGAATGCAAAATCCAGGTTTTACTTTTTTTTTCAATTAGTCATCTCATCATATTTTTGTTTAGGTCGAACCTGCAAGGTTTATTCTTATTTAATTTTTAAAAAAAATCTTCACTCAAGTTGATTATGCAAACTCTAGATCAGGGATCCTCAAACTTTTTCAACAGGGGGCCAGTTCACTGTCCCTCAGACCGTTGGAGGGCCTTACTATAGTTTAAAAAAAAATTATGAACAAATTCCTATGCACACTGCACATATCTTATTTTGAAGTAAAAAAACAAAACGGGAACAAATATAATATTTGTATTTGCATGTGGCCCGCGGGCTGTAGTTTGAGGACCCCTGCTCTAGATTCTACTTTTAAATGTATATTAAAATGGATAGGCTATTTTTATTCATGTGGAGTATGCACATTCCAGATTTTACTCCTTTTTAAATTAAAAACAATTTCTAAAATAATGTTTTCTCACATAGCTCTTGCAGGATCCAGGTTTTGCTTCTCTTTTAAATTTTTGTTTTTAATTAAAAATAAAACTTTATATTATTTTCATCATTAAAAACAGCTTTTAATTTTTAATCAGGTTGAGTGTGCAAATCTGGGTTTTGCTTCTTTTTATTTTGGGGGTTCCTTTTTGTTGTTGCTTTTCAAAGAGAGTAGAAGGGAGGGAGGGAGAGGGGGGAGGGAGAGAGAGAGAGAGAGAGAGAGAGAGAGAGAGAGAGAGAGAGAAACATTGATGTGAGAGAGACACATCAACCAGCTGCCTACCACACACACCCGGATCACGGGGTGGGGAGTGAACCTGCAACTCAGGTATGTGCCCTTGACCAGGAATCAAACCCGAGACCCTTTGGTGTGTGGACCAATGCTCTAACCACTGAGCAACCAACCAGGGCAGGGTTTTGCTTCTTTTTAAATAAAGTTTTTATCTTGTTTTAATCAAAACATTTAAAAATAGTGTATATCACAAAGTTAAAAAACCAAACCGTATTCAAGATATTCAGGGAAAAGTCTTGCTCCTATGGTCTACTCACTGCCCTCTTACAGGTAACCACTTTCCTTCATTTTATTAGACTATCTTTCAAAAATGTAAACATAATAAGCAAATATAAAAACATCTTTTGATTCCCTCCCCTGGTTTTTACCCTAAAGGTAACTCATGGATGACAGTGTGCGCTACATGTTGCTTTTCTATATAATAATCCTTGGAAATCTTCCACATCAGTACATAGTGTCCTCACTCATTTTTTTTCCACCGTAAGGCTATGACACAGGGTAGTTTGTCCCTTATCAGTGGACACCCAGGTGATTTCCGGTCCTTTCCTATTGCAAATGACATTGCAGCAAGTAATATCCTCATACCCATGTAGATTCACACAGGTGCAGACAGAACTGTAAGATCGATTTTTGGTAGTTGAAATGGAGAAGTTACCTTTTTGCTCTCCCACCAGCAGTGTGTGAACCAACAGAGTGCCTCTCAGACTTTCTGGATGTTTTTGCCAGTTTGAGAGGAGGAAGATTATGAGTGAGGCCATAAATTTAAGAGCTGTTTGGTTTTTTCCTTTACTGAGAATGGTCTACTCACCTCCTTTGCCAATTTTTGTCTTTTTAAAATATTGATTTCTAGGAGCTCTTTACATACAAAGGAGAGTACAGATCAGAGAGTGGGGTTATCTTGTCCTGCCTTTAAAATAATTTCTAAAGAAAACATGAAAGAAAAAATCTAAATCTTACGTTTTATATGCATAGTACAGGTCAGACAGTGGGGTTGAAGAAGAAAACACAAAGGAAATAAAACTAAACCTGTTTATCTTTCATATCACCCAGTTTTTTCTCTGGGGCCTCAACTAAGGTCACCATGGAGTCACAGAAATGGCCTTGAGCAAAGGATGGGTTTTCCTAAGACAGTGATGGCGAACCTATGACACGCGTGTCAGAGGTGATATGTGAACTCATTTTTTTGGTTGATTTTTCTTTGTTAAATGGCATTTAAATATATAAAATAAATATCAAAAATATAAGTCTTTGTTTTACTATGGTTGCAAAGATCAAAAAATTTCTATATGTGACACGGCACCAGAGTTAAGTTAGGGTTTTTCAAAATGCTGACACGCCGAACTCAAAAGGTTCGCCATCACTGTCCTAAGACCTTCTTTGTTCTTGCTGAGTGGGACCATCACCTCTTTCTCTCCCACAGGGTTATGGCATGGCATACACTGTCCACAAGTGGTCAGAGCTCAGCTGGGCCAGTCACTGGGTCACTTTTGGATGCTGGATCTTCTACCGTCTCATAGGCTGAGGCACATCTGTGGACCCTCCAACTTCCCTCAAGACTCAACCCCTCCTCAGGGTGCCAGCTCTGATGGAGGATGAGGGATGGCCCTCTAATTCTTGACCCCGCTCCATCATAGTCCCCCTAACACCCTTACACACACACACACACACACACACACACACACACACCATTTTCATGCCTGCTGATCCCCACCCCACCACAAGGCGGGAAGGGGGTGGTCCCTGCTGGGGCCAAGGGATGGGGGATGCTTAGGGAAGCAGAGAGGGGGAGATGCACAGAACTTCCCGCCTTCCCACTCCCTTTTTATATACAGTTTGTTATTGTCAAATAAAAGTAGGAAATATACAAAAGACTCTTTCTTCACTGCTTAGTGGGGAATAGAAGTGAGTGAGGAAGGGGGTACAGCATGGATAAAGGTTTGGAAGCTGGAAACCATGAAGAGGGAGCAGTTTGTGATTAGTTCATTGTTCATGATTGGATGATGAGATAGAAGATGGCACTGCCTGATATAAGTAGGACTGGGACAATTTAGTTGTGTGGGGGGGAGGCCTGATACCAATCGGCAGGAAAACTGATTGGTTGCTCTAACTGGGACAGAGAAAAGAGCAAGACACAGTTCAGCCTGGCCAGCATGGCTCAGTGCTTGAGCATCAACCTATGAACCAGGAGGTCATGGTTCAATTCTAGGTCAGGGTACAGGCCCGGGTTGCAGCTTGATCCCCAGTGTGGGGCATGCAGGAGGCAGCTGATCAATGATTATGTCTCATCATTGATGTTTCTAACTCTCCCTCTCTCTGACATATATCTCTCTCTATATAAAAGCCTAAGAGACCGGCCAACCGGCCTATTGGCCAATAGCTATGATGCACACTGACCACCAGGGGGCAGATGCTCAATGCAGGAGCTGCCGAGCTGCGGTCACTTGACAGCGGCAGTTCTCAGGTGACACACCCGGAACCAGAGAGGAGGGAGCCCGATTCCTGCCCTCTTGCAATCCGGGACCCCTCAGGGGATGTCAGAGATCTGGTTTTGGCCCAATCCCCTCAGGCCAGGCTGAGGGACCCCATCAGTACACAAATCCATGCACCGGGCCTCTAAAAAAAAAATATATATATATATATATACACACACACACACACACACACACACAGTTGATGCTTACGACTAAGGCAGCGGTTCTCAACCTGTGGGTCGTGACCCCTTTGGTGGTCGAACGACCCTTTCACAGGGGTCGCCTAAGACCATCCTGCATATCAGATATTTACATGATGATTCATCACAGTAGCAACATGACAGTTATGAAGTAGCCACGAAAATAATTTTATGGTTGGGTCACAACATGAGGAACTGTATTTAACGGGCCAGAAGGTTGAGAACCACTGGACTAAGGTTTATGAGTTGTAATTGGACAGGAGGTTTGGGATGGGTCTAGATTCTGTGCAGTCTGGGTGCTCACTGGCTAGAATTGTGGAGTTCAATTTTGTTCTTTAGAGATGGCACAGGGAGACTGAATATCTCCATGCCAACTGGCTCTCAAGGAGTTTTGATTGGTTTTTCTGACCTGAAGTCGGGAGAGGTAAGGATGACTGCTAAGGAGTCCTGAGCGCTGAGGTAGAGGATAGAGGTGTATTTTACAGGATGGAATCTTAGTATTGTTTCCTTGTGCATTCGGGCAATAAGAATGAAGGTTTTTGGCCTTAGCCAGTTTATCTCAGTGGATAGAGCGTCAGCCTGCGGACTGAAGGGTTCCTGATTCGATTCTGATCAAGGGCACATGCCCGGGTTGCAGCTCAATCCCCAGTAGGGGGCGTGCAGGAGGCAGCCAATGGATGACGTTTCTCTCTAACCCTCTCCCTCCGTCTCTCTTTAAAACTCAATAAAAACCTATTTTTTAAAAAAGAATGCAGGTTGTGTCTGGCAACGGATTAATTGGTCTGATTACAAAACGAGGGCAAAGAAGAGAGGACGCAACGCAATGCTGATTCAACAGCAGACGATTGACTGATAAGAGGCTAGGGAAACTGAAGCCAAGACTGTTTGCAAGTTGGTTTCGTCCGAAAACGCCCACCAACCGCGGCACTCCCTGCTTTCACCCACCTCCAAACTGGCTCAACCAACAAGGAAAATGGCACCACGCCTGAGGGCGGGACCGGTGGCGCATGGAGAGCTTCTGATTGGTTGAGAGTGACACTGGCCGCCTCCCAGCCCTTCCATTGGCCAACTCCATAAGACTAGGAACCTGGGAGGCAATGGGTCTGAACTAGGTTGTCACGGAGCCCGCAGGCCAGCTCAGCAGAACCGGAACCTTGCTGGACAGGTCGCTGCTACAGCGCCGCTGGGTGAGTGCCGCCCCCCCCTCGCCCCGCCTGCCATTCCATCCCGTAGCTCTCCACTACAAAACGGCCGGCCACAGGCGCGCCTGCGCGAGACCCCTTTCCCCCCTCCAACCCGCCACCACGCCACCCACCCTCACGCGCCTGCGCGAGGCCCCCCTGGTACCGCTCGGTCGTCCGGGCTACAGAAGATCCTCTTTCTCATTGGGCAGCTGGACTAGAGGGTTCTAGTTCTGATTGGTGGTCTCTGCATTTAACCCTCCTTTCCTCTTTAAGCGCCGGTGAGACCTGTGCCTTCCACTTGCCTATTTCTTGCAGGTTGCCGCCCGTGTACGCTATTGCGGGAAGCGTTTGGCTTTCCGCACGCTGAACCCGAGGGTTGGTGTTCTCGTTAGTCTTCTCTCTTCCGTCCTGCAGTTTCCAGGACTACAGAGAGGAACTAGCTCTCCGCTGAATGATGCAAGACACTGACTCCAGCAATGGGACCCAACCTGTTGTCTGTTTCTCCCCCAGCAGCCTGTGACCCCTGAGGGCACGGACCAAGCTTGATTCCTGTGTCTAACCTTCCCAGGGCGGGACCAATGAGGGCTATGACCTAGTCAGATTCTTCTGTCTGCCCACCGGACTGTGACCAATGAGAGCAGGGACCTGTCCTGATTCCTGTCTTCCCCAGCTGACTCTGACCCTCAGGGCAGGGAGCTGGTCTGGTTACTGTGTTTACCACATATGGGTCCCAGGGGCTGGGACAAGTTTTCATTCTTTGTGTGACCTTAAAGCAGCATATGATTAGTTTCGGTTTTAATCCAGTTTCATAAGTCTAGTACCTGGTCAATTTAGTCCATTTGCATTTTTTGTGATCATAAACCATTTGGATTTGATTTTTTTCATCTCATTCTGTGCTTTCTATTTGTTCAGGTTTTTCTCTTCCTTTTTTCTTCTTTCTACTTATCCACACACAGCCATCAGCCTACAAAGACATGGCCACCAATGCTAACCCCTTGCACCCATACTGGCCTCGGCACCTGAGACTGGACAACTTTGTGCCTAATGACTACCCTACCTGGCATATAATAGCTGGCCTCTTCTCCGTCACTGGGGTCATACTTGGGATCACATGGCTGTTGTCAGGACCTGCTGCCATCGTCCCCCTGGGAACCTGGCGACGACTGTCACTGTGCTGGTTTGCAATGTGTGCATTCATTCACTTGGTGATTGAGGGCTGGTTCAGCCTCTACAGCAAGGAACTTCTTGGAGACCAAGCCTTCTTGTCCCAACTCTGTGAGTCCTGAGTTCTTTCATATGCTGTGGGAGGGAATTTTTTGGGCAGGGATTGGCTAACAGCTTTTCTTCTATTAATTTATTTTAAAATTTTATTTAACTGTTTGTCGCATATATATTCACATGAGTCAAAAAAAAACACAAAACATTTAAAGAGGTATGCAGCCTGGCCAGCATGGCACAGTGGTTGAGTGTTGAGCTATGAACCAGGAGGTCACACTTCGATTCCCGGTCAGGGCATGTGCCTGGCTTGTGGGCTCAATTCCCACTGTGAGGCGTGCAGGAGGCAGCAGATCAATGATTCTCTCTCATCATTAATGTTTCTATCTCTCCCTTCCTCTCTGAAATCAAAAATATATAAAATAAATAAATAAATAAGATCGCCCTGACCGGTTTGGCTCAGTGGATAGAGCGTCGGCCTGCGGACTCAAGGGTCCCAGGTTCGATTCCAGTCAAGGGCATGTGCCTTGGTTGCGGGCACATCCCCAGTAGGAGGTGTGCAGGAGGCAACTGGTCAGTGTTTCTCTTTCATTGATGTTTCTAACTCTCTATCCCTCTCCCTTCCTCTCTGTAAAAAATCAATAAAATATATTTTTTAAATAAATAAATAAATAAATAAGATAAAATAAAGAGGTATGCAGTGTGCCCTGACGAGCACGATTCAGTGGTTAGAGCATCAGCCCGTGCATCAAAGGGTTGAGGGTTCAGTTCCAAGTCAAGGGCACAAACCTGATTTGCAGGTTCAATACCCCCCCCCCTGGTCAGGGTGTGTGCAGGAGGCAACCAATTGATAAGTCTCTATCACATTGATGTTTCTCTCTCCCGTCTTCTTCCCTCCCTCCCATTCCCTCTGAAAAGCAATGGAAAATATATCTTCAGGTGAGTTTTAACAAATGATAAAAAGAAGCATGCACTGGAAATCTACCTTCTGTCCACCAAGTTTCCTCAATTATTAACCACTGTTAATAATTGCTTGTTTTCTTCCAGGGTTTATTTACACATAAATTATACACAGAAGTCTCAGTTTGCTCAATTGTAAAAGAGATATAATAGTAATCCCCAAATATATGTAAGGCATTTAGAACAATATTTGGCAAGCAGTAGATGCCATGTAACTGTTTATTACTATTATTATTTGGCAGACAACAGATGCTCTATAAATGTTTATTATCATCATCATTTTTATTTTTCCCTTTTATGTAAACAAATGGTAACATGCTATATACACTTCTGAACTTTGCTTCTTTTAATCAGGTCACTCCTCATCAGCTCTTAAAGAGCTTTCAAAGCTTAAATGTTACAGAATTATTTGACTTGTCTAGTATTTTTCTAAATATATTTTTATTGATTTCAGATAGGAAGGGAGAGAGAGAGAGAGACAGAAACATCAATGATGAGAGATAATTGATGGGCTACCTCCTGCACACCCGCACTGGGGATGGAGCTGGCAACCCAGGCATCTACCCTGACCAGGAATCGAACTGTGACCTACTGGTTCATAGGTCCATGCTCAACCACTGAGCCACGCTGGCCAGGCTTGACTTGTCTAGTATTAATGAGCATTTCCCCCAGTATTTTGCTGTTATAAGTAATACTCCTTTTGGTCTCATGAATAAAACTGCTATGAACATTGTTATAAGAACCTTTGTGTGGGGCTCTGCTTTCATTTCTCTCAGGTAACTATGGAGGAGTGGCTGGGTTGTATGGTAGATGTGTGTTTAACTTTATGAAAAACTGCCGAACTGTTTTCAAAAATGGATGCATCATTTTATATTCCCACCAGCAGTATATGAGAGTTCTACATCCTCGCTGACACTTGGTATGCTCAGGTGTTTCTTTTAAAAAAAAAATATTTTATTGATTTTTTACAGAGAGGAAGGGAGAGAGATAGAAAGTTAGAAACATCAATGAGTGAGAAACATCGATCAGCTGCCTCCTTCACACCCCCCACTGGGGATGTGCCTGCAACCAAGGTACATGCCCTTGACCGGAATCGAACCTAGGACCCTTCAGTCCGCAGGCCGACGCTCTATCCACCAAGCCAAACCGGCCAGGGCATGGTCAGGTGTTTCTTAAATTGTAGACCTTCTAGTGCAGTGGTCAGCAAACTGCGGCTCGCGAGCCACATGCGGCTCTTTGGCCCCTTGAGTGTGGCTCTTCCACAAAATACCAACTTCTGTGCATGGGCCACGAAGTTTCAGTCGCACTGTACGTGCGCGCCCGCACGTGGTATTTTGTGGAAGAGCCACACTCAAGGGGCCAAAGAGCCGCATGTGGCTCACGAGCCGCAGTTTGCTGACCACGGTTCTATGTGAGTGCTATCTCATTGTGGGGTTTTAATTTGCTTTTACTTAACAATTAATGAAAGTTTGAGCACCTTTCATTTGTGTACTGACCATTTGGAAATCCTCTTTTTTTTTCTTCTTTTTTTTTAAATATATTTTATTGATTTTTTACAGAGAGGAAGGGAGAGAGATAGAGAGTTAGAAACATCGATGAGAGAGAAACATCGACCAGCTGCCTCCTGCACACTCCCACTGGGGATATGCCTGCAACCCAGGCACATGCCCCTGACCGGAATTGAACCTGGGACCCCTCAGTCCGCAGGCCAACGCTCTATCCACTGAGCCAAACCGGTTTCGGCTTTTTTTTTTTTTTTTTTTGAAAAATATATTTTATTGATTTTTTACAGAGAGGAAGGGAGAGAGATAGTCAGAAACATTGATGAGAGAGACACATCGATCAGCTGCCTCCTGCACATCCCCCACTGGAGATGTGCCCGCAACCCAGGTACATGCCCTTGACCAGAATCGAACCCGGGACCCTTCAGTCCACAGGCCGACACTCTATCCACTGAGCCAAACCGGTTTTGGCTGGAAATCCTCTTTAGTGAAGAACCTACTCCGGTCTCCTGCCTGTTTTTATGTCATGTGATCTGCCTTTTTCTTATTGATTCTCTGCTCACGTTTTTCATTCATGTTCACTTTCTCTCTCAGTCCTTTCCTCCTTCCCTCCCTCCCTCCTTCCCATTCTCTCTCTCCGTCTCTCTCTCCGTCTCTCTCTCATTGGCTACGTCATTCAGTTCATCATCTATACCTGCCTCCATTATTCTACAGATATTTATTGAATACCAGGCAATCACAGCAGCACTTACTGTCCTATGTCAGGTTTGCACACATATCTTGCATACATATATTAACTCTAAAATCCAAACAGCCACCTCATTGCGGATGAGGAGGTAGAGGCATGGAGAGGTTATGAAGCCTGCCTTATTACATGGGCCCTCAGCTCTCACAAGTGTGAGTTTCTTTTCCTGCCTTTATTCATGTGTGTCTCTTGTCTTCTTCAGGGAAAGAGTATGCCAAGGGAGACAGCCGTTACATCCTGTAAGTGTTTGCCTCTGTCAAGGGAGACATGAATTGGTTTGGGGTGGTGGTGAGTCAGGTAGCACAAATGGGGTTCCCTGAACTTAGAGCACAGTGATGCCAGTATCTCCTCATCCTTTCTCCTGCAGGAATGACAACTTCACAATATGCATGGAGACTGTCACGGCTTTCCTGTGGGGACCACTCAGCATTTGGGTGGTGGTTGCCTTTCTCCGCCAGCATCCTGTCCGCTTTGTCCTACAGCTCGTGGTCTCTGTGGGTGAGAAGAGGGCCCACGCTGATGCTGGAGGGATTATCAGGGATGCGCAGATATGGGGGCATCCGTGTGGGTAGGATCTCTCAATTGTGCCCACCCAGGGCTGAGTCAAATTGAATGATAAATTCCCTGAAGTTCTAGAACAGCTATGCCCCTCTCAGCCTGTGTTCTCAAGTGGGAAGTGTTCATTTCTCTTCCTCCTCCATCACAAAGTCTTCTGGGAAGGAGGTCATGGTTTGATTCCTGGTCAGGGCACATACCCGGGTTGTGAGCTCGACCGCTAGTGTGGGTCGTGCAGGAGGCAGCTGATCAATGATTCTCTCTCATCATTGATGTTTCTGTCTCTCTCTCCCTCTCCCTTCCTCTCTGAAATCAATAAAAATATATTTTTTAAATATTTTTTTAAATAACAGTCTCCTGTGAAGGTTACATGAGGTGGCCCATGCTGGCAGGAAGTCCTTGGGTCCTCTAGGCTTGGGATTTCCAGCCTCTTTCATCTAAGGTTCAGTGTTCTTACATTGTTAGCTTTCTTTAGTTCTAGAAATCTGGGTTTTCTTTAGTCCTGGAATCCTCAGCTGTCTTGAATGAAAGGATTTTGAGCTTCCTTAAATTCTGGAGATATGAGCTCTCCTGGGTTCTGAAATTCTCAGCTTCCAATTTCTGGAATTCTCACTTTTCTGATTTTTTAACTTTTTAGCTATATAATTTCAGAATTTTTACCTCTGAATTTGGGAATTCTAGGGACTGAGACCTCAAACGATGACTTGAAAAATGCCTTGGAATAGCTCCTCCTCCTCACATTTCTCTTCCACCTCCCACAGGTCAGATATACGGGGATGTGCTCTACTTCCTGACAGAGTACCATGATGGATTCAAGCACGGGGAGCTGGGCCACCCGCTCTACTTCTGGTTTTACTTTGTCTTCCTGAATGCCCTGTGGATAGTGGTGCCTGGAATCCTTGTGCTCGATTCTGTGAAGCAGATCACCCACGCCCAGAGCCTGTTGGATGCCAAAGTCACAAAAATCAAGAGCAAGCATAAATAATGAGTGATGGACTGGGCTTTAACACGGGCTGATGACGAACTCTCCATCTGCCAGAAGAGTCTGTTCCTTGCTCCCACAGGTTGAAAGGACAAAGTGAATTGATCTGTCAAACTCAGGCTGATGGGTGGGCACCAAAAGGGCCAGCAATGGGGAAGAAAGGAGCTGTGTGGAGCTATTGCAAGGAGCTGTTGGGACAAAAGTCCAAGAGAACCTACAAGGTCCGCAGTGGTGGTAATTTTTAAAACAAGGAAATAAAAGGTCTTGACCCTAACATTGAAAGATCTTTAATTACTGACCCCAAAGACACCTCTGTCACTCACTCATTTCACAGACCACCATTATCTCAGCCATAGATTCCAATCCCCATCACATAGACCTTCAGTCATTTAGACTTCACAAACCCCCATCACTAACTCCAGAAAGTCCCCTGATGGCTGATTAGATTCATGAGTCACACACCTGCAATCTCTTTTAAGGAGTGATCTTCTATCCACATCCTTGGTGTTCTCTCCAGAACACACTTGCTCATTTTTTGCAATAGGGACAAGCTGAGAATTTTCCAAATCTTCAAGTTCTTCAATTTACTCAGCCTCTTGTCTCCTTATTAAGCACCCCACACATACCCCATCATTCAACTCACAGACTCCCCAGGTACTCCAAAAACCCCATCACTGACCCCACAGACTCACCCATCACTGCTCTAAAGATCCCCATCATTTACCCGTGACCCCACCAAACTTACCCCACAGACCCTCCCACTCACAGACCTCTATCAAACCATGGACCTATCACTTGCCCCAAAAGACCTCCCATTTTGTACCCAACAACCCCATGACTCACCCTATAGACCCCCCCATCATGTATCACACAGACCCCTATCATTTACCCTATCGGCCTTTCATCACTCACCCTACAGATGCCCCATCACCCACTCTTTAAAATCCCCATAACTTCCCTAGCTGGTTTTGCTCAGTGGATAGAGCACTGGCCTGCGGACTGAAGAGTCCCGGGTTTGATTCTGGCCAAGGGCATATGCCTGGGTTGCAGGCTCGATCCCCAGTGTGGGGTGTGCAGGAGGAAGTCAATCAATGATTCTCTCTCATCACTGATGTTTCTATCTCTCCCTCTCCCTTCCTCTCAGAAATCAATAAAACTATATTAAAAAATAAAATAAAATCCCCATAAGTCACCTTGAAGAATTCATCATCATTCATCTCACAGTCTGTCATTAACTTCCTAGACTTTCAATCAAAAAACAATGGGTACTTGCCCTAGCTGGTTTGGGTCAGTGGATAGAGCATCAGCCTGCAGAGTGAACGGTCCCTGGTTCGATTCTGGTCAAGAGTACATGCCCAGGGCCGAAACCGGTTTGGCTCAGTGGATGGAGCTTCGGCCTGCGGACTGAGAGGTCCCAGGTTCGGTTCCGGTCAGGGGCATATGCCTGGGTTGCGGGCACATCCCCAGTGGGAGGTGTGTGGGAGGCAGCTGATCGATGTTTCTCTCTCATCAATGTTTCTAACTCTCTATCTCTCTCCCTTCCTCTCTGTAAAAAAATCAATAAAATATATTTAAAAAACAAAAAAAAAGAGTACATGCCCAGGTTGCGGACTCAATCCCCAGTAGGGGGCATGCAGGAGGCAGCCAATCAATGATTCTCATTATTGATGTTTCTATCTTTCCCTCTCCCTTCCTCTCTGAAATCAATTATTTATATATATATATATATATATATATATATATATATATATATATATATATATATTTTTTTTTTAAATGGGAACTTGACGAATTTAGAGGAGGTAAAAAAATTAGTAGACTGTCTCCAGGTGATCTGTGCAGAGCAGGACTTCAGTTCCAATCTTGGTTCTGCTTGAGCCTACAATATAGCTTTTGAGAAATGCCTCACTTTTACAGTCAAAGCTGTGAATTACTTCCTCACCTCCTATCCATCACATACCTCATTAATTAAGGCATCCTGGCCTTCTTGCTCTTCCTCAAACACACCAGGCATAGCCCACCTTCCATCCATTGCAATGTCTACTCTCTGTCACTTACTATCCCTTTGACCTTGAGCATGTTTCTTCCTGGCCTTCAGTGCTCTCATTTATAAAATGCTTGTAATAATAGTGACTACCTCATAGGGTTTTATGCAGATTAAATGAATCAATATATGTAGACTATCTGGCATACAATTTCTATTTGTGGAATGGAAGAATAAATCCATGAAAGAAAGAGTTCTCCCCAGGACCATGGTGAAGACCTCCTTTTTTATCTTGTTTCCATTATCTTTCCATCCAAGGCTCTCTCCACAACCAAGACAGAGGCTTCTGACCACATCATACCCACATCTAAAACCTGTGCTCCAGTGCAGCTATCACCAACCTTTCAGACCTCACAGACCACCAGCGGTCTGCAGACCACTAGTTGGCAACTGCTGCTCTAGTGCACTCAGGATAAACTCCAAGCTCCAGGCTAATGTTTTGCTCATTCCATTCTACGGTAATTTTAATGAAAAGCAGACTCTCAAGCTCCTTGTTCCATAAAAAAATCCAGCAATGCCGTATTTTTGACTCCAGCACCTGGGGTAAGAGAAATGTGCCAATAACCCTCTTCTGGCTTTCAAAAAATCATTATTTATACACTAGAGGCCTGGTGCACGGATTTGTGCACTGGTGGGATCCCTCGGCATAGCCTGCGGGGATTGGGCCAAAACTGGCAGTCCAACACCACCTGCCACTCCTGCCTGCTGCTCCTGCTCATCCCGGCCCTGCTGCGCCTGCTGCTCCACTGCTTGGTAGGCTCGCTGCAGCTACGCTGCAGTCTCCGGGCAGCGGCAGCCAGCCATGAGCCCTGCATCTGGCACCTGTTGGTCAGCTGAGCAGTGCTCCCGCTGTGGGAGCACACTGACCATCAGGGGACAGCCCCTGGTGGCCAGTGCGCGTCATAGCAACCGATTGACCGGTCTTTCAATTGCTTAGGCTTTTATATAGATAGATTCCAGAAAATAGATGTCAATTTAATATTAGTACCAAGGCAACAAATTATTTCAAAAGATACCAAAACAGAATTGCAGTCTTCATTTAAAAGTTAATGTTAAGGGTAGCATCCATATAACGCTGCAACAATAGCTGAAGTCCAGGTATCTTACAGGACTCCTTTGTTAGAAATTACATTTGAAGAAAAAGAAAAAAATACAAAATACCCCCCCCCAAAAAAATTTACATTTGCAAGAGCAGTCTGTATTTTGTCCAAACCATATGGATATTGTGCAGTAAAGTAAGGAGAATGTCTTTTTGCATTTTTCCATACATAGAGTTTCTCAGAGGAATCTAAGATATATTCAATCATTCAGCCAATATTTACTGGACACACCGTTTAATAAAAGGACCAACCTCAACATGTTGTCCTCAAGGATTAAATAAAATGAAGGTAAACTTTAAAACGCTCGGATTGCCTGGACTGGTTTGGCTCAGTGGATGGCGCATCGGCCTGTGGACTCAAGGGTCCCAGGTTCAGTTCTGGCCAAGGGCGTGTACCTTGGTTGTGGGCACATCCCCAGTGGGGGGTGTGCAGGAGGCAGCTGATCAATGTTTCTCTCTCATCGATGTTTCTAACTCTATCCCTCTTCCTTCCTCTCTGTAAAAATCAATAAAATATATTTTTAAAATAAAAATTTAAAAAATAAATAAATAAAAAGCTAGGATCTCTAGAGAGCATAAAAATGACTTTTTTGGTAAATTAAGTATAATATGTGAACAAAATCACAAACATTTAAAATGTATGGCTCCATTGATTTTCACAATGTGTAAACTATCTTTATTAAAAGATTCGAGAAAAGGGTTATTTTTCTGTTCAGCGGATTCATTTGAAGAGGGCCACAGCATCTGAAATAGATGACATCATCTGTAAGCTGAGGCACAAGGCAACTTGCAGCAGGCTGTGGGGGGGCCTTGACGTCATCGCGCAGCAGCTTCCTTTCCCCGCCCACTCCTCTCGCTGGAATAGGTCAACACTTTAACACTAACTAGGGTGAATCCGGAAGTAAACTATCCAAACAACCAAACCACGGACAAGGGGAGGTGGGACCTCAGCAGGCTCCTGCGCACTGGCTGATGTGAAGCAAAACACCCGGCGTTGTGGGGCGGGGCTCCTGTCAACAGCACTCTATGCGCATGCGCAGAAGCGACCTCCACTCTCAGGTGTGGGGGTGCTAGGGTCGCGCAGCGCCCTCTGCGCCTGCGCCCGGGCGCAAGGTGGGGCCGCGGGCGCCCGCACTCTGGAGTGCGCGCAGGGGTAGGGGGGCGACCGTCACCCGTCACCCTCAGGCGGGTGGCGGCGGGATGGCGACGGCCACTGGGTCCTCGGATTTGGCCGGCTCTGGGGCGCCCCCGCCTGGTGGGGGAGTCCAAGCGGCGGCGGCTGAGGAGGAGGAGCGAGAGGTGGTACGGGTCCGAGTCAAGGTGAGGTCGGCTGCTGCTCAACCAGCTGGCCCGGGGCTCCCAGGGGAGGAGAAGGCGGTGACTGTCATAGGATGGAGGGCGGGACCTGAGATTTGGGGTGTCACCTGAGGGGCGAGGCTGGAGGGCCTGCCTGGTAATAGTGACAGGGGTGGAACAGGCAGGACGTGGGAATGCGAGGCCAGGGCTGGAAGGTGTGGAGACTGAAAATGGCAGGATGGGGATTATGGTGGAGAAGAGGGGCTGTAGGGATGGAGGAGGGGCCTTGTTGAGGAGTGGGTCCCTGAGGATGGGGTGGAGGGTTGCTGTCTGAAAAGGAGGCGCCTAGGTCAGTTAACATATGTGTTCAGAGCGCACTTTTGTGCAGGTCCCCACCAGGTGAGGGAGACAAACAGCTAAATAAATGAGATGCTTCGGACACTGGTGAATGTCATGAGGAAATGCTGAAAAAGGTTCTCAACTAGGGCGTTACTTTAGCCAAGGTTGTACAGGGAAATCCCCAGGAAGGTATTGAAGGAGCAGAGACCTGAATTGCAAGGAGTCAGCCTGTGCGTGTGGGGGTGGGGGTGGGGATGGGTGTTCTAAGCAAAGGGAACAGCAAGGGCAAAGGCTGGGAGGTGGGGATGAGCTTGGCCTGTGCCCTTAGGTTCCCATATTCCTGGAGCCCTGGAGAGAGCGAGGGGAAGAGTGGATGAAGGTGAATCGGAGAGGTGAGAGGGCCAGATTGTGAAGGGCCTTTAAAGTGTTCTCTGAGTAAGAAAGCTGTTGCACTAGTCCCAGCAAGCAGTGATGGTGGCTCAGACTAAGGTGGTGGCGCTGGTGGTGCTGAGAAGTGGGTAGGTTCTGGAGAGAAGTACACTTACAGCAATTTGGCAGTACGAGTGTAAAGGTCAAAAAAGCTGATGGGGGAAAAAAAGCTGATGGGGGGAAAAAAGCTGATGGGCACTAGCTGGTTTGGCTCAGTGCACAGCCTGTCAGCCTACAGACCTGACCAAAGGGTCCCAGGGTCCCAGGTTCAATTCAGGTCTAGGACATGTTCCTCTGTTGGGTTGCAGGCTCCTCCCCGGCCCAGGCCCTGGTCAGGGCACGTGCAGGAGGCAACCAATTGATGTGTTTCTCTCACATCGATGTTTCTCTCTGTCTTTCCCTCTCTCTTCCACTCTCCCTAAAAATCAATAGAGCCCTAACCGGTTTGGCTCAGCGGATAGAGCGTCGGCCTGGGGACTCAAGGGTCCCAGGTTCGATTCCGGTCAAGGGCATGTACCTTGGCTGCGGGCACATCCCCAGTAGGGAGTGTGCAGGAGGCAGCTGATCGATGTTTCTCGCTCATCGATGTTTCTAACTATCCCTCTCCCTTCCTCTCTGTAAAAAATCAATAAAATTTTTTTTAAAAATCAATGGAAAATATCCTCAGGTGAGGATTGAAAAAAACACACACAAAATAGCTGATGGGAGAGAGGAGGCTGGGGTCCTATAGGCCCACCTGTTGGAGATCCTTTAAAGATATTTAAGCCCTAGCCAGTTTGGATCAGTGGATAGAGCGTCACCCTGTGGACTGAAGTGTCCCGGGTTCAGTTCCAGTCAAGGGCATAGGCCCGGGTTGTGGGCTTAATCCCCAGTAGGGGGTATGCAGGATGCAGCTAGTCAATGGTTCTCTCTCATCATTGATGTTTCTAGCTCTCTTTCCCTCTCCTTTGCTCTCTGAAATCAATAAAAATGTTTTTCTTAAAAAGATATTTAAGCAGAGGAGTGTTGTAGCTCCATGTGCTAGATTGGTCGCAGCATGGAGGACGAATTTAATAGAGGCCAGACTGGACATGGTGATCCTGACAACCATCGTTGAGGGAATATAGAAGAAAGATTGGGTGTCTGGACCATTGCAGTAGCCTCCTCCTCACTAGACTGCTGCTTTCTCCCTTGCACCCCACACTCTGTCCCAAGCAGAGAAGCCAGAAGGATCCTGTAAATCTAAAGTCAGACCACATTCTTCCCCTGCTCAGAACCCTCCCAATGCTACCACCTCAGATCAAAAACCATCGTCCAGGATGCCCACCTTGATCTGGCCCCCACCACTCCTCTGACCTTGCCTCCTTCTGCTCCCTCTGCTTCAGCATGGTGATATAACCCCTGATGGCCTCCCCTGGGTCTTCTCTCCCCAGAAATGTGAGAGCTTCTTGCCACCTGAGTTCCGCTCTTTTGCTGTTGACCCCCAGATCACCTCACTCGATGTGTTGCAGCACATCCTCATCCGAGCATTTGACTTGAATGGGTGAGTAAGGGATGCTGGTGACTGACCAGTGAGCTACCCACCTCAACAGTGACTGATTGGCCTTTTCATTGTTGTTTGATAGGTGATTTGCTTGTTTTATTATAAATAACCCCACAGTGCACAGCCACCTAGCACTGTTGTTGCTGGATTAAAGGGCGTATGCTTTGTAAATTTTCAATGGGTGGTTCCAAAATGCTCTCCTGACAGGTTTTACCAATTTACAGACTCACCAGAAGCATATAAAATATCTGTTTCCCTCACACCCTCACAAACACGGGTTCCTATAAAATACTGGAAAATTTGCCAACCTGATAGATGAAAACTGGGGTCTCTTGGGGGCAGTGTGATGGTTATTTTGTTTTGGTGGTTATTTTAGAGGAATACAAGAACATGGTAACAAACTCAAAGTGTGCCAAAGTAATGGGTATTTAGGATGTTTTCATGGTTACAGTAGTCATCACACAGCATACTTCTTTGCATAGTTACACAAATGTATCTGAGAATGAATTCCTAGTTGTCATTTGACTTTTTTTCATAAACATCTTTTGTTGTGAAAAGTGACAATCATACAGATTGCTTTTTTTATGCAGTAAGAAGGCTGCTTTTTTTCCACTTCTACCCTTCAACTACCCTGTTACCCTCCCTAGAGGGTACCAACATTTTACCAGTTTCCAGTGTGTCCTCCAGATACAAGCAGGTGTGTGTGTGTGTGTTTCTGTGTTTGTGTTACCAAGTAGAGATGAGGTATCTGCCCTCAATCCTTAGCACAATATCTAGCACCTAGTAGAAAGTTGTTGTCAATCAACACCATTTACCTTCCCCTGGTTCTTTTGGAAACTGTCCCTGAGGCCTCTGGGGCACTGAGAGCTGCCGCACCTCCCATGTCCAGGAAGAAGAACTTTGGCATCAGCTACCTGGGCCGGGATCGGCTGGGGCAGGAAGCTTACCTCTCACTCCTGTCTGACTGGGACCTCAGCACAGCCTTCGCCACTGCCTCCAAACCTTACCTGCAGCTGCGTGTAGATATTCGGCCCACTGAGGACAGTGAGTACCCAGTGTCCTGGGGGGCACTGCTCTGGGACCTACCCTGTCCCTATAGGATGATGCCACCCTTGCAATAACACTCCCTCACAGTGGTCTAGGGAGCAAGGGAGCCTCATTCCAGGTTCTGGGTTGGCCACTAGGACTCAATTTCTTTACCTGTAGAGATAATGGTATCTTAGGGCTATCGAGAGGATTAAACAGGGAAATTCATGTAAAATGCCTGTAATGGTGCGATGCTACATAGTAAATACGCAGAAAGTATTAGCTCTAGTAAAATAATTATACTTATTATTGTAGCATGTAATCTAGTAATATATAATTATACAATGCAGTATAACAATAGATCTATAGATATGTTTCAATTATAATAATATGTAAATATAGCAATGTGATAATGGCAGTTGTATTTATTTTTTTTAAATTTATTTTTATTGATTTCAGGGAAGAAGGGAGAGGGAGAGATCGATAGAAGCATTAGTGATGAGAGAGAACCGTAGATCGGCTGCCTCCTGCACGTCCCCTACTGAGGATCAAGCCCACAACCTCAAATTGGCCTGACCAGGAATTGAACCATGACCTCCTGGTTCATTCATCTGTAGATTTTCTCTCATCATTGATGTGTCTATCTCTCTCTCCCTATCCTTTCCTCTCTCAAATCAATAAAAATGTATTTTAATAAAAGAATCTTCTTTCAATTAGATGAATTGCAAATGTTTTTCCCAGCTTACCTTTTGTTCTATCATTTTGTTTATGGTATCTTTTTTGTCCTATCAAAAATTAAGCCTGGCTGGTGTTGCTCAGTGGTTGAGCATCCACCTATGAACCAGGAGGTTACAGTTCCATTCCCAGTCAGGGCACATGCTTGGATTTTGGGCTTGATCCCCAGTAGAGGGCATGCAGGAGGCAGCCAATCAATGATTCTCTCTCATTATTGATGTTTCTATCTCTCCCTTTCCCTTCCTCTCTGAAATCAATAAAAATGTCTTTTCTAAGAAAATTAAAATTTAGACGCAGTCTTATACATATACTAGAGGACCAGTATACGAAATTTGTGCATGGGGGTGGGAGCAGTCCCTCAGCCCGACCTGCGCCTCTCACAGTCTGGGACCCCTCAGGGGATGTCCACATGCCGGCAGTCAGACATTGCTCTTGCAGTCCGGGACCCCTCGCTCTTTACCAACCCACCTGTTCACTGCTCCTTACTGCTCGACTGCCTGCTCCTTAGCGCTACTGCAGAGGCTGGAGAGGCTCCCACCACCGCCACTGCACTTGCCAGCCATGAGCCTGACTTCTGGCTGAGCTGCGCTCCCCTTGTGGAAGCACAGTGATCACCAGGGGGCAGCTCCTGTGTTGAGCGTCTGCCCCCTGGTGGTCAGTGCTCATCATAGGTCTGTTCTGCCATTCAGTCGATTTGCATATTAGGGTTTTATTATATAGGATACCTATTTCTTTATGATTTCTGAGTTTCTCCTCTTTTTTTAAAAAAATATATTTTATTGATTTTTTACAGAGAGGAAGGGAAAGAGATAGAGAGTTAGAAACATCGATGAGAGAGAAACATCGATTAGCTGCCTCCTGCACACCTCCCACTGGGGATGTGCCCGCAACCCAGGTACATGCCCTTGACCGGAATCGAACCTGGGACCTTTCAGTCTGCAGGCCGACGCTCTATCCACTGAGCCAAACCGGTTTCGGCAAAGAGTTTCTCCTCTTAATTTAGAACACCTTCCCCTATATCTCCTAATATGCTTATTATTTTCTTTTTTATATGTAAATCTCTACTCTGTCAACATTCTGATAACTAGACATAGATTTTTTTTTAATTCCAAATAGTCAATTATGCTAACATCATTTATACATGTTATTTATTTATTTATTAAGAGAGAGAGATGAAAGAGAAACACCAATCAGTTGCTTCCTGCACGTGCCCTGACCAGGGATTGAACCTGCAACCTGGGTATGTGCCCTGATTAGGAGTGGAACCTGCCAGCTTTTGTTGTATAGGATGACGCTCCAACCAACTGAGCAACACCGGCCAGGGCAGCATCATTTTTTAAATAACCACCTTTCTACACTGATTTGAAATGCCATTTTTGTCAATACTGAGTTCCCATGAGTACTTGGAATTATTTCTGGGCTTTCTATTGCATTCCACCAGTTGGCTCTCTTTTTCTACTGCTATGCTAACATCATATTTTTATCATAGTACTTTTGTGATAAATATTAATAAGTCCAGCATTGCCATCCTTCCACTATTCTTTTTCATGACTCTTCTTTTCCTTAACTATCCTTAACTGTGAATTCTTTCATATGAACCTTAAAATAATTTTATCCAGTTCCAGGAAAAACCCCATTGCATTTCCGATGGGCATTACGCAGCATTTATGTATTAATTTGGGGTTTGGGAAGTTTGACAATTTTATGATGAGGAAATGTAGTCTGTACAGCATATGTTATGCAATACCAGATGCAGGGCCTGAGGCAACACCCTGTAATAAAATACTTGGGCGTTTCTTCGGGGAAATGTATGTATATTCACACTCAGTGGGTTACATAAAGACTATATATAGTCTCATGTCAGTTCAGATCAGGTTTTGCCACTAGATGAGTTTGTGCTTGTACAAATCCTTTACCCAATGGGTTCTTTCTTTTTAAAATCTATATAAGACTGTCTCTTTTTTCCTGTAATGTTTTTGGCCTTGAGTGGTGTGTTTTTTTTTTCTGACATTAACATTGCTGCTCTTGTTTTCTGTTTGTGTTTGCCAGGTATTCCTTCAGGTTTCTTCAATTTTCATTTTTTCTTTGTCACCTAGTTTTAGGTATATCTCATAAAAAACCCCATAGCTGGATTTATGCTTTTTTACACAATTGACAGTGAAATCTTTTTAAAAAATATATTTTTTATTGATTTCAGAGAGGAAAGAGAAATAAAAACATTAATGATAAGGGAGAATCATTGGTTGGCTCCCTCCTGCATGCACCCTACTGGGGATTGAGCCTGCAGCTCAGCATATGCCCTTGACTGGAATTGAACCTGGGACCCTTCAGTCTGTAGGCCGACGCACTATCCACTGAGGCAAACCAGCTAGGATGACAGTGAAATCTTTAGGCCACTTACTTTTCTCGTCCAGTGTTTCCCACCCTTCCTGGCCCTTGAAATGAAAGCTTTGGAACACTTTTTCTTTTAATTGATTTTTGGAGAGGAAGAGGGGGGAGGGAGAGAGAGATTGAGATTGAGATTTATTGTTTCATCTGTTTATACATTCATTGGTTGCTTCCTGTATGCCCAAATTGGGGATGGAACCCGCAACCTTGGCATATCAGGACGATGCTCCAACCAACTGAGATACCAGGCCAGGGCTGGAACACTTTTAATTCTAATTCTTCTTCTGATCCCTAACCCTTAACTTCTGGGTTTTGCTGAGACGGTAATTTTTGTTTCTTTTTTAATTCCAGGCTATCATTATCTTTTCTTTATAGTAGGTTGCTTATGTTTCAGGAATGCTAAAGTAACACTTAAGATTACAAACTCCCAATCACAGTGTCTCTGTCATTTCATGTTTAACTATATATGTTACAAACTGTGGCTCATCACCATTTACACTTCCTTTGCCTTCCCTCCCTTGAGCTGTTGTAGTCATTTCCTTTGAGAACTTCTTTTTCTCTTCCAATAAGGTACATGAGTTAGATGTACTCTAGTGACCAAAAATGTCTTTATTTGGCCACCATAGACAGGTACTGTTTGGCTGGCATGGAGCCCTTGGATCTTAGGCCTTTCTTATCAACGCTCCATTTGTGCCACAAGCCACTGTATTTTTTTTTAAAATATATTTTATTGATTTTTTACAGAGAGGAAGGGAGAGGGATAGAGAGTTAGAAACATCCATGAGAGAGAAGCATCCATCAGCTGTCTCCTGCACACCCCCTACTAGGGATGTGCCCACAACCAAGGTACATGCCCTTGACCGGAATCGAACCTGGGACCCTTCAGTCCACAGGTCGACGCTCTATCCACTGAGCCAAACTGTTCAGGGCTGGCCACTGTCTTCTTGCTTCCAGAGTTCTGATGACCTTCTTTCTGTTGTAAGAAGCCTATTCATGACTTTGGAAGCTGGCAGGAGTTTTTCTTCCTTCCTGGAATTCGGGCATTTCAGTAGCATCTGGATAGAGCTGGGGAGGCCTGTTATATGTGTGGCCTGTTAAATAATCCTATCTGAGGCTTGGTGAGCCATTTCTTCATCTCAAGGGCATTCTCCTTCATGTCTGTGTGATTATAATGTCTTCATCTGATCTCCCTTCTCCCCCCTGCATTTCCTAGTATTTGCGTATTAGGTGTTTTGGACTTGCCCTCCAGGTCTCTCTGCTTTTTCACTCGAATCATCAAGCTTAGGTCTGTGCCTTGAAGGGGTTCTCCTTGGTCTTCTCCTTCTTCATTTTACCCGTCCAGTAGTGTGACCTCCATTTTACCTGTTCTGTTTTAATGCTCTGAGTAATGTTTTAGGAAGACCACTCTGGCAGCTGTTGGGAGAGAGGGGAGGGGCGAAAAGGAAACAGGGACTGGTTAGGCAGCAGTTTCAGGTGGGAGATGTGGTGGCTCTGACGGGCTGACAAGGTGGAAATGAGAGAATAGGTGGAATTAAAGTATGTTTTGCATGCAGGAACCATGGGACTTAGCAACGGTTTGGCACTGGGAGTTGAGAGAGTGGGAGGCAGCAAGGAAGTCTCTCAGGTTTCTGGCTTAGCAACTGAACAGATAGAGACACTGTTCACTCATACGAGGAGCAGAGGAGGCCACGTGTAGAGTGGCTCTCAGGCTCCCCTTTTGGATCCCGTAGGTTCTTAGTGCAAGGTGAGACAGCCAAGGCGGGCCAGGGACATCCAAATGGTGCAGAGCAGTGGTTCCCAACCTTTCATTGGCCAGGCCCCACCTAAGCATCTCTAAGTCCTGATGCCCCTCCCCCCCATGACATATAATTCTTATTATTCAAAAAGTGAACGCCTATTCACGTGGAGGAAGCCTTAAAGGACATTAACTTGGTCTAAACAAGCTTCCAAAGAACACGACATCCATGAAAGAGAAAAATAAAAGAACGAAAGGACAGTTGAAGTACTGAAGAAGAAATCACTAAGAAATTGTTAAAAAAAATAATAATATGAAGTGATATGAAAAAATAGCAAATAAAGTTTCAAAACATATAATAGAGAACTGAAATGCATAAATATGTCACAACAAATATTTATATACTGTATATGAGGCCCCTAGAACCATAAGAAATGCAAAAAATTCAGTTAATAATTCATCCTCGAACTGCCCCCTTAAAAATCAGATTGCCCACCTGTGGGGCGTGTACCCCACATTGGGAACCACTTTTCTAGAGTCTGCTTCCTCCTCAGCTCTGAGGGAGAAAGTACAGTGTACTCCATGGAAATACTGCCTAAAGCTGGCACTTGCCTGCAGATGACAACAGATTACTAGTAAGCAAATCCAAGTTGATTTGTTTCATATAGAGAGTTTGAAAGCCACTAGATGTTGCTGTTGTCAGCTTAGCAGCTCTGTGGTGTCAGGGCTGATATCTCCTGAATCTCTCCAACTTAGCCTCCAGGTGGCCACTGCTGCTTCAGCCACCACATCACATTTGAGGTGAGAAGAAAGGCTTCCAGGGCTGTAAAGAACTGAGAGAAGGGACAGACTTCTGCTGATGTTCCAAGGGCCAGAACTGGAGAAAGTCCAGCATAGCATTGTTTCCTCTAACTACAGAACATACATATTCCACAAATTTTTTTTTTCTAAAATCTATCTGGGCTCTGGAGTAAGGCCAGTGAGGTTCAGATCCTGGCCCTACCATTTCCTAGCTGTAGAATCTTGGCCACTTATTAATTATTCCAACCCTTTTCCATCTTCTGTAATGACCATGGTAGTCTACACTGATTGTGGGAGGAGCCGTGGCATGAATATAAGATAAAGCGTTTGGGCACGCCACATTTTAGTTCCTTCACTCACTAGCTGTGGGGCCTTGGGCAACTATCTTATCCTGACTGTGCCTGTTTCCTCATGAAGGAGTGGTGATAGTAATAGTGCCTAACTTATAGGATGGATATGACTAGTAAATAAGCTAAGCCTTGGCCAATGTGGTTCAGTTGGTTGGAGCATCATCCCATGCACCAAAAGGTTGTGGGTTCAATCCCCGGTCAGGGCACATGCATGAGAGAACAGATAGATGTCTCTCTCTCTTCCCTTCTCTCTCCCTCTATCTCCTCCTCTCTTCCTCCTTCCTTTCTTCCCTCCCTCCCTTACTCACCCTCTCTCCAAAAAACAATCAATTTTAAAAATTCAACTCTGCCCAGCCAGTGTAGCTCAGTGGTTGAGCATCAACCTATGAACCAGGAGGTCACAGTTCGATTCCCAGTCAGGGCACATGCCCGGGTTGCAGGCTCGATCCCCAGTGTGGGGTGTGCAGGAGGCAGCCGATCAATGATTCTCTCATCATTGATGTTTCTATCTCTCTCCCCTCCGTTCCTCTCAGAAATCAATGAAAATATATATATTTAAAAATTCAACTCTTAAAAAAAAGCTAAGGGCTCAGAACACTTCCTGGCACTTAGCACTAGAAATGTTGTCTCATGTTATTATTTAAATTAAAGCTAAGCCCTTGTCACATAGTACCTGGCACATGGTAAATATTACTATTAGAGTCTGCCCAGCCATTTTGTGCAAGAGTTACCTAATAGAAAAGACAGTCAGTCTAATAGAAAAGAATAATTTACGGCTCTGTTTTGCATGATTTAGATGACATGGGAAGAGAGAGTGGGAGTCGCTCATTGCCCTGTGGTTGCCTGGCTTCGGCAGGAGAGGAACCCAGCCCTGAGGTGTGAGGTTCTTATCCCCATTATCATGTTGCTTCACTCTGTGTGTCCAGGCCCGCTGCTGGAAGACTGGGACATAATCAGCCCCAAGGATGTCATCGGCTCCGACGTGCTGCTGGCTGAGAAACGGTCATCGCTGACAGCGGCTGCCCTGCCCTTCACTCAGTCCATCCTCTCTCAGGTGGTTTCAGGGACCCCCGGGACTCTCAGGTGGCTGTAGGGCAGGGCCTGCCTGGCTCCCCTGATTCTGAGTGTGCTGGTTGGCACCTGCCCCTAGCCTGCCAGGTGACCAGTGGCCTCCCCCTCCTTCACAGGTGGGCCGCACCTTGTCTAAGGTCCAGCAGGTGCTGAGTTGGTCATACGGGGAGGATGTCAAGCCTTTCAAGCCACCCCTGAGTGATGCTGAGTTCCACACATACCTGAACCACGAGGGCCAGCTCTCCCGCCCTGAGGAGTTGCGCCTGCGGATCTATCACGGTGGTGTTGAGCCCTCCCTGCGAAAGGTGAGCCCCCTCGACCACTCACTGGATGCATTCCTCCCGCAGTTATGAGTAGCTCATGAGACACATGCAGTGGACCACACTGTCATGGGATGGCGTGGTGATGCTCCCGGGCAGCAACCTCTCCTTCCGGAGGGGCTAGGAGTCAAAGGTGGGAAGGCAAACTTTTCTGAAGGAGGACAGAGGTCCAGGGCAGGGGCGGGGTGGTGACAGATATACCCGGGGATGTGGCAGCTCATCTGTAGATCCTCAGCCTCGTCCTTCTTGTCCCTGGCCAGGTGGTGTGGCGGTATCTGCTGAATGTATACCCAGACGGGCTGACAGGCCGAGAAAGGATGGACTACATGAAACGGAAGAGTCGGGAATATGAGCAGCTTAAGAGTGAGTGGGCACAGCGAGCCAGCCCCGAGGACTTGGAGTTCATCCGCAGCACGGTCCTCAAGGATGTGCTGCGGACCGACCGGGCCCACCCCTACTACGCGGGGCCCGAGGATGGCCCACACCTGCGCGCACTGCACGACCTGCTCACCACTTACGCCGTCACCCACCCACAGGTGTCCTACTGCCAGGGCATGAGCGATCTCGCCTCACCCATCCTTGCCGTCATGGACCATGAAGGCCATGCCTTCGTCTGCTTTTGTGGCATCATGAAGCGCCTGGCTGGGAACTTCCACCCTGATGGCCGCGCCATGGCCACCAAGTTCGCGCACCTCAAGTTGCTGCTGCGACACGCCGACCCCGACTTCTACCAGTACTTGCAGGAAGCTGGTGCTGATGATCTCTTCTTCTGCTACCGCTGGCTGCTGCTTGAGCTCAAGCGCGAGTTCGCCTTTGACGATGCTCTCCGCATGCTCGAGGTCACCTGGAGCTCGCTGCCTCCTGATCCTCCTGAACACGAGGTAGAGCTCATCGGACCCCCCAGCCAAGTGGCAGACACTGGCTTCAGCAGCCACAGGGGGCGGCCTGTGCGGCAGAGGCACATGTTGAGGCCTGCCGGTGGGGGAGGTGGTGCTTTTGAAGATGCGGTTGACCACTTGGCCATGACCAGTCAGGGGCCTAGTGGCGGGGGACGTCTCCTGAGACAAGCCAGTCTGGATGACTTCCAGCAACTCAGGGATAACGCCAGCCCCAGGAGGGATCCTCGGGTCCAGCTGCCCCACCCAGTTGCCCTCATTAGCTCCAAGTCCCTCTCGGAGCCCTTGCTGAACTCCTCAGACCCACTACTATCCTCCTCTTCCCACCCCGATTCACCATCCTCCTCATCTCCACCATCCTCCCAGGAGGCCTCTCCTGCTGGTGATGTGGCTGCAGGATCCCCCCTGATACCTGAGGTGGGCTCCCCACAAGACCCTGGGAAGTCTCTGCCACCCCCACACCCATTGGGCCTGCCCCCACCCCAGGAGTTTGGCCAGGGGAACCCATTCATGCTCTTCCTCTGTCTCGCCATACTGCTGGAGCACCGTGACCACATCATGCGCAACGGGCTGGATTACAACGAGCTGGCCATGCACTTTGACCGCCTCGTGCGAAAACACCACCTGGGGCGCGTCCTACGCCGGGCCAAGGCTCTCTTTGCTGATTACCTGCAGTCTGAGGTGTGGGACTCAGAGGAGGGAGCTGAGGCCACAGCCCCGTTGTAATCAGGCTCCCTCCAGCCCACCATCAGCCCCACCAGATCTCGATTATTTGCCACGAGGGCCTCCACATGAGACCCTACCTCCCTGCCTGCCAGCCCTAGACCTGTTGGGGTGCAGGACCCTCTCCCCACAGGTCTGGGAATATGGGGCTCTGCTTCAGCACTGTCCCATTGAGGCTACAGCCTCTTTTCTGTTGTTGCTTTGTTTTTAACAACTGTACTTTGCACACATGAAGGTCACTGTGGTCTGTTGATTTCTCTGCCCTCTTCCTGGTTTTTGTTATACATGGAGTCTCCGGGGGCTCTTTACCTGATGAAGCTGAAATGCTTCACTGGGTGGAGGGTGGGTCATGCAGTGCCTTCTTCCCTGGTGGTTGGAGAGTGGATGCTGAGAATTGGTTCTAAAAGATGAGCCCAGGTTGAGGACAGCTGGAGGAAGCCTTGAGGCTGCTGTGTGGTACATCTGTCTGCCTGTAAGGCTCTGGATTATAGCTGTGAATTTATGTTTTCAGGACAGGCCCCTGAGTGAAGAATGAGAGAGTTCCTGACTCAAAAAGGGCAAGATTCATCACAAAGGCTGGGAAGTATGGGCTACTTAGAAACATTGGGCAGCCACATCTAGCCTTCCACCTGTCACCAGTTCTAGGATCCAGACCCTTCCTTGGGAGTCCTAGGCAGGGGTCTAAGGCTCCTATTCTTATCACTTGCTTTAGGGCTAGCTTGCGGGACTGTGGCCTTGCCATGCCTAGGACTCTAAGCCCTAAACTGGGTTTCCAGCTTATGGGTACCTGCCTTAACTGTTTCACCAACAGACACCTTTTATTTGCCTTCTCCAACCTACTACTGTGGACAAACAAATCAAGCACTGTTAAAGCTCAGGCCCCAAAAAGTCACCTGCTTTTTTGGAGGTTAATGATCAAATGAAAGTCCTTTTTCCCATGTACATTCTCAGAAGGCAGATGTGTTACAGGTCAGGTGTTATCCTCCACAAGGAGTGGCAGACAATGGGTGGGGTAACTGGGGTCCTACAGGTTGTGGCCTTGCTGTGCCAGGTTCTGGCCAGAAATTGCTCCACAAGGGGCATCAGGGTAGCCATCCTCTCATCTCTCTCCCCAAGAATACCAGGTAAAGCTGGAGATAACTCTTAAAAGGCTCCCAGCACACCCCAGTATTAGAAGGGAAGCTGACCATTCCTCAGATAAGGGCTCAGTCACTGGAAGAGCAGGACAAGACCATTCTCTATCTGGGGTGCTGCAAGACTGTGGGTCTAACAAGTACACATAAGGGTCTCAGGCAACCCCACACACTGAGGACCATCCAAGATACTGGGGTATCTGGCTAACTCTAGTACAACATGGGAAGGAACTACACAGGATGTGAATACCAGGAGATAGGGATCATTAGGGGCTGTATTGGGAGCTGGCTACCACACTAGGTGACATAATATCCAAAACAGAATTACTGGGACAGACGAATAATTTTAAATAAGTATAAGAGATAAGAAAGATAAAACAAGAACAAGAGATACAAAAAGACCCCCAAAATACTATGAGAATGATAGTAGAAAAAAAGGAACAGAAAAACACTGTAAATAGGAAATATGAAATGAGATGTCAGAAGTTTTAAATAATAAGTACAAAAACAGAACACAGGAGACCCCCTCATTGGATTTTTTAAAAAGGTCCAGCAGTGTACACACACATAAAAAGATTTAGAAATGTTGGAAATGAAAGGATGAAGAAAGGCTATAGGAAGGGATTCATACTTGGACTAAGTGATAGGCCCCTGAAAATCAAGAAGAGAACTATGGAAATATGGGAAATGTTCTGATAGGAATATAGATATGAGTAAGCAATTTACATTAGGAAACCCAAAATCATTATCTCTTTTTTGTTGTTAATCCTCACCTGAAGATATTTTTCCATTTATTTTTAGAGAGAGTGGAAGGAAGGGGGAGAGACAGAAAAACATCAATGTGAGAGAGACACATTGATTGGTTGTCTCCTGCAGACACCCCACCAGAGCCAAGGATGGAGCCTGCAACTGAGATACATGCCCTTGACCGGAATCGAACCCGGGGCCATTCAGTCCTTGGGCTGACACTCTATCCACTGAGCCAAACCAGCTAGGGATCAAAATCATTATCAATCACTTTAAAATACAAGTTAAAAAAAACTAATGAGAAGAGCACCTTTCTATTTACTAGATGGGATGCTGCCCAATTCATGAATTGTTCAATAAAGCCCATTAGATTTTTAAGTCAAAAACTAATGAACTATGACTGTACTGGTTAGACTAGAAAATTTTAGTAAGCCGGATAATGCTAAGTGTTGATGGAGACAGAGAAATGTAGGGCCTTTCATACATTGCTCCACCTATTCCAGATCACAATCTGACACTGCTTACAGAAATTATGTACATCCCTATGGCCCAGCTATTTTCTGAGTATACATCCTAAAGAAATTTTCACAGGCCCAAAGGGAGCATTTACAAGGCATAATTTATTGAAATAGGGTATTGGAGGCAGTCCAGTGAACTTCATTGGGAGCACCTAGAGGTAAAATGATGCAGTGGATGTACACATTGGGGCTTATTGGAACCATTAGAAACAACAGATAGATTATCTGCATCCATAACAACACAAATGAATCTTAACATAATGCTGGTTGGGTGTGTGTGTGTGGGGGGGGGGGACACACAGAATGACACTACCATTTACTTTAATTAAAAGAATAGGTAAAAACGTAGATTTTATATGTAATCACGCAAAAAGATACACATTAAACCCAATAGAATGGTAAACTGTGGGAAGAAGAGAAAGGTTGTTGGGTGCAGGAATAAAAGAGAATTAATAAATTTAGGGGCTTTGCATGGAACAACAATGAGGATGTCTCATGAATTGTGGAATATGATCAGAGATCAGACATTTTGAAAGGCAAACAAGTACCTCTTTTTTTTTTTTTTTTTTTTTTTTTTTTGCATGGGGGTCAGATTCTCTGAGGGCTATCTAATACCAGCATGAATGTGGACAGTGTGAAAACTGTTCACATAAAACCTGGGCATAGGAGATCTGAATATGGCAAAAGTCAGACAAGTTCATTTTGTAGAGTATATGATCCTGTACTCTGAAAATTAACAAATCTAGACTGTGTTTGAGGGGCTGACGCTTAGGAAGTAAATTTCCATTCTATGGATGAGAAATTTAGTCTTTGAGGGAAACTAACCCATTTCTTCTTGGATGGGGGCAGCAGAAATTGAGTCTGTCAAAGGTAGTTGAGACACTTGAAGGCTTCACAAGACCAAATTGTGGGTAATGGGACAGACACACTTTGCTTTGCATAAGTCCACTGTGTATTGTCAAAGTCCTTTCTGTGGATCAAGGGCTCAGCAACCCTGAGTGACAGCAAAAATTGTGTGGACTGGGATTTACTTCCTCTGGAGATTGGAGCATCCTGTTTTTTTTTAAGAAGGCCCCTCAGGCAGTCTATTGGGGCAGGGGGGGGGGGCGGAATCAAGGATGGCTTCAGGAGGCTGTCAGATAAAGATGAGGGCTGAAGTCAGAAATGAGAATACCCAGCCGATGTGACTCAGTGATTGAGCATCCATCTGTGAACCAGGAGGCTGCAGTTCGATTGTCAGTCAGGGCACACACCCAGGTTGCAGGCTGGATCCCCAGTGTGGGGCGTGCAGAAGGCAGTAGATCAATGATTCTCATCACTGATGTTTCTATCTCTCTGTTGGTCTTCTTCCCTGAAATCAATAAAAATGTTTTTTAAAAAAGAAATGAGAAGGAATGATGCCAGGAAAAAGGGTCCCATGACAGGCATGTAGATGTTGGGCACAGAGAAGAAAGCCTAGAGGTCAGGATCAGACACAGAAAATGTTAGGTTTGATGTGAAGGCTGATGACATCAGAGAAACTGGAGGATTATCATCAGGTTCTGGAGGGATCATAAGGTTAGAGAACTAGCAACTGAATGGAGGTTATGCTAGTAGTGGCTCCCAGGTACGTCGTCAGGGACTTAGAAAAAGACTTATTCGATGGTGAGAAAATCGTGGGAACCAATGGGGAAATGACGTCAAGGAAGTAAGGGCAGGGAAGGAAAGGGATGTGAAAGCCAAAAGGTTCGTGCGCAGAAGAGACGAAAACGGCTGGGGCCAATGGCGGGATACTTACGTCATAGTGCCCCGACCACACAAGTCTCCGCCTCCGTTCCCGGAAGCATGCAGAGAACTTGGCTTCCTACGCCCGGCAGACCACTCCTCCCACCTCGCCCTCGCCGGCCTCAGCCAATGAGGGCGTGCGGGGCGACGTTCAGTGACGTGCACGCTACGTACGCTTTATTAAGCGTCTTCCCGCGCGATCTCCTCCTCAGTCGCTCTGCTCTTTGGCGGTAACTGTCCTTTCGGCCCTTTTACTGAACTTCCAGGTAAGTGGTGTCTGACTTAACGGAGCGGCCTCTCCTCGCCTCGCTGGTGTGCGCCGCGCCGGCCTAGAGCAAGGTGGGCAGAGGAGCGGCTTCGGACACGTAGGCTCGGGCTTCTTCGAGGCGGGCGGGTCCCGTGCTCCGAGGTTAAATTTTTGGTTTGGTGGGCTGCTGGCGCGCCGGGTCCTGGCACGAGGAGTGCCCGGAGGGGCTAGCGGAGTGACTTGGGCTGGGGTTGGTCTCGGTAGTGACCACGCGGCGGCCGAGAACTGCGGGGGGGGGGGGGGCGGGCTTTTCCCACGTGACCGCCGCCATCTTGTTCTGTGGGCGCACAGTGAGCGCATGGACGTTCTGGGCCTGCGCTGTGCCACAAAATGACGGGTGTGGCAGCTGGGAGGTTGTGGGCATGCGCGAAGGCAGCCCCCAAATGGCTGCGCCGCGGATTTCCGTCTTTTCGGGCTGCCTTCTTGGTTTCTCCTTGGTGACACCTTATTTTGTTGTTCGTGTCTGTTTTCTGTTCTCTCCATTTTTTCTCTTTGTGCTTTGTCCTCCAACCTTTCTCCCACTTGCACCCCACGATCTTCCGTGTTCTCCCCACAGGACTCGAATTCATTGCCATGTCCTCTGAAGAAGGGAAGCTCTTCGTTGGAGGGCTCAACTTCAACACTGACGAGCAGGCTCTGGAAGATCACTTCAGCAGCTTTGGGCCAATTTCCGAGGGTGAGCGGTGGGCCAGACCCATGAGGGGGTGGACAGTTACTGGAAGTCTGGGACCCTTGCGTTTCAGCAAACATTGAGAGCAAGGCCAGGGCCCCAGTCCTTGTGCTACTTTTCCTTGCTGGGTTCTTAAGTCTAAGGGGTAGTTCAGGCTTTGGAGAACCGGATAACTTTTAATTGAGGATTGGTCACTTTTTGCTTCCTGTTCTCTTTCCCAGTGGTCGTTGTCAAGGACCGGGAGACTCAGCGATCCCGGGGTTTTGGCTTCATTACCTTCACCAATCCAGAGCATGCTTCAGATGCCATGAGAGCCATGAATGGAGAGGTGAGGCCTTTTACCTGCATTAGGGGTCCTGCCCCCATCTCTACCACTTCCACCATTCTTTCTGTTTTTCCCTCTGTGTCTGCTAGGGGCAGCGCGGCCACCAAACCCCACAGTGCCCACTCACAGGAGCGTGACTGCCTTCTGTTCTAGGGGGTGGAGGGCAGCGGCAGACAGAGCCGGGCTGCCTGGGAGGCGACGACTGGTCCTGCATGAGGCCGAGAAGCCACCTGTGGATGGTTGACGTGCCCTGGGCTTAGGTAGTAGAGTCTGCAGATCTGCGGGCCTGGCCCGGAGAGGACCTCGTGAGTCTTCTGGGATGGACTCTGAAGCCTCAAACCAAGAGAGGTGTCTATCTAGCCCTAATAGTTGGGCAGCTTAGAGGAGTGGGGAGGAGAACTCACCTGAGTTCAGTCAAGATGTAAGTAGTAGCAGGGGAGCACGGTGGATTCAGGTCATTTTGTGGGATTCTATAGCTCCTGATAAGGCCATTCTGGTCAAAGGAGCTTGTTGTGGAACATAGCACCCAAAACTTGGTGCTCAGCAGGAGTTTCTGGGCTCTTTTGCCCACCTGCCCTGCCCACTCTTGACTCACCACTTCCCTGTGTGACCACCAACTTATCCTCTTTATGTTTCCTCGCACCTAGTCTCTGGATGGTCGCCAGATCCGTGTGGACCATGCTGGCAAGTCTGCCCGGGGCAGAGGTGGTGGCTTTGGAGCTCATGGGCGTGGTCGCAGCTACTCTAGAGGTAATGACAATGGTAAATTTGGTCATGTGGTGTGGGGAAGAGCCACCCATTAGTGGCCTGTGTCTGGGATAATTGCAATTTAAATATTTTTTGTCTACTGTAGGTGGTGGAGACCAGGGCTATGGGAGTGGCAGGTATGACAGTCGGCCTGGAGGATATGGCTATGGATATGGAAGATCCAGAGACTATGGTGGCAGGTGGGTAGCCAAGGGGTTGGGGCGCTCAGGTGGTGCTTGCTTTTCTCTCCTTAAGAGCTGGGCTGCCTGGGTGTGTATACCTAACTTACCTTGGTGTTACTAGAGTTTGTTTTACAAACCGTAATGAAGCTGTAAAAACAAATAGGAGGCATATTTTGAGTTGTGTGTAGTGCGTTGATAAATTACAAGATCACATAATTGCAGTGTATGATAGGTAACATGTATGTTTTGTGCTGTGGTTGTGTCTATTGCATTAATGTTTAATATGATTCATTGTGTTGTGTGAATTATATACCGTATAATTGTGACTTCTATATAATGTTCACATGCTTAACATAGCCTATTTTGCACATTAACTATTATAAGATGTGCTGGAATAAGTAAATAAGGTTTTCTATATTCTCGGGGTGTCTGATACATTTCCTGTAACACTGTGTTTTTTCCTAGAAGCCAGGGTGGTTATGACCGCTACTCAGGAGGAAATTACAGAGACAATTATGACAACTGAGATGAGGCATACCACACCTAATGTAGGTGAGACTTGTATGGGAAAACCTGTCTCCCCTGTAATCTGTTGGCCATGGAGATGAGGGGGTGTCCTTGTTGTGAAGCCCTTGTATCTTTTATCAACCCCAGAAGGTAAGCATGTCAGCCTCTTTCTTCCTAACATCACAGCTCTTCCCCTTCTTACTGTTCTCAGATACACAAAACACAAGGAATAAAACTTCTGATCCAGGATCGTCCTTCCAAATGGCTGTATTTATAAAGAGTTTTGGAGCTGCACTGAAACAACTGTTTTAGTATGTCAACTTCTATTTTTGAATTGAGCTCCCAAGGTAGCTTGTTAAAGACCTTTTAGAAAGCTCCATGTGTTTTTATTTTTTTCTCTCCCATTTAAAGACAAATTCTGGAACATTTAGAGAGTCTGGAATTTTTCCTTCTACCCGTTTTTTTAAGTCTGAGCTCTCAGGAGTGGTCCTGGCCAAAAATTAAAAATTTTGGCCAGACTGTCTCCCCCTCCCCCAGAAATAATGTTCATCTAAGAGACATTTTTTAAAACTTGTATACAGTGTTTATCATGGTTAAAAAGCAATTTCTAGATATAATTGCAATAAATCAAGAACCTGATTACTTGGATTTTTTTTTTACTGAAGATCACTGCCCTGATTATATAGAAGTTTCTTAAAATAATTATGAATGTCATTTTTTTAATACTGGAAGAAAAAATATTCTGTTGTGTTTCATGTAGTGTTTAGGATGTCTTTCATGGAGCTGATTAAAAAAAATGATAACTAAAAAATTGATATTGCTGCTGCTTTTTCCTTACTCTACCTAGCTTGTAATTTAAAAATAAAGATTGGGAAAGGAGACTTTGAGTAAAGAATTTAGGGGGGTGGTGAGCAGGGATTGCTCAAAGGGCAAATAGCTCTAGAGCAGGGGTCCTCAAACTTTAAACCGGGCCAGTTCACTGTCCCTCAGACCGTTGGAGGGCCGGACTATAGATTAAAAAAAAAAACTGAACAAATTCCTGTGCACACTGCACATATCTTATTTTGAAGTAAAAAAACAAAACGGGAACAAATATAATATTTGTATTTGCATGTGGCCCGTGGGCGGTAGTTTGAGGACCCCTGCTCTAGAGTTTGGGGCTGGTATACATATATGAAAAAGAATACTAAACTCACTTTAGAGTGAGGGTCCCAGGAGAATCCTGGTTTAAGAAAAAAATTCTAAGTTCAAACTGGATTCTGCTGCTTCCCAGCTATTTGACTTTGTGGGTCATTTAACCTGTGTGCCTCAGCCCCCTGGGCATTTTACCTTTTCTGTTGAGAGTAAAGTACATTTAATAGGCATATACAGCCATTGACAACCGTTGGCCAACCCTTGTCACAGATTCAGTGCTAAGGTGTTTGCAATGGCTTGGTCCAGTTTTGTACCTTTGACTAGGCTTGAGTTCCTGGACAGCCTGAACTACCTTATGCTCTCATTCCTGGGACATGCCTTTCATGGACTGATCCTGCCTCCCCGATATAGTATTAGAAAGTGAGGCCGTTGGAGAGTGACGTGGATTAAAATGTCATGAGAGTGAGAACTTCATGATATAATAGTTTGCCTCCTTGCTCAGCTCTGCCATGTGAGGATGCAAGAAGGCATTCTTTTTTTAAAAATATATTCTTACTGATTTCAGAGAGAGAGAAACATCAGTGATGATTTCAGAGAGAGAAACATCGATGAGAGAGAATCATGGATCGGCTGCCTCCTGCATGCCCCCAACTGAGGATCAAACTTGCCACCCAGGCATGTGCTCTTGACCAGAATCTTCAGTCTGCAGTCTAACACTATCCATTGAGCCAAACCAGCTAGGGTCCACAAGAAGGCATTCTGAAAGGGCCCCACCATAGCTGAACCATGCTGGTACCCTGATCTAGAATTTTCAATCTCCAGAATTGAGAAATTTCTGTTACTAAGCTACCCAGTGTATGGTACTGTTAAAGCAGCCCAAACTGACAGCATGGGTCCCTGTATTGGGAGTGCCAGTAAGGGCAGCCTGCTTCCAGGGTCTGGACCCTCCTTTCTCCCATCCAGGTGGTCCTACCTAGCCCACTGAGCAAGGTAAAGACATTGTCCTACCCTCACCATTTGGGTACTTGGTCTGAGTAGGCATTCTGTGCTGGACCTACAAGGAGCTAAGGTAGTGGACCATTATTACAGCCTTGTTGGAGTGAGGAGGGGTTTCCCTGCACCTCAGGGAGTAAAGTGTCCTCACCCCCAGTGCAGCCTGAGAATCCCATCAACTAAGTTGTGCAACAAAACAATCCCCTAAATTACATTAATAAATAGCCTCCTAGACCTGAATGACAACTTGATCAACTTGCTCTGCTCTTTTGGTTTCAGAAAGTGCCTTGCAATCCAGCCCAGGAAGGGCCTAGAGACCTCACAGCTGGTTTTCTCTGGCATTAAAATTGCTAATCAAAGTTTCCAGACAAAAGTGCCAATTATTTCTCCACTTCAGTTTTAGCAGCATCTCACTAATGTGCATGTTTCCCAAAAACCCACAGAAATGAGAAATTCAAACATTTAAAGGTCCCTTGAGAGCCTTGTATCCCAAGGCCTGTGAAGAGCTATCTTACAAACATCCCATGACCACCCCCACCTCTGCAAGGTCCCAAATAAATCCTAAGCCCTGCCCCTCCCACCCCATGTGAACTGAATCCCTTCAGACCTTGCTTCCTAGCTTAATTTCTTTGCTTCAGGTTCAGTGTGTATAAAATGGAGATAACAGTGAGGCCTTGACTTAGTCGAGTGTCCCGACTAACGAGTTTTTTGAGATACTAGCAGTCTCGGCTGATTTTTTTTGCTTTGAATTGCGAGCTAAAATTCGGGTTATGAGCCAGCTTCAGATACCCCACCGCTAGTTGGCGCAGTGAACGCCACATCATCAGCCCAGCATCACATGTCTCACTCGTTCCCTTTATGATTTGACATACTAGTAATCTGAGTTATGAGCTCCGTCACGGAACGAATTAAACTCAAGTCAAGGCCCCACTGTAGTTCCCCGTCTGATGGAGTTAAGGGTCCCTGATACTGCCCCCATTCTAGATGTAGAGGTGTAGAAAACTTCCAAATAGCCTTTCATTTTTTAAAAATATATTTTTATTGATTTCAGAGAGGAAGGGAGAAACATCCATGATGAGGGGGAATCATTGATCAGCTGCCTCCTACAGGCCCCCTACTGGGGATCAAGCCTGCAATCTGGCATGTGCCCTTGACCAGAATCAAACCCAGGACCCTTCAGTCCTCAGGCCAATGCTCTGTCCACTGAGCCAAACCAGCTAGGACCTGAAGAACCTTTTAAAATATGCTGTGAATACTTCAGGCATGTTAAAAAAAAACATTGGATAAGGATCACTACCAGTGTTCCTACCACTACTGCTTATCAAGACAAAACTTGCCACGTCCCTGCCCAGATGCATACCTCTTCCATTTCCCTTCCCTGGCTAACAAGGACCACGATCCCTTGTAATTCAGACTGCCCCAATATCTGGAAAGCCAGAAGGGATTTTTTTTTTTCAACATACAATGAATGCCCAAAGACCATTAGGGCTTCTAAATTTTTTTTTAAATCCATGGCATTGTTCTACATAAACATTTTTTTTTTATATTTTATTGACTTTTTACAGAGAGGAAGGGAGAGAGAGATAGAGAGTTAGAAACATCGATGAGAGAGAAACATCGATCAGCTGCCTCCTGCACATCTCCCACTGGGGATGTGCCCGCAACCCAGGTACATGCCCTTGACCGGAATCGAACCTGGGACCCTTCAGCCCGCAAGCCGACGCTGTATCCACTGAGCCAAACCGGTTTCGGCTACATAAACATTTTTAATAGGCCATCAAGTCAAAATTTTAAACTTTTAACATGCATCTCTGAAAGTTTAGTTTCACAAGCACAGAATTTGCAGTCTACTTTAAACTTTATGACTGCAATCCATAGTATGAAGTATGTTTTTCCTCACTGGAGTCCTGTCCATTTATTTGTGTAAGTGGAAGGAAGCTTTTAAAAGACATTCTCGCCCTAGCCGGTATGGCTCAGTGGATAAAGTGCCGACCTGCAGACCAAAGGGTCCCAAGTTCGATTCTGGTCAAGGGCACATACCTTGGTTGCAGGCTCCTCCCCAGCCTGGGCCTTGGTTTCAGGAGGCAACCAGTCGATGTGTTTCTCTCACATCAATGTTTCTGTCTTTCCCTCTCCCACTCCCCAAAAATCAATGGAAAAATCCTTGTATGCATATATGCATAACCCATGGACACAGACAATAAGATGGTAAAGGCGGGGGGCGGGCTGGAGGAGGTCATTGGGGGCGGGGAAAGGGGGCATATGTAATAATTTCAACGATAAAGATTTTTTTTAAATATATATTTTATTGATTTTTTTACAGAGAGGAAGGGAGAGGGACAGAGTCAGAAACATTGATCAGCCGCCTGCTGCACACCTCCTACTGGGGATGTGCCCACAACCAAGGTACATGCCCTTGACCGGAATCAAACCTGGGACCTTTCAGTCCACAGGCCGACGCTCTATTCACTGAGCCAAACCAGTTAGGACAACAATAAAGATTTTAAAGAAACAAATTGGAAAGGGGAAAAAATAAAAACCTGTCTCTGTAAGATGGTAATATGAATTAAATGAGTCAAGACGTGGGAAACATCTAGAATAGTGTCTGGTAGTTAAATGTAGTCAGTAAGTGTTATGTGTGCCATGTAATAGTAGGCACACAGCAAAGAATATACAAATTGCTTTCCCTCAGGAATCAGGCTTGTATTGATGGGATCCATGGACAATAAAGTAGTAAAACAGTACGTAATGGAACATTAGGATATGGCAAGCATTAAGGAAAATGAAACGGAATGGAGAGTGAGGGGATGTGCTATTTACACAAAGTGGTCAGGGCAGACAACTCGGGGAAGACACTTTACAATAGAGATGGAGATAGAAGGAGAGCAAGCGAGGAGGAGGAGATGGGAGTAGGGCAATGGTTCCGCCATGGCGTTTTGGCTGTCTTGCACATCTCCGCATAAGCCAGGTAGGCAAACTTATCTAACAATTGGCAGAACGCTCTGATCTTCGGGACATAGAGCCTGACAGGCTTGTGAGGAAATGTTTGGAGGCCAGCTCTCATTAACCTCCCTGTCTACCAAAGAGACTGTCCTGAAACAGTTTCTCATCCCCTGAGGTTCTGATGAGGTAGGAGGCGTTCTGTCCTTCTCCCCAACTCAGTGCTGTGGAACTGCTCAGCGTGGAATCAGTTTTTCTGCTGCAGTCATTGGGCCCCCTTTGTTTCAGTGTCACCCACACAAGTAACATGAGCTGGCATCTGTGGCTATTCTTGTTTGTTTGTTTTTTAATGAACCTGTTTTGTTTTCTTTTTTTATTAATCCTTGCCTGAGGATATTTTTTTTTCATTGATTTTTAGAGAGAGTGGGAGGGAGAGGGAGAGACAGAAACATCGATGTGAGAGAGACACATCAACTGGTTGCCTCCTGCACACACCCCAACTAGGGCCGGGGAACCTGCAACTGAGGTACATGCCCTTGACCGGAATTGAACCTGGGACCCTTCAGTCTGTGGGCTGACGCTCTATCCACTGAACTAAACCAACTAGGGCTATTCTTGCTTTTGCTATCTATGTAAAGTAGCAAACACCTGAATCAAGCAAGGGCTGGTCTCTTTAATGGCCAAATCTGTCAGCTTTGCTGTGGGAAAGAATTACAGGCAGAAGAAAATGCAAGCAAGTACAAAGGCCCTGAGGTGGGAGCTTGCTTGGTGTGTGATTAATAAGGTCAGTGCACAGGAGCAGAGAGAGCCAGAAGGCAGATGGCAGGAGGTGAGGTTGGAGAGGTGACAGGGCCCTGGTCCTGTGGGCCCTCACTGGCCACAGGGAGGACTTTGGCCTTTTGTCTGAGAGAGCTGAAGCCACAACAGGGGTCTGAGCAGAGGAGGGCTTTGGGCTGATGGGTTGTAACAGGACCCTCTGGCTGCTGTGAGGACAGATTGGGAGGGAGCCAGGTGGAAGCAGTGAGGAGGCCCCTGCAGTAGGGCAGGTGGTGGAGGCAGTGGACATGGCGAGGACAGGTTGGATTCTTCTTTTATTGATTTTTTTAAATATATTTTTTATTGATTTCAGAGAAGGAAAAATACCACATGATCTCACTCATTTATGGATAATAAAGACCATTATAAACTTATGAACAAAAATAGATACAGAGGCAGAGCAGCCTCGAACAGACTGTCAAACTACAGCGGGAAGGCCAGGGAGGGTGGGAGGGCAGGAGGGGGGGTAAGAGGTCAACCGAAGGACTTGTATGCATGCATATAAGCATAACCAATGGACATAAGACACGGGGGGGTAGGGGAGGCCAGGGGATTGTCAAGGGCGGGAAGAAAAGGAGACATATGTAATACCCTTTGTAATACTTTAAGCAATAAAACAAAAAAAATTTCAATGAAAAAAAATAAAATTATATTTTTTTTATTGATTTCAGAGAGGGAGAGAAACATCAATGATGAGAGAGACTGATCAGCTGCCCCCCCTCTCCCTTCCTTTCTGAACTCAATAAAAATATATATTTTTTAGAACCTCAAATCCCATTACCGGAGTATAGAGCATTTTCTTCATCAATTTGAGAGAGAGAAAGAGAAACATCAATTTGTCGTTCAACCTGTTGATGCATTCATTGGTTCATTCTTGTATGTGGTCTGACTGGGGATCACACTTGCAACCTTGGCTATTGGGATGATGCTCTAACCAGCTGAGCTACCTGGCCAGGGCTGGAGGTTTGATTCTTTTTTTTTTTTTTAATTGATTTTCCACAGAGAGGAAGAGAGAGAGAGAGAGTTAGAAACATCAATGAGAGAGAAACATCGATCAGCTGCCTCCTGCACATCTCCCACTGAGGATGTGCCCACAACCCAGGTACATGCCCTTGACCGGAATCGAACCTGGGACCTTTCAGTCCATAGGCCGACGCTCTATCCACTGAGCCAAGCCGGTTTCGGCTGGAGGTTTGATTCTTGATACCTTCTGAAGGTGGCAAAAGAAAAAGCAAGCGAGTATAAAGGCCCTGGCAGGATTTGCTGACAGATCAAGTGAGGAGGGTAGGGAGAGAGAAAGTACATGTTATGAATCTGCACTGAAGGACCTCACACCGAGGAGTTTGGCATTTGGTGTTAAATAGTGTAGTGATTAAGAACAAGGATTCTGCAACCAGGCTACCTGGGTGCAAGTTCAACTCCATTGCTTACTGTGTGATCTTGGGCAAGTAACCCTTTGCCTCCATTTCCCCATCTGTGACATGGGATAACAATTGTACCAACTTCATAGGGTTATTGTGAAGACAACGGAAGGTTTTCTATGTCTGTAAAGTGAATATAGCAGTACCTGGCACAGCACGCTTGGTATTAATAATATTACTGTGGGATGTGTTGACGTGTTCTCTGCGTGAGTATGCTCCAGATCCCAGGAACAGTTTGTGCAGTTTTCAAAGGATGTGCAATTAAGTCAGTATGGCTAGAACATACCCTGATGACAGAGGAAGAGCAACAAGGGACAAAGTTGGAGAGGGTGCCTAAGAGATCAGCTTCTCCCCATAGCAGGGGGGAGGGGGGCTACTGTGAATTTCAGTGCAGGAGGTTGGAAGAGAGAAGAAATTGATTAGGCACTAGAAGCTGTGGGCAAACTACGGCCCGTGGGCCGGATCCGGCCCGTTTGAAATGAGTAAAACTAAAAAAAAAGACCGTACCCTTTTATGTAATGATGTTTACTTTGAATTTATATTAGTTCACACAAACACTCCATCCGTGCTTTTGTTCCGGCCCTCCGGTCCAGTTTAAGAACCCATTGTGGCCCTCAAGTCAAAAAGTTTGCCCACCCCTGGACTAGATGCACGGGGATGTACAGAGAGAGGAGAGAGAGGAGGGGGCACTATTGTCAACACTGCTGGCTGGTTACCAAGTGGTCTCTGGTGTCCAGGATGAGAAACAGTCCAGTTCTACTTCCTGCCAGGGTCCAGATGCTAGTTCTCAAATTTTCTACTTCTGTGACCATGAGAAGTAAACCCCTTGAAGGATCACTTTCCTTATCTTCAAAGTGGGGCTCAGTACTGCACTTACCTCATTAGGGTGGTTGTGACAGTTACATGAGATGGATGTAGTAACAGCTCATTAAAGTCAGGCTGTCGCCAAAACCAGGTGGGGCTTATCCCAGGAAAGAAAGGGTGGCTTAACATTCTAAAAGCAATAAGATGCATGCATTTCAGTGTATTGACAGAAAAAGATGAGAAGAACCAAGGGCTGTGCTCATTTAGCTACATTGCCTAGGACTGAGGTACCAAACCCAGGATCCAGTCTTTCCCAGGCCCACAGTCTGGCCCTAAAGCTCTCACTGAGTAAAAGGAATTCCAAACTTTAAAAAAATATGTAGCCCTGGCTGGTTTGGCTCAGTGGATGGAGCGTCAGCCTGCGGACTGAAGGGTCCTGGATTCGATTCCAGTCAAGGGCACATGCCTAGGTTGCAGGCTCCATGCCCAGTAGGGGGTGTGCAGGAGGCAGCTCATCAATGATTCTCATCATTGATGTTTCTATGTCTCTCCCTTCCTCTCTGAAATCAATAAAAATATTCTTTAAATAAAAATAGATTTACTTATATACATATACACACACACTAGGGGCCCAATGCATGAATTCATGCACCTTGAAAGGAACTGTGGGCAGCAAGGCTGCAGTGGGCAGAGGGGCACTGCCCCTGCCTACCCCCTCCTGCTGTGGCCCCAGTTGGTCCCCTGTCTGCCACCGCCGCCGCCGCTCACACCTGCTTATGGCGCTGAACAATTGGGGGTGGCACAAGGCACAAGTAGCAGGTGCCAGTGGCAGCTCTGGTGCTGGCAGCGGGTACAAGTGCCAGGCAGGACCACAGCGTGCGGGAGCAAAGAATTTTCAGTAACCACCAGAGGCTCACCCCGATGACAGTGACCAGCGCCCCACCTTGTTCTTACGCCCCCCACTCACCTGCTCCATCATCCCACCGCAGCGTGTTCCATGCTCTGCCACCTGCTGCTGATTTCCATCATGTTCCATGTGCACCCCCTGGTGATCAGTGCACATCAAAGCAACCGGTTCGGTTATTCCACCAGTTGGTCTATTTGCATATTAGGGTTTTATATATAGATTATATATACTTTTTAATATATATTGATTTCAGAGAGGAAGGGAGAAGGAGAGATAGAAACATCAATGATGAGAGAGTTATTGATCAGCTGCCTCCTGCATGTCCCACACGGGGGATCAAGCCCCAAACTGGGCATGTGCCCTGACCAGGAATCAAACTATGACCTTCATAGGTCAATGCTCAAACACTGAGCCATGCTGGCCGGGTAGGAATTGTGATCTTAAGAGCAGAGGAGCCCCAGTTCTAGCCCTGCAAAGTGATTCTCCCCTTTTGGGAATCAGTCACTGACTGGCCTCACTGGCCTTGCCCACACGTTCAGCCTTCAGAGCTTTGTATCTATTGCTCCTTTTTATTCAGGTTCCAGTTTAAATTTATCATTCTTCCCCCTCCACAGCTTAGCAACACTAAGGGGACTATTTTAATGATAGTAAGTACCGATTTATGAATGATTGTCGTTATTGTTTATCTTTCCAGCTAAAATGGCAGCTCCATGAGACTGGAGACCATTTGTCTGAGTTACTGCTGCTGCCCCAGTGCCTGGTACCTAGCAGGGGCTTGATTGATTATGTGTTGGAAGGCTAGCTCCCTGTTTCAACTTGCCGGAGGTGTTCAAGTGGTCTGGGAGGCTTTTCCCAACTGCAGGAAGCTTGTTTCTGACTCAGGCTATGGAGAGTTTTATCACCATTAAGACTTCAAGAATGGGCCCAGCTGGCATGGCTCAGTGGTTGAGCCTCGACCTTTGAACCAAGAGATCACGGTTCTCTCCCGGTCAGAGACATGCCGGGGTTGCAGGCTTGGTCTCCAGAGTGGGGCTTGCAGGAGGCAGCCCATCCATGATTCTCTCTATTATTGATTTTTTTCTCTCTCTCCCTCTCTCTGAAATCAATAAAACACTTTTTAAAAAAGACTTTGAGGATTGTGAGAACTTTGGCTTCAGAGGCAAATGTTTCCCCATGAGGAAAAGATAAAATTTTAAGTTATGACTTTATGTCTCAACCCCCACTTGTCCCATTTAGGAAGAAACTTCAGGTATGAGATAAGTGAATAAGGACTCGGTGTCTGCACTCGTTATATTTCAGCTCCATGTCTCCCCAAATTTCACTCTCTGGCCTTGATTCTTGGCACCCCAAACGACCCAGGATTTCCTTCAAATCATGCTCCTGTTTGTTCCTGAAGATGGGGCCCAACTTCAGGTTTCATTTTAGCCTCTGTTAGTAATGAAAAGTGGACACAGCCAGTGTGGTTCAATGCTCGCCTTTGCATTTCTAAACTCTGGGGGCTGGATAGGCAGAAGGTACATGAAGGAAGGAGGAATCCAGAACAGACATGGCCCCTGCCTGTTTCTGCCACCATTTAAGTTGCTACTGTGATGTGGTGTGATCTTCAAACAGCTCTGGCTTACCTGTCTTTTCTGTCCAAATCTGTTTTAGTTTGTTCATTTGGCTAGGACCCTCAACTGTCATTCTGACAGTGAAATAACCCTGATCCTATTAGAGTGAATAGGACTTGTGGTCCTCTGTGGGCTTGAGCTTCTTTTCTTTTCTATAGGTCATGATTATAATCAATGTCACAACCTTCAGGAATAGATTCTCATGACTTGATACCTCCAGTCCTTGATACCTCCTTTCCCCACCCACTGACCTGCCATTCATGCAGGTAAACTCTGCCTCTTTCTCTCCAAAAACTGAAAGTACTTTCTATCATTAGCTTATTGTTCAAAACCTATTTTTAAGCCAATGAGAGTGTGTAAATGCTTAGAAAAGAACAAAAATTGAAAAAATGCAGGGTACAGAACAGATGCAGGAGGCAGCTGTGGTCATTCTAATTCACATTATTTCTGCACCAGATCTACCTCTGGCAGATGGATCTGCTATTGGGAAGAGTTTTTATTATTTATTTTATTTTTTGTTGGTTTGTTTTTTCCCTTGGGAAAAGTTTTTAAATCAACTAACAGGACCAGCCAGCGTGGCTCAGTGCTTGAGTATCAACCTATGACCATGAGGTCATGATTTGATTCGGTAGGATTGTGGGCTTGACCAAGCCCATCAATGATTTTCATCATTAATATTTCTCATTCTCCCTTCCTCTCTGAAGTCAATAAAAATATATTTTAAAAAAGAATCAATTCTGGCAGTGAGACAGTCAGTCTCCCTGGCATCTCTGACTTTCTTGTGATTTCTTCCCACCATGTTTCTTTTTTAAAAAAATTCTTGCCCAGCCAGCATGGTTCAGTGGTTGAGCATCAACCTATGAACCAGGAGGTCATGGTTCAATTCCCAGTCACAGCATATGCCCGGGTTGCAGGCTCGATCCCCAGTATGGGGCGTGCAGGAGGCAGCCAAGCAATGATTTTCTCTCACCATTGATGTTTTTATCTCTCTCTCTCCCTCTCCCTTCCCCTCTGAAATCAACACAAATATATTTTAAAAAATTATTTCTTCTTTTTCCATCAGGTTTATTTAAAAGATGAGTGGTGGGATGAAGGGGCAAGGCTCTGCCCAGAGAGGGTCCAGGTGAATGGGAAAAGCATTGATCACAGCACCCTTTGTGGTAAAATGGATGTGGGGAAAAAATCCAATGCTTTCACAAATAGGGTATCAGTTCAATAAAAATGTCACCCTTGCCGAAATGGGTTTGGCTCAGTGGATAGAGCGTCGGCCTGCGGACTGAAGGGTCCCAGGTTCAATTCCGGTCAAGGGCATGTACCTGGGTTGCGGGCACATCCCCAGTGGGAGATGTGCAGGAGGCGGCTGATCGATGTTTCTCTCTCATCGATGTCTCTAACTTTCTATCTCTCTCCCTTCCTCTCTGTAAAAAATCAATAAAATATATTTTTTAAAAAATGTCACCCTTTAACTCCCTGGGCTTCAGATTTTGTCATCTGTAAAATGGGGATAGTAATAATATCCACAACATTCAGTTATTAGGATTAAATGGATTGATACATATAAATCACCTTCAACGGTGTCCAGCACATTCTCCAATAAATGTTAGCGGTTACACATTTGTGCAGTGAAATAGTTTATTCTTCAGCAATCATGAAATAGAAGGGTATTTAATATCCTGGAAAGACACCGGTAGTTTAGGTACATGGCAAGGGATGTGCCAAATCAATACAATGCAGTATAGTCTATTTTTGTTAGTACACACAGAAAAAGGGCAATATGCTTTTTTAAAAATGTTATTTTAATCCTCACCCAATGAGTGAGAATATATTTCCCATTGATATTTAGAGAGAGTGGAAAGGATGAGTGAGGGGGAGAGAGACATCATGCTGCAACCAGGGGTGGAGGATTGAACCTGCAACCAAAGTACTTGCCCTTGACCAGGAATCAAACCCGAGACCCTTTGGTTCACAGGCCAATGCTCTAACCGCTGAGCCAAACTGGCCAGGGTGGCAATATGCTTTTGGATGTGTCTCCTTGTTTCAGGTAGCTTTAGAACATTTTTCAGATTATGGTATTTGTGATAAAAATCATGTAAAAAATCACAATTTTGAGAATTGTAGCAGTTGATGTTAAGATCCAATAGGAAGCTACTAAACCTTGTATTTCAACTTTGTAAATTGTATATCCTGACCACTTTAAGATGAATAGAGATGCAGCTTCCGGTAGAAGTTGAAATAAGGACGATTCGGATAGGCTCCTGAGATTGTTGTGCCTAATTATTTGCAGACTCATGCCCAAACCGTTGCCTAGGAGCATCAAGCCCAGCGCACCCGCCCCCCCCCCCCCCCACTCTCCGTGCACACACACACTCCCATCCTTCCCATAGAACGGACTCTTCTCATCCGGGGGTGTCCAGAGGCCCATCAATCACTCTAAGAACTGGAGAACTTTGTAGGGGGCCTGTGCATGTGTGATGGTTTTATTCTATGCTTCAGATCTTGCTTGGCTAAGATTGTGCTGCTAAAAAGCAGCTTATACACCACTCCTTTAAAAGAAAATCGGCCTGGCCTGCGTGGTTCAGTGGTTGAGCATCGACCTATGAACCAGGAGATCCCGGCTGGATTCTGGTCAGGGCCTACGTCTGCGTGGGCTCAATCCCCAGTGTGGGGCGTGCAGGAGGCAGCCCATCCATGATTCTCTCTCATCATTGATATTTCTGTCTCTCTCCCTCTCCCTTCCTCTCTGAAATCAACAAAAATATATTTAAAAAAAGAAAAACCTGTTTCTGTTTCTGAAAGTCATATTTCTGATTTTTAGTGAGTGATTCGCATCTTTGCCCCTGGACATTATTGTGTATAAAAAAGGGCCCGTAGGGGGTGGGAATGGATTGAATTTAAGGGGCGGAGCCCCCGCCCTTGTGCCGGAAGCCACCGTCCCTTAGTGCGCCTGCGTGGTTCTCCCACACTTTGGGGAGGATTCCTATCCGTTCCTTCTACGCTTGGCAGCTCTTCCTGGCAGCAGGCAGCCATCTTGCCTGGAGCTTGAGAGAGGGAGGAGACAGTAGGGAAGGGTGACGCCGGTCTCAGGGCCGCCCCGGGGGCCTTGCGAGCCGGAGAGCCGGAGGCAGCCCCTGAGGTGGTCCCTGATCCAGGGCCCCGTCTTGGACCTGAAAAGGGAAGGCGGGGGAGGTGGGGGCAAGGTGGGTGGGGAAGGCCGGGCAGGGTTGCTAGGCCGGGGGAGGGGCGTTGCTATGGCGACCGGGGGGGGCGGAGTGAGGTCTGAATCGCTGCTGTGAGTCTTCCTGGAGCTGCCTGGACAGGGCTGGAGTGCTGACCATGCTAACAGCTCGATGTGATTTCACGGTACCTCGGCGCGGAGGGACGCATTGTCTATGGCCACGATCGCCTGGCAGAAGGGGCGGAACTAGACCCCTTCACTTGAGACCCTGACATTCCAGGCCCTTGTCCTGCAGGCGCCCGCGGGCGGACGCGGCGGAAGAGGAGGCCGGGTAATGGCCGCGGTGTGGCAGCAGGTCTTAGCAGTAGACGCGAGGTGAGGCGTGGGGTCGGATCCCATGGGAGCGGAAGTTACTGTGGTGCACGGGCAATGGCATAAGTGAGACTGGGCGGAGAACTTGCTCTACGCGGCTGCGTGGGCATGCTGGAGGTGAACATGCGCAGTGTCAGTGTCAGGGTGTGCGAGCTTGCCCTCTGCGAGGGCTGGCCAGAGCGGGTCTTAAAGAGCATGCTGGGAAAATGCGGTCAGATGTGGGCATGCGCAAAGGAGGCTGTGTTATCAGACCCTTTGCAGGAGTGGGGAGTCGGGAGTCGGGGGTGGGGAGGTGGGGGGAAGGTGATGGAGCTCAGGCTGGTGACATCCTATTTCCCACCATTGTTCGCCAGACTTCTCTTACCACCATCATTTCCCCAGTCTCATCCCATCACCATCTCATACTGACCCCCGCCACTGCCCCACATTAACCCCCATCACCATGTCACACTGACCCCTCCCATTGTCTACACTGACTCAGTCACCCCATACCAACTTCAGCAGAGCTGCAGACCGCGCTCCTTGTCCCCACGTGACCTCTTCTCCATGTTCATTATTACTGTAGACGCACCCTTGCACATTGCCAGAGGAACCCCCATCAGCACTGCTGATCACTTGCCATCCTGACCCCTCCCTGCCACACACCTCATGCTCCTTCCCTACCCTCTGAGTTGATTGATTCCATCTGTCTTGTGCCTGCTGCTCGCCTGCCTCCTGCCATCACAGGTACAACGCGTACCGCACACCAACGTTTCCACAGTTTCGGACACAGTATATCCGGCGGCGCAGCCAGCTACTGCGGGAGAATGCCAAGGCTGGGCATCCCCCAGCACTGCGGCGGCAGTACCTGAGGCTGCGTGGGCAGCTATTGGGCCAGCGCTACGGGCCCCTCTCGGAGCCAGGCAGTGCTCGTGCCTATAGCAACAGCATCGTCCGCAGCAGCCGCACTACTCTCGACCGCATGGAGGTGAGCTTCCTCCACGCCGCCTGCCGTGCATACCACCTGCTTCCATGTTTATTTATTCAACAGACCTGTCAAGCACCTGCTATGCGCAAGGCTCTGCTCTAAGCTCTTAGGATGAATAGAGGGCAAAAGAGATAATATATGAGATAAGTCAATAAACAGACAATAAATAAACAGGTTGATAAGTAGGCAATAAACAAGATAACTAGGTCAGTAATCATAGCAAACCAGATAAACAAGTCAATAATTACCATGGCTTATAGTGATACATGCTAACATGCAAAAAATGAGGCAGATTCGGGGGATAAAACAACTGGTGTGGGAGACAAAGGGAAGTATATATATATATATATATATATATATATATATATATATATATATTAGAGGCCCAATGCATGAAAATTCATTCAAGAGTAGGCCTTCCTTCCCCCCGGCTGCCAGCACTGGCTTCCCTCCAGCACCCGGGACCCAGGCTTCCCTCCTCTGGCCACTGTCAGGCACCTGGGACCCGGGCTGGCTTCCCCCAGGCCCCGGCTTCGTCAGGAAGGATGTCCAGAATGACGTCTGGAAGATGTCTGGTCTAATTAGCATATTACCCTTTTATTATTATAGATATATATATTTTTTAATTGACTTCAGAAAGGAAAGGAGAGGGGGAGAAATATCGATGATGAGAGAGATTCGTTGATTGACTGCCTCCTGCGTGCCCCACACTGGGGATCCAGCCCGCAACCCGGGCATGTGCCCTGACTGGGAATGGAACCATGACCTCCTGGTTCATAGATCGATGCTCAACCACTGAGCCACGCCATACCGGCCAAGCAGGAAGCTGTTTTTGATGGGGATGATGAGAGAAGGCCTCTCTGAGGGGGTGAAGGTTGATCTGAGACTTGAGTGAAGCAAGACACTGAGCTGAGTGGTTTCCTGGGAGGTGGCCATTCTTTGTTCAGAGACCATTTATTGAGTATCTCCTGAGCGGGGCAAGGGTGGGAGCAGGGTAACTAGTGCAGAGGCCACCATAGTACAGGTAGGTGAAGGTGGTGGCAGGGGACGGGGTGGGAAGGGATCTGGTTCTGGGTATACTTTGAAGGCTCTAGACCTCACAGGTTCTTGAGGGCTGTTTATAAGATGACCCACCCTGATCCTCTCTGCAGGACTTCGAGGATGATCCTCGGGCCCTGGGGGCCCGTGGACACCGCCGTTCCGTCAGCCGAGGTTCCTACCAGCTGCAGGCACAGATGAATCGTGCCGTCTATGAGGACAGGTATGCACCAGGGACAGCGCAGGGCTGAGGGTTTGTGAGAAGGAAAGGAGCCATGGGGCAATGGCAGGCTGAATGCCAGAACCTATCTCCTCTCACCTCCTCCCTCGGTTGGGGCCCAGGCCCCCTGGCAGTGTGGTCCCCACATCAGCAGCAGAAGCAAGTCGAGCCATGGCTGGAGACACATCGCTGAGTGAGAACTACGCCTTTGCGGGCATGTACCATGTTTTTGACCAGCACGTGGACGAGGCAGGTGAGCCAGTAGATGGCAGGTCCCATCACCATGAATTTGCCCAAACTGTCACAACCACCCATTGAATCCTTTTCTGGAATGCAGTCTGGCCCACCTCCGAAGGAGGAATTGCCAACTCTTAAAACCTTTCACAAACCTAAAAGCCCTCTGCAAAGTGGCCTGCAAAATCTTGGGTATTTTGTCTACCCTAAAGGGGCTCAGCAGCCCTAGCCAGTTTGGCTCAGTGGATAAAGTGTCAGCCTATGGACTGAAAGGTCCTGCGTTCAATTCCAGTCAAGGGCACATACCTCAGTTGCAGTCTCCATCCCGGCCTGGTTGGGGAGCTTGCGGGAGGCAACCGATCCCTGGTTGGGGCCCACAACCAGTCCCTGGTCAGGGCTGTGTGGAAGACAACCATTCGATGTGTCTCTCTCACATCGATGTTTCTCTCTCTGTCTCTCCCCCTCCCTTCCATGCTCTCTAAAAATCAATGGAAAAATATCCTCGGGTGAGGATTAACAAGAGAAAAAAATGTTTTTTTAAAGAGGGGGCTCAGCAGTGTAAAAGAGCCCTTTGCAGAAGGCTTCTGGGGTCGTGAGTCACTTGAACAAGTCCAAAACCTCTGTTGCAGAGAAATCCCCTTGCAGAGGTCAGAGGGAGTCTTGCAAACTGCTAAGACCTTCGTAATTGCAAAGTGCTTGCTGAGATGTGGAGGCCTTTTCAGGTTGCAAAAGTCTTGCAGTCCATTACGCACCTGCTAAGATGCACGGGACTTTCAGCAGAAGGCTTTCCGGGGTTCCAACCCCCTTTGTCAGTCAAGGAAAGCCCTTTGCTGCGGCCACTGTGCCTGGTGTGGTGGGTTCCTGCCCTCAGCTCACACGTCAGAACCTTCTAAAAAAAGATATATTTTTAGCCCCAGCTGGTTTGGCTCAGTGGACAGAGCATCCGGTCAGGGGCACATGCCTGGGTTGTGGGCTTGATCCCCAGTAGGGGGTGTGCAGGAGGCAGCCAATCAGTGATTCACTCTCACCACTGATTCTATCTCTCCCTCTTCCTTCCTCTCTGAAATCAATAAAAATATAGTTTAAAAAATGTATATATCTTAACCAAATTATACACACCCCCTACAGGGGATCAAGCCCACAACCCAGGCACGTGACCCTGACCGGAATCGAACCGTGACCTCCTGGTTCATAGGTCTATGCTCAACCACTGAGTCACACTGGTCGGGCAGAACCTTTTATAAACAAAAGCGCCTGGTGAGTGTGCTGACTCCTACCAGTGGCTCCTTGGCATTGCAGTACCAAGGGTGCGCTTCGCCAATGACGACCGGCACCGCCTGGCCTGCTGTTCACTCGATGGCAGCATCTCCCTGTGTCAACTGGTGCCCGCTCCACCCACCGTGCTCCGTGTGCTGCGGGGCCACACCCGTGGTGTCTCCGATTTTGCCTGGTCCCTCTCCAATGACATCCTCGTGTCTACCTCACTCGATGCTACCATGCGCATCTGGGCCTCTGACGACGGCCGCTGCATCCGGGAGATCCCTGACCCCGATGGCGCTGAACTCCTCTGCTGCACCTTCCAGCCGGTCAACAACAACCTCACTGTGGTCAGGCTCCAGGGCGCCATCACCGAGGGCGGGGTGCTGGGCCAGGAGAGCTGTTCTAGGGCATTAATGTGGGGGGATCCCCTCTAGTCCATCGCCATAGTCCCCTGGTGGTCAGATTCAGACGGAATCCAGTCAGAATAGGGACATGCAGTTCTTGGTTTGGGATGGCCTCACTGTGGTAGACACCAGAGGTGACCAGTCAGGGGGTAGGGTCATGGGGTCTGCCACTCCTTTGGTCCCATCAGCAGTAGGCCTTCCATTTCCTGCAGGGGCTGCTGCTTGTGGAGCAGGATGACTAGATGGAAACCTCATCTCGTCTCAGTGGAAGCTCCATTGTGGGTCGACCCTAGGATAGAGAGTCAGAGGGTGGGCAGTGGGGGAAGGAAATGAAGTCTGGCTTGGCCGTGAGAGGGAGTAGAGGGGGAACTGGCTGAGTGAGCCTGTCTCCAGGATCCTTTTAGATGTAGAAGCAGCCCCTGCCCCAGTGGGATCAGGCTCCAGGAAGGACCAGCAAGGGAGCTCTTATCGTGGGCCTAGGATGGCCCTGTGACCCCTGTAGTCACTGCCGCGCTGTGTGCTCTGGTCAGATTATCAGAAGGGCTGGCTCAGGAGGATTATGGGCCTGGGTCACCTCTAGTCTACCCACCATGGCCCTATTGGAATCAGATTCTAGCAGAGAGAAGCGGGTCCCATTAATAGCAGCCCCACAGTGGTCAGACTCAAGGAGGGACCAGCTGGGAGCAGGATGATGGTTTGTGGGTCTCATCCATAGGTGGGGAATGCCAAGCAAAACCTGCATGTCGTCAACATCTCCACGGGCAAGAAGGTGAAGGGTGGTTCCAGCAAACTGACAGGCCGTGTCCTGGCCCTGTCCTTTGATGCCCCTGGCCGGCTGCTCTGGGCAGGGGATGACCGAGGCAGTGTTTTCTCCTTCCTCTTCGACATGGCCACAGGTAGGCAGGCCCCAGGCCCACATCCGAGTGTTCGCACTCCCGCCCTCCTGGTACGCAGTCCTCGCCCTTACTTTTGCCTCCTCTCCCCTCCATTGTCGCAGGGAAGCTGACCAAAGCCAAGCGCCTGGTGGTACATGAGGGCAGCCCTGTGACGAGCATCTCTGCCCGCTCCTGGGTCAGCCGCGAGGCCCGGGACCCTTCGCTGCTCATAAATGCTTGTCTCAACAAGCTGCTGCTCTACAGGTGAGTCTCCCTCCTCCGGCCTCCTCCCTCCTCCAGCTTACTTCACTGAATGAGGAGGTCCAGTCTCCTCCTCCCCTTTCTCCTCCTCCTCCTCATCTTCATATTATGATGACCTCAGTAGTAGCAGTAAAAAGTAATGGCAGCCCTGGCCGGTTTGGCTCAGTGGATAGGGCGTCAGTCTGTGGACTGAAGGGTCCTGGGTTCAACTCTGATCAAGGGCACATGCGCGGGTCGCAGGCTCGATCCCCACTAGGGGGCGTGCAGGAGGCAGCTGGTTAAAGATTCTCTCTCATTGATGTTTCTCTACCTCTCCCTTCCTCTCTCTGAAATCAATAAAAATGTGTTAAAAAAAAAAAAAAGTAATGGCAGTAGCTAGCAGTTAGGTAGCAGTTACTGGGGCCAGGTCCTATTCAAAGCACCTCATGCATATCACCTCCTTTAATCCTCATAATAGCTCTGTGAGGTGGGTGCTGTTATGTCAATTTTATAGATGAGCAGACTGAGGCATAACATGGACTAGAGCCCCATAGAGCAGTGACCCATTTTCCTTTTTTTTTTTTTTTTGAGGAGGGAGGTTTACTGTCCTCACATATTATCATGTTACTCAAATGCAGTTCTTAGCCTGGACCACATGTTAGAATGACCTGAAGAGCTTCAAAAGTCATGGCCAGGCCCAGCTGGTGTGGCTCAGTGGTTGAGTGTCAACCTAGGAACCAAGAGGTCACAGTTCGATTCCCGGTCAGGACACATGCCCAGGTTGTGGGCTCGGTCCCCAGTAGGGTCAGTGCAGGAGGCAGTTGATCAGTGATTCTCTCTCATTAATCTATCGCTCTCTCTCTCTTTCATCCTGAAATCAATAAAAATAATATTTTTTTAAAAAGTCATGGCCAGGCCCCACTCCAGGCCAGGGATTTCTTTTTCGTATATTTTTATTGATTTCAAAGAGGAAAGGAGAGAGAGATAGAAACATCAATGATGAGAGAGAATCACTGATCAACTGCCTCCTGCACGCCCCACACTGGGAATTGAGCCCACAACCCGGGCATGTGCCCTGACCTGACTGGGAATTGAACCAGTGACCTCCTGGTTCATAGGTTGATGCTCAACCACTGAGCCATGCCAGCCCGATGGGGCCAAGGATTTCAGAAGCTCTGGAACAAGCTGGGCATTGGTATGTTAAAAAGTTCCCCGAGTATTATCCAGCTATGTCTGAAGACCACTGCCTGACAGGATGCTTGCCATTTTACTATTTTATTTGTCTTCTCCTTTGAAACTTTTAATTTAAGCGTACTCCTAAGTTTTTTGCTCTCTTTCCCCCATCCTCTGCCTTCTCTCTTCCTCGTTTCTGCCATCTTGGCCACTGCCTGCCACAGTTGAGCATGTTAACAACTTCGAATGTTCCATTCCACACTTTGTTCCCTCTCCCATAGACCTCTGCACGCACACACCCACAAAGGAGGGTCATCGTTTTATGGATGTGGGTTCCTTCTGCACCCTTTCCCACGTCTCTCTTTTCTCACCAAACGATGCCTATGGACCACCTGCAGTAGCTTTGGTTCCTTCCTTTGAACAGCCGGGTGGTGTGCACAATACACAGGTGCCATAGTGTAGTCAGCCATTTCTTCTCTGTGCCCATCTGAGCGCCAGAGCACTTAGAGACCCTTGGGAAGAGTAACTAGTGAATTACAGCGCAGAGGCTCTCTCAGCGGTTCTCAACCTGTGGGTCGCGAACCATGAAAGTACATCCTGCATATCAGATATTTACATTACTATTCATCACAGTAGCAACATTACAGTTATGAAGTAGCAACGAAAATAATTTATGGTTGGGGGTCACCACAACATGAGGAACTGTATGAAAGGGTCGCAGCTTTAGGAAGGTTGAGAATCACTGGATAGAGTGTCCAAACGGTGACTAAATCCCACACCAGCCATCCTTTCCAGGTTGACACAGTCGTCTCAGGACTGGATTTCATGAACCTTGAAAGAACTCGGTGCAGGGACAGGGACACGGACTAGCACAGCACGCATCCCCCCTCGGGGCCTGAGGCTGCGCCTGACCTGCTCTCATTCTCCCTCAGGGTGGTGGACAATGAGGGGACCCTGCAGCTGAAGAGGAGCTTCCCCATTGAGCAGAGCTCACACCCTGTGCGCAGCATCTTCTGCCCCCTCATGTCCTTCCGCCAGGGCGCCTGTGTGGGTGAGTCCCATAGGGTTGGGTGTCTGGGTGGCCGGGGACAAGCAGACACCAGGCTGGTGCTGATCTGGCTCAGACATCATGACATCCTGAGACCTCTCCCACCCTACCAGCCTTCCACTTTGAACACAGCCCCAACCAGCTCAGAAACCTCACGGCATGAGGCATGGACCTCCCAGAGAGCTGAGAGACCTGTCTCTAGATATAGAACCAAAAGGGCCATCTAGGAATGGGCCCCCCTACCCCCTAGGCATGCTGGGACCTCAGAGACTTCCCCCTGGGTCACCCCACCTCCTGCAACACCTGCTGAGGGCCTCTCCTTCCCACCTGCGCAGTGACGGGCAGCGAGGATATGTGCGTGCACTTCTTCGACGTGGAGCGGGCAGCCAAGGCTGCCGTGAACAAGCTGCAGGGCCACAGTGCCCCTGTGCTGGATGTCAGCTTCAACTGCGATGAGAGCCTGCTGGCTTCCAGTGACGCCAGCGGCATGGTCATCGTCTGGCGGCGGGAGCAGAAGTAGGAGCCTCCTGGCCCTGCCATGCCCACCTTCCCACCCAGCCCATGCTCCAACCTTGTGTTTGTAAATAAAGTTCCTGTGTTCATGCCCATGGCTGGCTGCCAGGACGGCTGGGGGCGGGAGAGGGGAGAGGGCAGCTGTGGGATCAAAATGGGATGGGGTTCACTTATTCATTCATTCATGCATGTGCTGATTTATTTTCTCATTCAACAACCATTTACTGACTATCTGCCTTGTCAGAGGCACCACTTTGAGGGTTTTACAGTCGTGCATTGACATTACGAAGTGTGTACTGTGGGTCAGGAACTGTTCTAGGCTCGGGGTAAGCTGTGGCCTAAACTGACAAATCCCTGCCCTCCTGCGCTCGCTTTCTAGTGGAAGCAGGTAGATAACAGAAATCTATAATAGGCCAGCTGAAAGTGGGCATCATGAGGAAAAATAAAACGAGGACAGGAGATAGCGTTGCAGGAGTGGAAGGTTGGGCCCTTGGGTGTCGTAATCCAGGAAGACATTCCTGACTGTGAAATATCAACAAAGATCCGAATGAAGTGAGAGAGGGAGCCATGATACCTGGGGGAGAACAGCATTCCAGACAGAAAAAAGCAGTGCAATGGCACTGAGGCTGGAACGTGCCCGAAGGGTGGTTGCAGAGGCTGGTGTGGGAAGTAATGAGGTTGGCCGAGCCTGATCCTGGAGGACTTTGTGGGCCATGAGGAGAACTTGGGCTTTTGTCTGAGTGAGGCATGAGTCACCGGACTTTTTTTTTTTTAATAAAGTTTTCATAGATGCCATAAACCTTGAGAACTTTTTTAAAAAACATATTTACTGATTTCAGAGAGGGAGAGGGAGATAGAAACATCAATGATGAGAGAGAATCATTGATTGGCTGCCTCCTGCACAACCCCCACTGGAGATGGAGCCCGCAACCCAGGCATGTGCCCTGACCAGGAATCAAACCTGGTACCCTTCAGTCCGCAGCCCGATGCTCTATCCGCTGAGCCAAACCGGCTAGGGCTCACCAGAAGGTTTTGAGCAGAGGATCCCTCTGGGTGCCGTGAAGAGAACAGACGGCAAGGGTAAAAGCAGGAGGGTCAGTCAGGAGACCCTGCAGTAGTTGAGGCGAGCATGATGGGAGCTGCGCCAGGGGCACTGGAGAAGTTGAGGTGGCGAATGTTGGCTTTTACCCCAGGGTTTAGTCCTATGAGTCTGCTGGACTCTGCTGCCTCAGGGACGCCCAGGTTCCCCCATCCCCGCCCCAGGGCAGCCACTGCCTGGGCCCCACACCTGTCTGTGCATCGGGTTGTTGTCCAGAAGCAGGGAGTAAAGGTGTTGAGGGCTTGGAGTGCATGCCAGGCAGGGCAGGAGCAACCATGGACCCTAAGGCTGAGCTAGTGGCTTCTGCTAGGAGTGGAGGACATGGGGCTTCTCTCTACCCCCAGAGGAACCACAAACCACCCATAGCTCCTCTCATGCCCACCCAGGGCCCCAAGTCAAGTCCCGGAGCTACTCAGAGGCCACCAAGTGATGTTCAGTATTTGAGGGGAGCACTGAGTGAGAAGAGAAAGCTTGGGGGATAGACGGGGGGGATAGATAACCCAAATTCCTTGTCAACGACCTGAGTCATCAGGAAATGTCAAAGTTGCCAGAAATGTCAGAGGCTCTTGGTCCAGCTGCTCCCTTCCCTCCACCTCTATAGGCTGCCATGTCCAGAAGCATCAGTGGGAAGCGTGGCACCATCTTGAGACTTCAGGGTCAGTCCACAGAGTCACAGAGACATCAACCTGGGCCAACATTGTTGAGCTGCTGAGCTAACACCGGCAGCCTTGCTGAGGGAGGAAAAGAACCTCCTGTTTGTTCCAGCCACTGTTATTTGGCTGTGTGGTTACTTGTAGCCAGAAGCAGGTCCTTGAATAACGTTATTTTGTTCAATGTCGTTTTGTGATAATGTGGATAAGATGCCATAGAAACTTAACTCTTGTCGATATCAATTAGCCTGTGGTAAAATTGGTTTTGTTATATGTCGCTTTGCTTAAAGTATAGAGCCTATGGATGACTTTGAGGACTTACTGTGCTTCCATCTCAGAGACCCTAAGGTAAATGGTGATGAGATGGGGACAGCAGAGAGCTGGACTGTTCATAATCAAGGTCATGTATATATGTGTGTTGGAGGTCCTCAGGACCACCCAGACTCAATGATTTGCTAAGAGGACTCAGTCTCAGCATATACATGGCAATGATTTCTTCCAGCAAAAAGATACAGAGATCAGCCAGCAAGGACAAAAGGCCCATGGGATGAAGCCCAGGGACACAAACTTCCAGGGATCCTCTCCCAATGGAGTTGCTCAGGACACTAATTCCCCCAGCCCTGGGTTGTAACAACACACACAAAATGTTTCCAACCAGGGAAGCTCCTTAGAGACTCAGCACGCAGGGTTTCTATTGGTGGCTGGTCACCTAGGCAACCCCTTCCTGGTACATATACAACTTCCAGACTCCCAGAGGGAAGCAGGTGTTCAGCTTAAACCACAGTGCTTATAGGAATAGGTAGAGTAGTGAGGCCCATTCTGAAGTCGAAGTTTCCAAATGCCAGCCAAGGGCTCACATTGAAGCAGACCTTTCCAAGGACACCAGTTCGGGCCTGCCCTGTTAACTTCTGCACAGCTCGCAACACCAAAAGGATGCTGGGTTCCATCGAAAGTCAGGGATGGGCAAGATCATTTGGGAGGGCTTCACTGTTCTTTAACACTTTCTTTCCTTCACACTCTTCATGTTCTTTATTGAGTCTGGATTCAAGATGGCTGATTATGCATGTTGTTATACATGACTTTAGAGGTTTTCTCATTGTAAAATTCAGAGGTGGCAGAGTTGATTGACATCCTGCTTTGAAATCATCTTCAGCCCTGGCTGGTGTTGCTCAAGTTGGTTGGGCGTCATCCTGTGCACTGAAAGGTTGCTGGTTGGATTCCCGGTCAGGGTACATGTCTGCAGTATAGGCTTGATTCCCAGTAGGGGGCATGCAGGAGGCAGCTGATGACTGATGTTTTTCTCTCTCTCTCTCTCTCCCTCTCTCTCTCTCTCTCTTCCTTTCCCTCTCTCTCAAATACAATTTTAAAAACTTTAAAAAATAAATACATAAATACAGTCATCTTCAATAAATAATGAGCATATCATAAAAATAATCTCATTGGTCAAATTTGGGCCTCTGTTAATTTATCCATCATCACTGTGCCTCTGGTTTAACATCAGATCTGGAACTCTTAACCATTCTGCCACCAATGCCACTCAAGTCTTGCCTCAATTCCAGGCCTCCATTAACTGTTCCATGTCCTTTGTCTGACTTGGAATCTGTGTGTTTACTTCATCAGAAGCCTCTCTGGCCTGGGCCTTAGGTAATTATTTCCTATCAGTGTACCACTGGTCAATTCTCAAACCAGGGCCTCTGTATGATATTCTACCAGCTATTGTCTTCTGATCTGACCTTGAATTTTGAGATTCTCTCCACTGTGGTCAGTGCCCTTTTGCTCCAATCCAACCTTTAGGACCCTCAGTCCTGACCTTGAATCTGAGCGTCTGTTATTTTACCAGCAACGCCCTTATGGTGCCAATTCTACATAGGGTCCACATCCCAGTGCGTATTACTCCAAGTGTGGGACAGCTGAACTGCAATGCAGGCCCCATGAAGCCTCGGTGGCCCAGTGGTCAGCTCTGGAGCAGGCATTGCCAGTCAGAGCACAGCCCTGTTGGGAGGAAATGCCCAGCTCTGTACCTCTGCCCAGCTCAGTCACCATGTGGCCTAGCCCAGGCAGGGCGGAACCTCAGGGGAGGTGGCTCCCCAAAGCTGAGCTCCACCCTGAGAGGCTGACAGCTGCCCAGTGAGCGCTTCCTTGAAACGGCTCTGGGCGGTGCCAGGAAAGGCGCTGTGAAGATAAACAAATATGCCGCTTGGTGTTGGTGCGTAACTGGGGACCCAGGTAAAATCCTGGTTCCTCCATTACTCAACCCACGGTCCTGAGCCAGTCGCCTCACCACTCTGCCTCCATCTCCTCCAGACTCAGCTGAGGGTTCGGCAGTCATTTCATTTATTCTCCTGACGTATTGACTGAGTCTCTACACTGTGCCAGGCACTGTCAGGAGGATATAATCGTGAACAAAACAGGCAAAACCGCCCAGGAGGTCACGGTTCGATTCCCTGTCAGGGCACATGCCCGGGTTGTGGGCTCCATCCCCAGTGAGGGGCGTGCAGGAGACAGCTGACCAATGATTCTCTCTCATCATGGATGTTTCTATCTCTCCCTTCCTCTCTGAAATCAATAAAAATGTATAAAAAAGAGAAACACGCAAAACCTCTGCCCTCAGTGATCCCTGAAACCCATCCAGTGACGCACACTCAGAGCAGACGTCATTCCTGGCCTTGCTTGTTTGACACGCGGTAAGGGCCATGGCCTCAATGCATATTCAGACAGATGATGGGCTGGCGTGGGAGCTGAGGAAATAACCAGCTGGATTCACATGGTAACAGGAGGGAGGGAGCCACAAGTTCTTAGCAGGAGTGCAGAGAGATTAAGTGTGGAGTTTTACAAGGGTTTTCCCAGCAGCAGTCAATAACTGAAGTGCAGGAAAAAGACATTTTTACTGCATATCACCACCCTGCTCCTCACATGGATCAAATAAGGGAAAATAGACAGCCGAGGCCAGACCACGCTGCCTGTTCAGCTGTGTATTAAATGTTCGTTTTTGGTTTGTTTGTAGCCAAGTTATTTCCCATCTGTGGCAGCAATGATTGGGATTTTGGTTTATGATCTGACCGTTTGGTGAGCTCTGTGAATAAATGAATGGAGCTCTGTGAGTGAATGAATGAATAGATGGATGAATAGATGGATGGATGGATGGATGGGCAAGATACCACAGAGCATCTGGTTTGTTAATCTGTACCTCTTGCAGCTCTTGCCTCTGTAGAATTGAAGTTTTAAGTGCTCTGAGTCTATGTGTCTGTCATTCATTCAATATTATGTGTGTGCATAACGTTTTCCTGTCTCTGGAAGGCATCAACAAATTATTTTGTGAAGTCTCTTAAATTAAAAAAGCTCTGTTCTGATTGGCATATACAAAGAATTAAGCACTTATACAAATCAAATATTCCTAAAATTCCAAGAAAATGAGGACATGGATGTGTGGTAGACTTGAAAAAAATTCTTCTTTCATAAACTAACAGAGACTTACAAAATCCAGGTTGACATAATTAAGGTAAATCTTTGCAAATGAAACCAGTTTACTAACTGGTTTAATTAAAACAATTATGTTTTATCTGATTATCAATGTTAAGTATAATACAAATGTGCATTTTATTCTACAGTACTTGGGGGTTCCCCCCCCCTAAATTTATACAGGTTTACTGATCAAATAAGCAGCTGTTACTCCAATGTATTGTTTAAGATATGAAAAATATATATTTGTGTTTGACTCAAATGAATCATTATTCTGATAAATTTATTTCAACAGCAGTTGAATTTTGTAGTACGTCTGCTTGAAGATAATTTCCAAGGCCCAGCTGGTGTTGCTCAGTGGTTGAGCATAGACCCATGCACCAGGAGGTCATGGTTTGATTCTTGGTCAGGACTCATGCCAGGGTAGTGGGCACAATCCCCATTAATGTTTCTATCCCTCTCTCTATCTCCCTTCCTTGCTCTGAAATAAATAAAAACATATTTTAAGCCCTAGCCTGTTTGGCTCAGTAGATAGAACATCAGCCCATGGACTGAAGGGTTCCGGGTTCGATTCTGGTCAAGGCCACTTACCTCGGTTGCAGGCTCAATTCCTCAGCCCTGGTCGGCCTCATGCGGGAGGCAACCAATTGACATATCTCTCTCACATCAATATTTCTCTTTCTGTGTCTGTCTCTCCCCTTACCTTCCACTCTCTCTTAAAAAAAATCAATGGGAAAATATCCTCAGGTGAGGATAAACATTATATATATATATATATATATATATATATATATATATATATATATATATATATATATATATATATATATATTATACATTTCTAAGATCTTTAAGTAACTGAGAACTTCCAGCCATGGGCAAACTACAGCCCACGGGCCAGATCCGGCCCGTTTGAAATGAATAAAACTAAAAAAAAAAAAAAGACCGTACCCTTTTATGTAATGATGTTTACTTTGAATTTATATTAGTTCACACAAACACTCCATCCATGCTTTTGTTCCGGCCCTCGGTCCAGTTTAAGAACCCATTGCGGCCCTCGAGTCAAAAAGTTTGTCCACCCCTGACTTAGACTGATGTTAGACTGAGTTAATTAATGGATTCATTAGATGCCCAGATCATTTCTATGTCAGGTAGGAAACAGAAACACTGATTACTAAGCATAATTTTGTGAACTTTAAAAAAATATGTTTTTATTGATTTTAGAGAGAGAGATTTTTTGTTCCACTTATTTATGCATTCATTGGTTGATTCATTCTTGTATGTGCCCTGATGGAATGGAACCTGAAACATTGGCATATCAGGACAATGCCCAAACCAACTGACCTACCCGGCCAGGGTTAATACCTGAGTTTTGAATGACGCTGTGTTGCTATCATAGTTTGTTCAATTTTGATGGGCTTGTGTGCTCATCTCCTTGGTGGTGTGCCGTCTATTGCCTTAGCCCACAACATGAACTGTTATTTTTCCTTTCAATCGAATCTGCCTAGATAGTGAAGACTTTCTCTAGAATAATTTTCTGTGCTTTATATGGACTTTATTGTTATTGATTTTTGAAGAAAAAAATAAAAAGAACGAAGTTTTCTCACTTGTTTTTTACAATAGTATTGCTTCCTATGTTCCTTTTTATGTTTTATAGTCGCTTTACTTACATTGCCCTGGCCAGTGTGGCTAAGTGGTTAAAGCGTTGGTTCCCGCACTGAAGGATGGAGGGTTTGAGTCCCAGTCAAAGAGATGTACCTGGGTTTCGGGCTCATCCCTCCCCAGTCCGTGCGTATGTGGGAGGTGGCCAGTGGCTGTGTGTCTCTCACATAGATGTTTCTCTCTCTCTCTCCCCCTCCCTCCCTCCTTGCCACTGTCTTTAGAAATCAATGGAACAAGTATCCTAGGATGAGGATTAACAAAACAAACAAACAAAAGGTGCCCAGTATTGTTTCTCAGACACCTGTGATCCTATCTTTATCAAGTGCCCAAATCGGACTTAAATATTGAAAAACAATAATATAAAATTCAATTTTCAGGATCTCTTTTGTGCCTAAAACTATCATTGAGATTTCAAACAGGGTCCTTCACAAAGATCTCTTCTTTTGCCCTATTAAAAAATGCTAGAAATAATTCAGCTTATTTGACGTGTTACTATTGATGAATTGCATGGGAAGAGCTGGCCAATCAGGAGAGATCCTCTGCTTTCCTTAGGTTACATTTGTATGGTTAAAATGCTAACATAAACATCTTAGAAAGTGCATGCTTTATGAGAATCCCCTGGAGATTTGTACCCTTTGCTTTTCATAAAAATGTCAAAACTCAGAGAAAAAACTGACCAAAACTCTTATAAAACATTTTCGTTGAGTTTTCCTATATTTGACAGTCTTGGTGGTATTTTGCCTGATGATCTAAGACAGTGGTTGGCAAACTCATTAGTCAACAGAGCCAAATATCAACAGTACAACGATTGAAATTTCTTTTGAGAGCCAAACTTTTTAAACTATATAGGTAGGTACATTGTTATTAACTTAATTAGGGTACTCCTAAGGCTTAGGAAGAGCCACACTCAAGGGGCCAAAGAGCCGCAGTTTGCCGACCACAGACCTAAGACAACAGCAGCAAAGAATTATCAGTGCCCGGCGGGCATGACTCAGTGGTTGAGCATAGGCCTAGGAACAAGGAGGTCATGGTTCCTTTCCCAGTCAGGGCACATGTCCGAGTTGCAGGCTGGACCCCCAGTAAGGGGTGTGCAGGAGGCAGCTGATCTATGATTCTCTCTCATCATTGATGTTTCTTTCTCTCTCCCTCTCTCTTCCTCTCTGAAATCAATAAAAAATAATAAATAAAAAAGAATTAGCAGTCACAACTTTACTTTTATTTAAATCTAGCACCTTCAAAAAATAAAAATAAAATAAAAAATAAATCTAGCATCTTCTACGCCAGTGATTCTCAATGTACATCAGACGTACCCAGAAAGTATTCTTAAAATATAGATATTTAGCCCTATCCAGTTTGGCTCAGTGGATAGAGCATCAGCCTGGGGACTGAAGAGTCCTGGGTTCGATTCCGGTCAAGGGCATATGCCCGGGTTGCGGGCTCCATCCTCAGTCGGGGGCATGCAGGAGGCAGCTGATCAATGATTCTCTCTCATCATTGATGTTTCTATTTCTCTCTCCCTCTCCCTTCCTCTCTGAAATCAATAAAAATATATTTAAATATAAATATATGTTTAGAACCTACTCCAGACTTACTGAGCCCTCTTAATATTCTTGGTATATTATGTATGCTATGTCTTAGGATTATTATATATCTCAATATTTTTTCTTCATGAAAAAATTATTCATCCATTTTGTCACCCATTTTTATAAATCAGATAGAGTATTCACTGATGTCTTTGGGGAAATAGGTTTAATCATTGGTCTTAGAGACATTTTATCTAACATTTTTTTCTTGGAATGGCTTAAAACCACAAACATGTATTATCTCACAGTTTCTATTGGTCTAGAGTCTGGGTGCAGCTGGCTTGGATAGTTGTGGCTCAGGGTTTGTCAGGAATTTGCATCTGGGGCCGCAGGATCCACTGCCAAGAAGGCCCACTCACATGGTTGGTGGTTGATGCTGACTGCTGGCTGGAGTACTTCAGCTCCCCTCCATGTGTCCTTTCATCCTCCACGGCCTCGCTTTCCCATATGGTTTTTCCAACAGGACAGCCTGGACTTCGTTACCCTGGCTGGGCTCCAACCGAGGGAGGGAAAAGGTGGAGAGAACCAAGAAGGGAGAAAGAGCACACCTAAGATGGAAGCTGCAATCTTTTTATAAACTAACCTCAGAGATGATATCCCATCCTTTCTACCGTATTCTCTTTGTTAGAAATGAGTCCATAAATCCAGGCCACACCCAAAGGGAGAGGATTACACAGGGGCATGAACACTAGCAGGCGGGGCGGGGGAGGGGGGTGATGGGGGACGACCTTGGAGGCTGCCTACCACACTGCCCCTAAGGTGTGTGGGGCCCTAGACAAATATTTTTTCACAAGACCTGTGACTATATAAATAATTTGAATAAAAATCTATTATAAAATCATGGGTCCATATGAGCTACTGTGATGTTTTTCTTATTATTGATTTCAGAGGAAGGGAGAGGGACAGAGATAGAAACATCAATGATGAGAATCATTGATCGGCTGCCTCCTGCACGCCCCACACTGAGGATTGAGCTCACAACCCCGGGCATGTGCCCTGACCAGGAATCGAACCCTGACCTCCTGGTTTATAGGTTGATGCTCAACCACTGAGCCACGAGGACCGGGTTATTGTGATTTATTGATGATTTAGAACAAAGTGCAAAGAAGAAGTACCTCCTTACTTGTTTATTGTCTAATTAATGCACCTGAGGAATCCTCACAGTGTCCAGGCTCCAACTCCTCCTGTTCAGGTCCAGGAACCATCTCCTTATATTCTTGATATTCTTCATTGCCAGAAGTGACATTCTTGGCTAACTTCATCTCCCACCACAAGAGGGTAGCAACACCTTTCTTACTCGCAATGCCATGGCTCTTTAGAACCTGTTTATACTGGGAAAATAAAAATCTTCTGGCCTCTGTATTTCCCTAATGCCATTTCTTTAATGCTGGTTATGTCTTACCTGTGACAGTCGCTGCACCATTCGTTGGACTGCCCATAAACACTGGCTTCCAATGATGCCTCCTCCTTCAGAAATTGTGACGATGCTTTGTTGATAAGGACCACAAAAGCAAACATGATGCAGAGTAAGCAAGAAAATGTGAACAAGGCTTCATTTTCTGGTCATGTTAAATTTACTGTGTGGAATTTTATAGACTAAACATAGAAAAACACACCCTCTAACTAGCTCTTCTCTTGAACTCTTTAAACAATAATCCCTGCATTCCTAGGATGCAAGCTTGACTGCGCCCTTGCTTTCCACACACCATCAGCAGTTGGGAGGAAAGCAAGGGGCTCTGGCAGAATGAGAAGAGAAGTCCCATTTGTGCAAAGAATGTCCATTCCTATCTGGCATGTCTTGAGACTGACCTGCAGAAGCATGATACCCCCCACATTGATGAGCCAAGAGGCTGCATTGGAGTTGGGGGGCTATAGTCTCAAAAGTCCTTAGAGGAGGTAGACATGGCCTGATACCCGGTGGACAGCCTGTGGAGGGAATGATTTGCCCTGGGTGCCAGGGGCAAGACTTTTTTTAAAAAATATATTTTTATTAATTTTTTACAGAGAGGACGGGAGAGGGATAGAGAGCTAGAAACATCGATGAGAGAGAAACATCAACCAGCTGCCTCCTGCACACCTCCCACTGGGCACGTGCCCGCAACCAAGGTACATGCCCTTGACCGGAATCGAACCCGGGACCCTTCAGTCCGCAGGCCGACGCTCCATCCACTGAGCCACACCGGTTTGGCAAGACTTTTTAAAAATATATATTTTTTTATTGATTTCAGAGAGGAAGGGAGAGGGAGAGAGAAAATAATTGATTGGCTGCTTCCTGCACACCCCCTACTGAGGATCAAGCCTGCAACCTGGGCATGTGCCCTGACTGGAATTGAATCATGACCTCCTGGTTCATGAGTCGACGCTCAACTACTGAGCCATGCCAGCCGGGTAGCCAGTGGCAAAACTTGAATAATTTCCTTTCATTAGGAAATTATTCAATCTTAACCCCTGATACCTGTGAATGTGACCTTATTTGGCAAGGGGAGACACTGAGCCTTCTGCCCACCATTGGGTGCTCTAGACAGGAGGTAGCCCCACAGTTGGAATACTGACATGTGAGAGCTGACACATGGGCCTACGAGTGCAGCTCAAGCCCAAAGGTTGGCAGTAGCCTGTTCAGACCCAGGGCTTTGAACATGGCCTGTGAACGACATGAGTGCATCACTCAAAATCAGCATGTCACCACCATACTGATGGCCCAGTCTCATGTGATCCTGTGAAAGAAAGCCACACTAGCCAGCAGAAGCGAACCATTTGCTAGGTCACACCCCTTGGAGCTGGCCAGAGAGCCCTGGAAGAGCCCCATAGGTATAAGTACCAGAGTTCATCAGGGGAACTGTCTGGCCCCATACATGGGGTAGAAGGTAAGAGAAACCCCTCTAAAAAGGAAAAGTGGGGATCAGGGCCCAATTAGGTCCTGGTCCAGACTCAGATTGCCTCACTCAAATGGTACTTATGGCCCTAGCCAGTCCCAGCCGCTAGAGGGGACTATAGACCACTTTAGGAAAGGTAACCCAAAGCATGGTCTCCCCTGGCTCAGAACCCAGAGCAGGGGTCCTGATTGCTTATTTGTGGTGTGGTACAAGGTATACTAGGTTCCATATCATCTTTCATTAAGAAAGTATTCAAGTCTTAACCCCTGGTACCTGTGAATGTGACCTCGTTTGGAAATCATGTCTTTAAGATGTAAGTTAAGATGAAGCCATACCAGATTAGGGTTGGCCCTAAATCCACTCACTAGTGTCCTTATGAGAAGAAATAGACACACACAGGGAGAATGCCATGTGACTATGGAGGAAGAAATTAGAGTGATGCATCTGAAAGCTATGGACCACCAACCACCTGAAGCTAGAAAAGGCTGTTAATGTATGAAAACATTCAAACCTGTAAAGAATTTTTCTAAGTTTCTTTGAGCCAAGCTGTCGACAATTGCCAGGAAGCAGAATCTCAACATATTGGGATAATGCTCCAGAGAATGGTGGGTTTTCACCTTGTTTTTATACATTACAATAAAAGGAGGAGACGTAAGTGGGTTACATGAAATCTATTGGTGATAGATTAGGGAGGTGGGAGAAAGCAAAGTGGGGAAATCTCTGGGATTGGATAAAAAAGTAAAATGATAGACACATACTTCTTTTTTGAAATATTTTTTATTGTTGATAGTATTATAGATATCTCCTATTTCCCCCCTTGCCCCCCCTCTCCCAGCCCCTACCCTCCCCAACCAGGTCTTCACTCCCTATTGCCCCTGACACATACTTCTTTTACATAAGTGGGTACAGGATAGTTAACAGTCAACAATTAACAAGGTAACAATAAGAATGAGGGGATGTGCAGTCTCTGTCCTGGTGCCCTGGCCATTGGTTGTGTCCTGAGGGGTCTGGAAAAAGGGAAGTTACAAGTTACCTTGACATTCCACAGGTATGTTATCTAGATGCAAAAATACAATAGGCTCAGTAAAGATCCAAGTTGATCTTTGTCAGGGAAGATAGCCACCTAGGACATGACTACCCACTATAAACTGCTTTTAAATTAAAGGTTTTAATTTCAGACCATCCTTTGTGGTTACTTTAGGTCTCTGAGTTTGCAAGGCCAACAGGCAGGCCTTCCCTGAGTTAGTGACATTAGCATATGGCCCCTTTGCATCCACAAGGCCGGAAAGGATCCTTTCTTCCCTAGAGTCTTCAGAGGGAGAACAGCCCTGCCAACACCTTGATTTCAGACTTCTGACTTCCAAAACCACTGGAGAATAAATTTTAAGTCAGAAAAAGGACTCAGCAGACATTTACTGGGAGCCTATTCTGTGCCAGGCACTGGGAATACAATGGTGATTAAGGCAAGGATTCTGCCCCACGTTGCTGGCAGCAATACAAGCAGTAAATCAATGAATGGAGGGGCTTTGAGAATAATGGCATAATATTCCAGGACTCCATGTAGTCATTCTTATGGCTATGATTTATTACAGTGAAAGGACATAAAGCACAATCCCCAGAGGGAAAAGGCCCACAGGTGAACTTTGGAGGGAACCAGAAATAAGCTCCCATGACTCCTCTCCCAGGGGAATCACACAGGACATGCTTAATTCCTCTAACAATAAACTGTAACAACACATTGGAAATACTGTCTACAGGGAAACTCACCTGAGCCGAAGAACCCAAGATTTTTATCAGGGACCAGTCACATAGGCTAGCATATACCAAAGTCCCAGATCCCCAGAAGGAAAGCAGGTGTTCAGCATAAACCAGTGTTTGTACAGTTTAGGTGTAGTGAGCCACTCATCATTTAGAGAGCGGTGGAAACCCTCCCCGGATCTGAGTTCCCAGATGCCAGCTGTATTAGCTGAGGCTGCCATACACAATACCACAGACTGGGTGGCTTAAAAAACAGAAATGTATTTCTTATAGTTCTGGAGGCCAGAAGTCCAAAATCAAGGTGCCACCAGGGTTGGTTTCTGGTGAGGACACTCCTTCTGATTTGTAGATGGCCACCTTCTCACTATGTCCTCACATGGCCTTCCCTCTGTGTCTGCAAGGAGAAAGAGATCTCTGGACTCTTCTTCATATAAGGACACCAGTCCTATTGGATTAGGGCCCCACCTTTATGACCTTATTTAATCTTAATTTCCTTCTTGAAGGCCTCATCTTCAAATATAGCCGCTTTGGGGGATTAAGGCTTTAACATATACATTTGGGGTGCAGGGGGACGGGGGGACGGGGGGACGGGACACATGATTCAGTCCATAACAATAACCAAGGGCCAAACTTGTAGGCCTAAGGACAAGTCTCAAGTCTGCTCTACTCTTTCCTGCACAAGGTCTGTACGAAATTACAGAAGCCTTGAAATGGCTGCCAATTCTGTTGCTCCCTAGGGGGAGGGGTCCCCATTTGATGCTGGTCGTCCAGATTACAATGGTTCTTTCCATGCAGGTTGAGAACCTTCCTGCCCCTTGGCCACAGCTGAGGAGAGACCAGAAGTTGATGTGTGAGCAGAAGGTAACCCTACATGGAAAGAGCCTAACAACTCATGCCAACAGAGGCACCCATATTTGATGGCCGTGATCAAAGCTTCTCTTCAGGAAGTGATATGAAAGGGTGTTTCTCAGTGGTTAAGCATCTACCTGTGAACCAGGAGGTTATGGTTCGATTCCTGGTCAAGGCACTGTTAGGTCGCTGAAGGAGGAATGCACGAGGCCAGAATGGTGAGGGATTACGAATTTACTTGATCATCTGCACACCAGGTGGCTGAGCCTGGATGGCTCCAGCACCCAGTGACAGCAGTCAGTGGCTTTTAAAGGATTTTTGGCAGGCTTTTTCTGGGTGGAGAATTCCCTGTACATACACTGAGGGGAGATAATGGAATATGGTTGCCACAAGTGAAATGTGGTCTCAGCAAAGGGAATGTCCATAGTGAAATGGCCTGAAAAGCCAGTTTCCGGGAGAGGGATATCAATTCAATTATTTGATCAGACCTAACAGGCACATTCCCGGGTTGCAGGCTCCATCCCCAATGTGAGGGACGTATGGGAGGCAGCTGATCAATGATTCTATCTCATCATTGATGTTTATATATATCTCTCTCTCTCCCTCTCCCTTCCTCTCTGAAATCAACAAAAATATATTTTTTAAAGAAAGAAAAACAACAAATAAATAAGCACTAACTGAAAACATGTCAAATGGCCAGAAAGGAAAGTATGACATTGTTCAAAATGTAGCACTGGAGATCCAGAATGACTCCACAAGCACTTCCGGTGCTGAAGGGAACAGTTTATAATAACACTTTACCGGTCATAAGCCTGAATGTAGTAAATACTAGAGTGGCAAAAAGTATAACCTCCAGGAAATGCAACAAATGGATCATGGAAACAGAAGCAGCAGACTTACCTTTGTCAGCCTAGGATAGATCTAGTAGTCACAGCAAAAACAGTATAATTAATAAAGCTCTAGCAAGTTTATTCTCTTATACCCATGAATACATTTTTTAGTCAGTAACTATGGAGCATTAATAATCCTTGATACTCATGTTAGGCCACAAAGAAAATTTCAATAAATTCCAAAAAGAAGAATGAATCCACATTACATTCTGTGGCCAAAATAGAATGAACTTGGATGTAAATAAATAAATAAATAAATAAATCACAAAACTCCAATATCTTTGAAAGAAAAGTTTACTCTCTCTTAAGCAGCTCTTTTTGTGTGTGTTCTCCTAAGCAACTCTTGCATCAATGTATAAATAAACCAAAATTTGCAGAACATCTAGAGTAGAAATATTGAACAATTTTTGTTATGAAAACATTACCTACCAAAATGCATAAGATACAATCTCAGAGCAAAATGCATAGTTTAACATATAAAGGATATAGTTGAAAAATCCCAAACAATATACCCAAAACAAAATCAACAGACAACAGATAAACTGGGGGAAATATTTGCAACATATGAAAGACAAAGGGTGTGAGATTGTGATTTATATTTATATTTTGTTTTTGTCTACAGTTCCTGGATCTAGGCTCCCCAAACCCTTGGAATTTCCTAAGTGCTGGGAGTGATAAAGGTGTCTCTTGTTATGTTAATGATGTTACTTTGCAAAGCACCTAAGGATTGGGGCTGGTTGCCAGAGAAACCAACCAAGTGATTAGAGGATTAGGACTTTCAGTGCCACCCCCTGGCCCCTGGGAAAGGGAGAGGGGCTGGAGCTTGAGTTCAATGACCCAAGACCATGATTTAATCAGCCATGCCTCTGTAATGAAGGCCGCTTAAAAAAGAAAAGAAAAAAAGGATAGGGTTTGGAGAGCTTCTTTTGGTGAACACGAGGAGATTTGGGGAGAGCATAGAAGATCGCTCTGTACCCTTTGCCCAAACCTTGCTCTAAGCATCTCTTCCATCTGGCTGTTCCTGAGTCATATCCTTTCATAATAAAGCAGTGATCTAGTAAGTAAATGTTTCTCTCAGTTCTTTGACCCACTTGAGCAAATTAAACCCAAGTTGGGGTTGTGGGAACATCCTAGTTATGCCAAGTCAGACAGAAATACAGTTAGTAACCTGGCCTTGAGACTGGGGTCTGAAGTTGACTGGGAACTAGCCGGTTTGGCTCAGTGGATAGAGTGTCAGACCCTGGACTGAAGGGTCAAGGGCACCTATCTTGGTTGCAGGCTCAATCCCCAGCCCTGATCGGGGTGCGTGCATGTAGGAGGCAACCAATCCATGTGTCTCTCTCACATTAATGGTTTTGTCTCTCTCTCTCTCTCTCTCTCTCTCCTCACTTTTACTCTGAAAATCAATGGGAAAATACCTAGTATCCTTAGGTGAGGATTAACAACAAAAAGAATGAAGTTGTGGAGACAGTCTGTGGGTCTGAGCCCTCAACCTGTAGAATCTGATGCTGTTTCTGGTTAGATCAGGTCAAAATTGAGCTCACTTGTAGGACACCCAGCTTGTGTCAGAAAAATGCTTGTTGGATGTGTAGGGAAACCCGCCCTCACAGTGGAATTGGGTCCAGAACCCAAAAGAAAGGGCTAACTTCTTTAATTTATAAATCAATAAGGAAAGACAAAAAGTGACTAGAAAATAGACAAAAGATATGAATGGAAAGCTCACAAAAAGGAAGACAGCCAAAACCGGTTTGGCTCAGTGGATAGAGCATTGGCCTGCGGACTGAAGGGTCCCAGGTTGGATTCTGGTCGAGGGCATGTGCCTGGGTTGCGGGCACATCCCCACTGGGAGATGTGCAGGAGGCGGCTGATTGATGTTTCTCTCTCATCGATGTTTCTGACTCTATCTCTCTCCCTTCCTCTCTGTGAAAAATCAATAAAATATATTTTTTTAAAAAGGAAGACAAATAGTCAATAAACATGTAAAAAATATACTCAATTTCATTCATAATTCTTCTAATTAATTTCCTTTCAATGTGCACGCATCCGTGCACCGGGCCTCTAGTATTTTTATAAAGGAGAACTTCTCCTTGCCAACTCTTTGGCTTATACAAGAAAAACAGAATAAACGCATGATTTTTCCCTGTATTTACCACTTTTCAATATAAAGAGTTGTTTCTCCATCATTTTCCCCAAGTTGACCAATGAGCTATCTTTATTTGTATCATCCTGAACTTGTGGATTGTAAACATGCTTATTTTTATGTGTTTCAAGCCTTTGCAATTATAATCCTTGTTGATGCTCAAATTGTCCCATCTGCAATCAGTGGGATCACGGTCAACTTGCCTTCTGGAGCCTTTTCTCAGGATTTTAGAATTTTCAACGCTAACAAAGCATGCCTTTCTTTCCCATATTACAGGCTCATCCTCTTCCTCCATGTGGCTTGCCACTTCATCAGAGGTTCATCTCGGTGACAACGTTGCTCCAGAAATGCCAAGAAGCCTGCATTCCCTCAACCTACCCCCATCTACATGGCCTCTTTTCTCACCCCTAGGGTCTGGGGAAAAAATGTCACCACGTCAAAGGCTTCTGGGAAGGAGGCTGCCTGCTGGGGGTTTGCTGTGGTACTTTCCTTTCTTCTTTGAATCAGGGATCAATCTGAGGTCTAAACTGCCATCTCTTATCAGTTATCATTTCTAGAATTCCATCTTTTACATTTCCAGAATTCCATTTCTACTTGACCTAGGCTTTGTAAGTCCGCCCTAGTGAACTCCACATTACATCCCACAATTTTTCTGTGTCCTGTGTTGTCAGAAATGCTGGAAACTAAAGGCTTGGAGGGGTGAGCCATCTGCAGCTACCAAGCTGTAAGGTGCAGAGCCTTGCGCACCTTTAAGATATATATATGTATATATATAATTTATATATAATTTAATTGATTTATTTTAGAGAGAAAGAGAGAGGGAAAGAAACATCAAGTTGGAGTTCCACTTATGTATGCATTCATTGGTTGCTTCTTGTATTTGCCCTGACCAGTGATCGAACCCGCAACCTTGGTGTATGGGGTTGATGCTCTAACTAAACGAGCTACCGGCTAGGGCTGGCCTCTCACACCTTCTGGGCTACAGGTGGGCTCCTCCATTTGCAGATCCAGATACTAGGCCAGTGGTTCTGAAAGTGTAGTAGTTAGAAGCATCCACAACACTGGGAACTTTTTAGAAATGCAAATTCTGAGACCCTCACACCAGACCCACTGTGGGGATGGGCTTCTTAGCCTATGTTTTAACAGACCCTCCAGTGGATTCTGAGAACCAGTGCCCTAGACCAGCTGTGCTAAGCGGGAAGTAGCTACTGGGGGCACGCCCTTGGAGGAACCTTCAAAAGGTCCCCATCAGTCCATCAGTGTGCCCCACGCGATCCTCACCCAGAGGACACACACATGGTTCCTATTTCTTTTACTTTCATTTCAGAAATAGTACTTTCTCTTACCACTAGAAAAGGCATCCACACTGCTGGCAAGTGTTTCAGAAAAGAAGGAACTCTGTTGTAGAAATAAATGGCAGACATAAACCCAATATCCTAGCAATAATTTCTCATTTCTGTACTTTACATTTATACATTTCTAAGTTTCCATTTACATAAATATATTTATATAGAATTGGGTTCACTTGTACATATTGTTAGGGTCACCAAAGGAGGAATGCACAGGGCCAAAGTGGTGAGGGATTATAAATTTATTAGGTCATCTGGACACCAGACGGGCTGAGCCCCAAAATGGCGCCAGCACCCAGGGACAGGGAATCAGAGATTTTAAAAGACTCTAGGCACGGTTTTCTGGGCAGAGAATCCTCTATGCGGGTCTGGATCCTGGGAAGGTCCCAAGAGGAGAGATAATGGTCTTAGCAAGTGGAATGTGGTCTTAGCAAGTGGAATGTGGTCTCAGCGAAAGGGAATGTTGTTTGTGAAGTGGCTTAAAGGTCAGTTCCCAGGGAAGGGGTATCGATTCAATGATATGATCAGACCTAACATATAATTTTGGACCATACTTTTTCACTTCTGCATATAATGCACTGTTACATCATATGCAGTTTTCCAGTAATAATAACTTGTGAATGCCTATTTCACCATTTAAAAATAAAAATGCAGCCCTGGGCGAGAACCAGGAGAGATGGACAGACTTTATCTCGTCTCGGCGCCCTCAGCAATAACAACCAGAGTTTCTGACTTGCAGATAAGCCCAGGTTCAACTTCATGCCACAGATGAGAACTGAGGATGGGGAGATGCTACTGCCACCACCATGCCCCTTACCAAAGACTGTTGACTTCCTCATGGGCCGGTTCTTAGAGTTAGGACAAGCTTTCCTAGGAATCTTTGCAAAAGAAGTATTTCAGCCCAGCCAGTGTGGCTCAGTAGTTGAGAGTCCACCCAGAAACCAAGAGGTCAAGAGGTCAATTCCCAGTCAGGGCACATGCCAGGGTTGTGGGCTCAATCCCTTGCATAGGATGTGCAGGAGGCAGCTGATCAATGATGTTTCTCTCTTTCCCCCTCTCTAAAAATCATATATAAAGAAGTATTTCACCCTAACTGGTTTGGCTCAGTGGATAGAGCGTCAGCCTGCGGACTGAAGGGTCCCGGGTTCGATTCCGGACAAGGGCATGTGCCTTGGTTGCGGGCACATCCCCAGTAGGGAGTGTGCAGGAGGCAGCTGATTGATGTTTCTCTCTCATTGATTTTTCTCTCTATCCCTCTCCCTTCCTCTCTGTAAAAAAAATCAATAAAATATATTTTTAAAAAATAAAGAAGTATTTCATTTTCTTGGCTTAAAATATATATATTGATTTTGGAGAGGAAGGGAGAGGAAGAGAGAGATAGAAACATCAATGATGAGAGAGAATCATTGATCGGCTGCCTCCTGTACACCCCCCACTTGGGACCTAGCCCACAACCCAGGCATGTGCCCTTGACCGTAATCAAACCCAGGACCCTTCAGTCTGCAGACCAGTGCTCTTATCTACGGAGCCAAACCGGCCAGGGCTTGAAATCAGAGTTTTCCAGGCCTTCACAAATAGCCTGGGGTTTCTGTGCTAGCTCCCACTTTCCCCCTAACTTATCACCAATAACAAGTGAGGTGCAGTCACATCAATTTCTTAAGCCAAGAAGGGATCACAGGTGCTCCTGGGCCATAACACCATGAAAAACACCTTTGTTCCCTACTTCCCTCAAAAGAGCTCCCAAAGTTTTACCAGAACCCCCAAGTTCATTTCCTTATCCCTTCAGGAGATGTCCCATCCTACATGACCTAGAAAAGTAGACGTTTCCTTGCCTTCTCTCCTTCCTGTTCAATCTTTAACATCTTCACACCCATTCTTGCTTCCTTCTCTGGAGCTCTACAGGATGACTGGCTATATACTAAGATTATGTCCTTCCTATTTTTTATGTGAAAATAATTTTTTATTTTTTTAAATGATGGTGAGAATAGTAGAAGTTGAGGCTTTGTTAGTTTGTTAGTGTCCAAAGTTGACAAAATTCAAAGTTGGTCAACCTCTTGTCCTCTCCCACACATACCCATACATGGATACACATGTTTGTGTGTGTGTGTGTGTGTGTGTGTGTGTGTGTGTGTGTGGATTCATTAGTCCATCAAAATTTGACTAGTGTCCATATTGTGTTTAAATTTTCTTAGACTTTAAATATGTTCTCTCTCTCTTTCTCTCTCTCTCTTTTCCTCTCTCTAAAATCAATAAACATATCCTCAGGTGAGGATTTAAAAATAAAGAAAAAAGTGGATGTTCTGTGTCAAATGTTCCATTTTCTGCTGTGTGGCCCAGGGTGTCACCCTTGTCCTGTAGCCCCACAGACTTACTAGTATAAAACCAGAAAAGCACAAGAATTTTGGACAGAGTAATATGAACTGCCAAGAAGTAAATAATATGTAATTTTAAAAAAACTGATGAGGATAAGCCATTTATTAAAGAGGTTTGTCCAGCTGGCATGGCTCAGTGGTTGAGCATTGACCTATGAACCAAGAGGTCACGGTCCCATTCCCAGTCAGGGCACATGCCTCGGTTGTGGGCTCAATCCCTGATGTGGGGCGTGCAGGAGGCAGCCAATCATTGATCCTCTCTCATCATTGATATTTCTATCTCTCCCTCTCTCTTTGATGTTTCTATCTCTCCCTCTCCCTTCCTCTTTGAAATATATATAAAGTTAAAGGTCTGGGGCTTGACCTGCTCAGTTAGGAATTTATGATTGGAACACCCTGGGAGTTTACTTTTTTTCACCCACAGTTTACTTCTGTTGGCAAATTAAAAATTGTATATATTTAGGTTGTAAAACATGTTTTGATGTGTGTATACATTGTGGAGTGGAATGATTATAACTATCAGCCTAACATTTTCATCACCTCTAGTTGTTATGTCAATGTAAGAAGCATTCAAAACTGTGAAGAATTTTTGTGAGTTTATGTAAGCCAAACTGAGGACAATTGCTGGGAAGCAAAATCTCAGCGGATTGAGATAATGCTTGGGGAATGGCAGTTTTGCAACTTATTTTATATGTTGCAATCAAAAGAGGAGACATAGTGGGTTACATGAAATCCGTTGGTGATAGCTTAGGGAGGTGGAGAAAGCCAAGGGGGGAAACCTCTGGGATTGGATAAAAAGTGAAATGATAGACACATCTTTTACATAGGTGGGTATTGGATAGTTTCAAAAAACACCGATGATGATGACGACGACAGAAGAATACAATGTAGGGAACTTGGACTTGTGGCTAAGGAGCCTTGTTTCATTAAGTACATGAGATTTAATGGCAAGTGCCTCTGTCAAAATTCTGTTCTCCAGTGGCCCTGTTCTTTGCATTCTATCCTTCCTTTTTATTTATTTTTATTTTTTCAATTATAGTTGTCCATATGATTTCACTTTATGTGGCATCTAAAGAACAATATTAACAAACAAACAGAAACAGACTCATAGGCACAGAGAACAGACTGGTGGTTGCCAGAGGGGAGGGGTTGGGGGACTGGGTGAAAGAGGTGAAGGGATTGCGAAGTACAGATTGGTGTTACAAAGCAGTCACCGGGATGTAAGTACAGCACAGGGAGTACAGTCAATAATTCTGTAATAACTATGTAGATGCCAGGTGGGTACGGGAAACATCAGGGGGATCACTTTGTAAAGTATATAAATACATCCCACCTTTTTGTTGATTTCAGAGAGGAAGGGAGAGGGAGAGAGAGAGACAGAAGCATCAATGATGAGAGAGAATCACCGATCGGCTGCCTCCTGCACCCCCCACACTGGGGATCGAGCCTGCAACCCAGGCATGTTCCCTGACTGGGAATCGAACCTTGACCATCTGGTTCATAGGTCCACACTCAACCACTGAGCCACGCCGGCTGGGCCCACCCTTTCCTAACTCTGTTTCCAAAATGTGTGTGTCTCTGGTCGGTAGTACATTCGGGGAAATAGCTTTGCACGTGGGTATTGGCTCCCCCTGATTCTGTTCTTCCTCTTGCACCCCGAGCCCCTCTTCAGCAATACATTTCTGGAGAGGAGAAGCCAGGACTGTTTCATTACCTTTGGCATTGCCTGGCAAGCTGCCTTGTGCAACGAGGTAATTAATACATTTTTTTAAAAATCCAAAACAATTTCTAATCCCTTTGGAATCCCTGGAGACTGCAGCCGAACAAAGGCGGTAGAATTCGGTGGCTGAAGGCCTAAAAGGGATGCTATTTCTACCGTGAACATTTCAAACACATGTCAACTGCGTAGTAAAGGAATTAATTAAAAGGATGTATCTTCAGCAAGATCCGATGTTTTCCCTTGACTGTAATCAAACGTTGACTTTGGTTTTTCACTTCCCCACAAGGTGGCAGCAAGAATCTCTTCTTAGCGCAGAGTTGCCCGCAGGGGCGAAGAGAAACAGCGGGAAGCAGGGGGGCCAGGGAAGCAGGTGGAGCGACAGGGAGCAGCGGGGAGCCAGGGGAACGGCGGGGGGCAAAGGGATCAGGGAAGCACGGGGGCAGGGGGGAGGCAGGCGAAGCAGCAGGGAGCAGGGGGGGCAGATGAAGCAGCAGGAAGGGGGCTGGGGGAGCAGCGGGGAGCAGGGGGGCAGGTGAAGCAGCAGGAAGAGGGGCAGGGGGAGCAGCGGGGGGCAGGGAGTCAGGGGAAGCAGGGGGGCTCCTCCCCACCTGTGGCCCAATTAGGAAGCCATTGATTTCACAGAGGGCCGAGGACACTCACAGGGCCAGGCCTGGGGTTCTCTTTGTTCCGCCTCTTTTCCCATGCAAAGACCTGAAAGGAAAAAATGCTGAATGACAAGAATTAATGGTGTCACACAAATACCATCAAAGACAATTTAAGAATTGCTCTTCTCTGTCTGAAAGGAATGAAGAAGACAGAAGAGTGGTGGCTCCCTTTTTTACCATTAACTACTCTATTTTGGAGAGAACAGATGAAAAGTGTTTTTCACTGCATTGCATTGTCATTCAGCTTAATCAATGCTCACAAATTTACAGTTTAAAGATTTTTTGAGAGAACAGTTTGCTACAAGTCATATAGTTTTTGATTGACCATAACCATAACCTTATTTATAATCATAACCTTGTTTGTAATCTCAGAATGCCAATATGCCTAAAATGACTATAGAATTGTCGTTTCAAATCTTTTATAAAATAGACCGTTTTAAGAGCAGTTTTTGGTACACAGCAAAATTGAGCAGAAATTGTAGAGGATTCCCATATACTCCCTGTACCCACTCACGCACAGGCTCCCCCACCAGCAACACATCATTATCATCCAAAGTCCATGGTTCACATTAAGGTTCATTCTATTGATTTGGACAAATACATCATGACATGTATCCATCATTATAGCATCTTCACTGCCCTAAAAATCCCCTGTGCTCTGCCTGTTCATCCCTCTCTCCTCTGTAACCCCTGGCAACCACTGATGTTTTTACTGTCTCCATAGTTTTGCTTTTTTCCACAATGTCGTATCGTTGGAATCATATGATTGGCTTCTTTCACGTAGTAATGTGCATTTACGTTTCCTCCTTCCTTGCCTTTTCCTAGCTTGCTGATTCATGTCCTTCTTAGCACTGAATACTGTGCCATTGTCTCAGTGTATCAGTTTATTTTTAATATGTTTTTATTGATTTTTAAAGAGAGAGAGAGAGGGATAGAGAGATAGAAACATCCATGAGAAACATCATTGATCAGCTGCCTCTGCACACCCGCTCCCGGGGATCGTGCCCTGACGGAAAACGAACCAGGGACCTCTTTTTTTTTTTTTTTTTCTGAACCAGGGACCTCTTGGTTTATGGGTCCACACTCAAACACTGAGCTATGCTGGTAGGGCAATAAAACATGTTTTTTTACAAATACAAAATAAAATGGGGATAATAATAGTGTTTACCCTGTAGAGATTTAAAGCAGGTCTTGAAACATTTGTTATAACATTGTTTAATATTAATTTCAATACTTAAATGATTTGATGAAAACAAAAGCTATAGTTTGTAGAGTGTCAGAGACATGAATGAAAAGGAATGGTGGAGCTGGTTTGGCTCAGTGGATAGAGCGTTGGCCTGCGGACTGAAGGGTCCTGGGTTCGATTTTGGTCAAGGGCACATGCCCGGGTTGTGGGCTCGATCCCCAGTGTGGGGCGTGCAGGAGGCAGCTGATCTGTGATTCTCTCTCATCATTGATGTTTCTATGTCTCTCTCCCTCTCCCTTCCTCTCTGAAATCAATAAAAATATATTTCAAAAAAAGACAAGAAAAGCAATGGTGGAAATCTAAGTTGAAGGACATGGCGGTTGCACCTATTCTCCACTGAGCAGCACCAGTTCTGCTGTGGAAGCTGCTTCAAAGCTACTTTGTTGTTTTGCTACTTTGTTTTTGCAAAGCAACTTCGCTAACTTGCCGTGAGAAAAGTGACAATGAGGCAAACGAAGTTGAGACATCTGAGGTCTCTGCACAAATCACTTTACTCTTTTATGATCAAGTTATGTATTACTCATTTTTTAAATTATCTGTATTTTATGGTTTATCCTTGGACATTTTGGAGCCTTGCTAATCCTGGAGAGGCTACCCTCCCAAGGCTAGCTAATTCCTAGAGATAGCAAACAACAAATTCGACCTTGAGCAATGCCTTTGATCTGCAAACCAACCAATCCCAAATCCAGACCCCCCAATCGCTCCTTTATCTGACTTTCATGTATTTTAGAATAACTACGGACAGTAAATATGTATGTATCAGTCCTTACTCATATCTTATAAATCCTAAGAATTTCATAACTGATTCAAAGGGGATTTTTTCCCTTTCCCATAATTTGGTTTCTGAGTTGCAATGTTGAAGCAATGTGCCCAAACTGCTTTTATTTTCCCTAATTAAAAATATATTATCAATTCTTATTAGCAAAGAAAAAAAGATATATTACAGAGGGAAAAGTAAAATAAAAATAGGATACAGGATTACAAAAAGAACGTAAAGAGTTAAGCTCTATGCATTTCCCAAATCCTGAAACAGAAACCTCTCATCGACATTCTAATTCTACTCCCAGTAAACATTCCTTTGGCTCATCCACCTGCCCTTGGGCTGCCCAGCAGGTGATGACAGGTGTGGTATTTGGCCTGGAGCTGGCATTATGTCTACCTGCAGCAGTGAAATCTGAAACTATTAGACCAGGAAATTCTGAAATAGGGTCTGAGGGACAAACAGATTGCTGAACATATTTATAAGGAAGCAGTATATTACATATCACACACATATATACCTTTCTCTATCTCCTTAAAAACATATATATTTTATTGATTTCAGAGAAGAGGAAGCGAGAGAAACATCAAGGATGAGAGAGAATCACTGATCGGCTGCCTCCTGCACACCCCACACTAGGGATCGAGCCCGCAACCCGGGCATGTGCCCTGACCAGGAATCAAACCGTGACCTCCTGGTTGGTTCATAGATCGATGCTCAACCACTGAGCCACGCCGGCCAGGCTACCTTTCTCTTGATCTGACCCGAGCACTGTGGAGGGAGCACAGAAATATGAGTCACTCAATATTCTCATCCTTCTTGGGAGTTCAGCCCTGTACTGTCCAGAGAACTGGCTGAGCAAGGACGGGAGCTGGGTGTCTGGAGGGAAGGGAATATATGACTGAGTCGTGCACGCTCCGCAGAGGACCTGGGCTTGAGAAGGTGAGAGCCTTGAGAAGGGGACAAAGGGACGAGCGAAATGCCCTGGAATTACTGGCAAATAATAAGCCGCTTGTAATAATATCCACTTGGATAATAACTCACTCACAGGTAAAAGTGTGTGTTTATCCCATTTTGTCCCATTTTTTTTTTAAAAAAATATTGTTGAAAGTATTACATATGTCCTCTTTTTCCCCCCATTGACCCCCTCCAGTCCACTGCCACCCCCACCCCAGGCCCTCACCGCCCCATTGTCCCTGTCCATGGGTTATGCACACATGCATACAAGGTCCTTGGTTGATTACCTCCCACCCACCCACCCACCCCCTAAAGGTGTCAGTTCATAATGTATATTCATGTAAGTTTTCTCATACATATTTGAATTGAGCAGCTCATTTGGACAAACCAAGAGTTATTTGCCTCATCTCCCTTAACACCAGTTTATTTTCCTTCCCTCGGCAGCCCTCCCTCTGCCCCACTGTTTTCTCCACCACACTGCATTTCCCTCCATTGTTTTCTGCATTGTCTCCCTAATGAGCAGTTAACTCACCAGGTGGGACTCATTCATTTCTGTTCCCTGTGCCCCACCACAGGGGGCTCAGCCCTGGGCCAGCTCTAAATAAGGAGGCATTTCTTGTGATGGGAAACTCTGGGAGGTTGTGGAAACCTTTGGAATGCAAGTCACCCATTCATTTATTCACTCATTCAACTGCTATTTCTTTTGTTTGTTGTTGTTTTTAAAAAATATATTTGTATTGATTAAATCAATAAAGATGTAATAAAAAATAAACAATACATTCTCAAATAAAATAATAATAATAATAATAATAATAATAATAATAATAATAAAGAGTTCCACTATTGATGACAGCTAACCAAACCAGTAGGTGCTTGCTACAGATGCAGGCCATCAGAGGCCAAATAATTTTGTTTTGCAAATTATATATTACAACAAAAGGGAAATTGATCCGAAAGTTCCAATTCGTGGATGCAGGGATGCACTAAAGAAATGTCTAAAGGCTGGGGAAGGAATGGCTGATGGTGCTCTGATTGGTTTAGTTATCACCTCCTTGTCACCAGCAGCAGCTTCCTGTTTTAATAAGATGGCAGATTTGGGGTTTAGGGTCCTACATATATTAAAATGGTCTGAAATATATTAAAATAGTCAGGCCATTTTGGCCAGCCAGTGAGGCTCAGTGGTTGAGTGTTGACTTATGAACCAGATCATGTTTTGATTCCCAGTCAGGGCTCCAGCCGGGATTGGGGTCTTGATCCCCAGTAGGGGGCGTGCAGGAGGCAGCCAATCAATGATTCTCTCTCGTCATTGATGTTTCTCTCTCCCACTCCTTTCCTCTTTAAAATAATTTTTTAAAAAAAGACCTAGAGAGAAAAAAAAACATTAAAATTGCTTATTTTATTTTTTATAAGCCTTTAAAATTTTTTATTAAAATTTATGTGGAGTTTGCAGGTTCTCCCATGTCTGCATGGGTTTTCTCCCGGAACTCCGGTATCCTCCCACCTCCCAGAGTTGTGCAGATAAGCTGTGGTGTCTACACTGTCCCAGTCTGAGTGAGCGTGGGTGTGGGTGTGAGTGCATCCTGCCATGGAGGGACGTCCTGTCCAGGGTTGGGTCCCTCTTTGCATCCTGAGCTGTAGGGATAGGGTCCTGCCACCCGAGACCCTGACCTGAAATAAATGGGTTGGAAAAGAATGCTCTTCTTGTATAGCTCACACAATGTCAATGTTTAATACTAGAAGTGCTTTGGGTATTTATTTACTTTTAAATATATGTTTATTGATTTCAGAGAGGAAGGTTGAGGGAGAGAGATAGAAACATCAATGATGAGAGAGAATCATGGATTGGCTGCCTCCTGCACGCTCCACACTGGGGCTTGAGCCCACAACCCCGGCATGTTGTGCCCTGACTGGAATCCAACATGGGACCCTTCAGTCTGCAGGCCGACGCTCTATCCACTGAGCCAAACCGGCCAGGGCAAAGTGCTTGTTCTTTAAAACACACTTTGTCAAAGGCCTCACTTTTAGGGCTTTTAATTGCTGTACATTTTGTAATCAGGAGTAAAATTAATAACTTTAGTACATTGAATTCAAAGACCACAAAATGTCCACTTTTTTATTTATGGGAAAGCCAGACACCCCACTGTGCCTGCGCTACTGCACCAGGATTTAATTTTATTATTATAGCTTCTTAGAGTTTTTCTGAAACTCAAATTCAAAGAACACTTTTTGTTTTGAGTAGAGAATAAAGGAACCACCAGGTGCAGAGCTTGTTACAGAGCTGATGATTGGATCGCCCAGCGTGTGATGTCACTAACTCCCAGCAGTGAGCACCACCTCCTGCCCCTTCCACAGGTGAACAGTCTGCCCCACCACCCCAAGTGCCCAAAGTCCCGCTTCAGCTGCCCTTCTCACTGGGCTGGCATCCACTGCGCATGCCCAGAACGCGTGCCCAATGGGAGCCTGGCGCACGGGAGCAAAGGCGGGGCTACGTTATTCTCCCAGGCCAGGTAGCTTCAGAGAAAGGCAAGGACTAGAATAGCCGTGGACCAATCAGAGCCCACGATGGCAATTGTCAGCTCTGGTGCTTGACAGCAACCGCGGCGAGGCGGGGTGGGGAGATGGGTAAAATGGCGGATGTGAGAGAGGCGGGCGCGACCAGAGAACCAGGCTCGCCAAGGCGGTGGGAGTCGGGGAGATGGGATGGGGGTCGTGGGACCAGCGGGATTTCGACAGTCCCCTCTCCATGAGGGGATGAGGCAGCCGTCGTATTTCTCCCCCTCAAATAAAATGGTCTTGCAGCATGGCCGCCCCTCCCCCGCGCTGGGCTCCCAGGCGGACTGTACCATTTTGCATCCCTCCCCATGTTCGCTGTGGTGCGTTCCAGGCTGCAGCGGTAACACTCCTGGGACGCGGGCGCGGTGGGGTGGCCCTGTCAACCTGGGCGCCATTGTCCCCTGGCTCCTGCACCGCTGGCAGAGGCTACAGAAGGGCTGTGGTGCCGGCTGCAATAGTGGCCTTAACGTGGATGACTCCGACTGTGGTGGAAGCCGTGGCTTGACCTCCCTCAGCAACATCCCCCCTTGGCACACCCCACACCTGAGAACCAACCCCTCCCTCCAGGCACTGGCTGGGGCCCAAGGCCCTCTCATCAGTTCTGGTGATGGGCGCCCCTCTCTGCAGCAGTGACATTTCCCTAGGCTGCCTGAACTCCCCCCCAACCCCCCATTTCGCCCGCCCCCACTGAGGGTCCCCGGCCCCCTGGCCCTGGTCTCTGTTCTGAGTGTCCCAGTGGGAAGTGGAGCCTCGGGGGTGGGAAGGGACTGGTGGGACCCGAGGGGGAGCCAGCCTCAGGGAGCCCCAAAGGAAGCACCCCCAAGTCTCAGGCACCACTAGACTTCAGCCTCAGCCCAGGTATCAGCACCGATGTCTCACCACCATCCCCAGGGCAACCCAGAACATTCCTTACTTGGGCAGCAGTGCTCCTAAGAGTGGCATGCCCAGATGGACTTCGGGTGACCTGCCTGCCCCTGGTAAGGAGTGCTATAGCCCAGCTGCCCTGCCCCTGATGGACCATCAGTACTAAATGGCCTACTCTCCTCGGGTCCCCAGCCCAGGATTTAGCAAGTGGGACATAGCCTCTGGCCCTCTCTGCTGGACCACAGAACTGAGTGGCTTTGGCTTCCATATTTCTTAACTTGACTCCTGATCTCTCATCCCGAGTCCAGGGCCTGGACTCTCCAAACTGAGGCAAGCAGCCTCCCAGAGACTCCCTAAGAGCCAAGCACACAGGCTGAGCTGCTTTAAGCAGGTGGCCAGGACTGATTTGGCCTCTGGGCCTGCACTGCCTGCAGGAGCAGCCCTTTGGTTTCTGGACCCGGGGCTGAAATGTGGGAATAGTGATATCTACTCCCATCCCCGCCCCCGCCCCGGGTTCTTTGAAGACACCAGAATTAATAACACTTTTTTTAAAAAATATATTTTATTGAGTTTTTACAGAGAGGAAGGGAGAGAGAGATAGAGAGTTAGAAACATCAATGGGAGAGAAACATCGATCAGCCGCCTCCTGCACATCTCCCACTGGGGATGTACCCGCAACCCAGGTACATGCCCTTGACCGGAATCGAACCTGGGACCCTTCAGTCCGCAGGCCGATGCTCTATCCACTGAGCCAAACCGGTTTCAGCTAATAACACTTTTTATTTTGGAAAACAAAAACAACACTCCTGGGATCACAAAGTCAAGGGTGTGGGCAGCCCTTGAGACCTACAGACTGGGAAGTGGACACTCCTTGAGTCATACACACAGGGATTTGGACACCCAGGGTCACACACATTACGGAGTAGATACTCTTAGGGTCACACATGGGTGTGGACACTTCTGGTGTCACAGGCTGAGGAATGGACACTTGGGTCACATAGACTGGGGTGCAGGGCCATAGAGAACACCCATGTAGAGAGAGTTGTGATGACGTTGAGGGTGTGGGCAGTGCAGGAACTAGGAGAGGACCTCTGGCTCCCTGGCTATCAGCCACAGATCTAGAAAGGAAGGAGAGCTGGCTGGCACAGTAATTTCTTGTGCAAGTGATGGTCGGGGGGGGGGGGGGACGGGAGTAGGGTGGGAAACATGACGGGTGAGACCTCTGAGGTTGGCATGGAGGGCTCCAGGAACATGTCACAGTTCTGGAGGACTGTGAATGGGTGGGTCCATGGAATAGATCTCTGAGATGGGCTGTGCAGCAGGGAGAGGTAGAGAAAGGGCAGTGGGAAGGTGGCCATGTGTTCTGGGTCTCTGACCATCTGCCAGTGGTGGTGGGATCTGACAGTCTGATGGAGGGTGAGGAGAGGATGGGGGTGGGGGGAGACACGGGGAATGCTAGGCTGAAGGGATATAATTCATTTATCCAATTTAGCTATTTCGTAAAAACAACTATACAGAATTATAACGTGTTAAGCTCTGTACTGATCACTGTACATGAATTATCTCATTTAGTCTTCACAACAGCCTTAACTGCTATTACTATCTTCACTTTATGGATGAGAGCACTGAGGCACTGAGAGGTTACCAGACTTTAAGCAGCTGGTAAGTGCCAGATCTAGGCTGGAAGGCTCCAGAATCGGTGGTTCTAACCATTGAGAAATTCTTATTTCTTCAGGTGTCTGCTTTTCTGTGCACACCCTGTCCTCACTCCACCAACCAGGACTAGCAATTGCATCTCCCTTGAGGGGCCCTAAAGCACCCATTTGCCTGTAGCATCAGTGAACAGTGTGGACATCTCCGTGGGTGGGGAGCTGGCCCCTGCACACTCTGAGTTTTTCTCTCCCCTTTCCCCAGGCGTGGAGGTGAAAAGATGACAGGGGAAGCCTTGTGGGAAGAGGACAGTAAGTTATAGCATAGAAATCTAGACTATACAATGATGATTCAACAAATACTGGTTGAGCTTCTGCGTGCAGGGTCCTGTGCTAGGGTGGTGGGGATTCGGCAATGAATAAGACAGACAAGGCCCGGCCAGCATTGCTCAGTGGTTGAGCATCCAACTATGAACCAGGAGGTCATGGTTCGATTTCTGGTCAGGACACATGCTCATGTTGTGGGCTCAATCCCCAATGAGGAGCATACAGGAGGCAGCCAATCAGTGATTCTCTCTCATCATTGATATTTCCATCCCTCTCTCCCTCTCCCTGAAATCAATAAAAACATATATTTTTAAAAAAGAGCAGGGCCCTAGCTGGTTTGGCTCAGTGGATAGAGCATCAGCCTGCAGACTGAAGGGTCTCAGGTTTGATTCCGGCCAAGGGCATGTGCCTGGGTTGCAGGCTCGATCCCCAGTAGGGGACATGCAGGAGGCAGCCGATCAATGATTCCCTCTCATCATTGATGTTTCTCTCCCTTTCTCTCCCTTCCTCTCTAAAATCAATGAAATATATTTTTTAAAAAGTGCAGGAAGGTGGAGAACCAAAGACACAGAGAAGGAGCAGAAGAATTTTATCTCAGCCCCCATGTGGCACTTAACAGTTTAGGAACTCACATAGTTAACCTCAGCTCCACAAAGCTGTGTGATCTCAGGCAAGTTAGCTAAGCTCTGGGCCCCGGCATCCCTATCAGTAAAATGGAGGGGACAGTTGTGCTTACGTCATCGTGTCCTCTGTGAATAGGAAATGAATTATTAAAGTAAGGCACTTAGAAAAAACTCAGAAAACACTAGATCAATTAGACATTAATCCCTCATTCAATCCTCCATTTATTGAATGTCTAGTTTGTGCCAGATACTGGAGATATGCTTTACACACACTGAGAGCTCAATGAGCAGTGTTAAAAGGAATGAATGGCTTGGCCGGCATGGCTCAGTGGTTGAGTGTCGACCTATGAACCAGAAGGTCATGCTTTGACTGCCGGTCAGGGCACATGCCCAGGTTGTGGGCTTGATCCCCAGTGTGGGGTGTGCAGGAGACAGCTGATCAATGACTCTCTCTCATCATTGATGTTTCTCTCTCTCTCTCCCTTCCTCTCTGAAATCAATAAAAACAAATTTAAAAGGGGGAGGGATGATAAGCAGAGCATAATTTGGGAGCTGTGGGGAGGCAGGGGTAAGGGATGGGGAAGTGAGCTGGGTTGTTGGGGTCTCAGGAGAAAGGTGGGATCCCAGGCACTTGCCACTCACTGTGTAATAAAGGGAAAGTTTTAGCGCAGTAATCCTTTAGCACTAGGGGCCTAGGACCTCAGGCCTCCCAGGCTAACTGAATACTTTGGGGAAGAAGGAGGCCATTCAGCCCCATGACTGTTCTCAATGACCAACCACAGAATGCCTTGCAGAAGTGCAGTAGTGGCCTCACTCTTCCTGCCAATCAGAGGGAGGAGGATCTCAGCCAGTTAGAGGGAGGTGGGCCCCAGAAAATAAGAAAGAAGGAATAGGACATGGGCTAGTCCAAAAGGTGGTCTACCCAGTCAAATGAGGAGGACCCCAAACGGAGGGCAGAGGGTCTAAGTCTGTCCCAGGGAGGAGGAGCCCAGGCCCACAGAGGGAGCTGTGGAGAACTTGTTTCTCTTGTGGTTTTTTGTACTTCCTGTTCCCCTGCTCACTGCGGAAGTTCCTCTTCTTACCCTGCACCCAGAGCCTAGCCGGAGAGGACAAGGGCAGGAGGCACCATGAGTGGGGGCCCTGTGGGAGGCAGGCCTGGGGGCCGCGGAACACAGGCGGTTCAGCAGAACATACCCTCCACCCTACTCCAAGACCATGAGAACCAGCGAGTCTTCGACATGCTCGGAAGGAAATGCTGGGTGAGCTGGGGACCTCCTGGCCCTCCCTGTCTTTCTCCCTTTCCTCCTCTTCCTCTCCTCATTTTCCTCCTCCTCCTCTTCCGCATCCTCCCTCTCTTCTCATTTCCTCCCCTTCCTCTCTCCTCATCTTCCCCAATCTCCTCCTCCTCTTTTTTCCCCTCCTACGGTCCCTCTCCATCATCTCCTCTCCTAGAATCCACTTACCCCCATTCATCAATACCAGGAAGATCTTCATGTCTATTCACTTTCTCTCTGGTTGTAGCTCTTCCTTTGGGGCCACACCAGCCATGGGCAATGGAGGACCAAGTCTGGTTCCCAGACCCTCTGGTTGCCCCCTCCCAGACTCCACTGAACCCCGCTCTCCCCTCCCAGACATTGGCCACCTCAGTTATTCAACTGTACATGGCGATGCCCCCTGGAGCTGAGCGCTGGACCAAGAAGCATTGTGGGGCTGTGTGCTTTGTGAAGGATAACCCCCAGAAGTCCTACTTCATCCGCCTTTACAGCCTTCAGGTGATCCCCGCCCTCCCCCGCTGCACATGCAAAGCCATTTTCAACCTGCAAACCTAGATCTGTGTCCTGAGCCCTGAGCTCTCGGCAGATCAGTGAACCCTTGGACCCCAGAACCAAAGACTTCATCCAGATGTCAAATCTGGTTTGCCTTTCTAAGTCTGTGATGATTGACCCTAGAGTCTCCATTTCAATGTCTATAACCCCCACATATTAGTATACTGCCTAAGTCTAATCTGTTCCATAAACTCCCCTCACCCCAAAAGTGAGCATTATATTTTTTTCTGAAACTCAAATCTACTTTAAATCAACATTTTGGGCCCCAGAAATCCCCCATCAAAACTCCTGAACCTCAGATGTTTAGCTCCTAAGTCATAAACCTATGCCCCCAAACCACAAACCTGAATATGCCAAAATCTGTCCTTTTAACCCCATAACATGGACCCCAGAATTCCTGAATCTGTTCCACAGGCTCCCAACCTGAACTTCCTAGGCATATATCCCAAATTCATGCTTCTAAACCCATAAAGATGAACCCAGCATACCCACATTAATATCCCAGAGCAATCAAATACTAACTAAACTCTTAAGCCATAACTCTGTTCTTCAAACCTCAAATTACACATACCTTGCCTGAAACCCTCCCCACAAATTCCCAAGTCTGTATGTCTGAACCTCAGCTCTCAACCCCAACTCCCAATACTGGAGCCCTGCCTGCCCAAATGAAGGCCTTCATAAGGGGGGTATGGGATGGAATCTAGAATGGGCTCAGTTTCCTAGCACTGGAGTCCCAAATCCTCAAATTCAGCCCCCCAAGTCCCACATCTAGGGCCCCAAACCCCAAATCCAAATCTCTCACTATGTTGTCTAACTCCCATATAGTAACCCAACCTTCCACATCTTGACCCCTAGACCCCCAACTCTCTGATGCTGAGTTAGAAATATCCAAATCAGATCCCGGGGCTCCAAATTTGAACACCATGTTCCCTGCCCACATAACAGAGACCTGCCACCCAGGGCACACCTCAGTGCCAGTGTGTTCTCCTCCTCTCCAGACAGGCCTGTTACTCTGGGAACAGGAGCTATACTCACAGCTGGTTTACTCCACTCCCACCTCCTTCTTCCACACCTTTGCTGGAGATGTAAGTGACCACCTGACCTCTGGGCCTCACTTGGGATGTGTGTGGGGGTTATGGGGAAGGTATGGGTGTCCTGGAAGGCTGCTGACCCCAAGGTGTGCGCAGGACTGCCAAGTGGGGCTGAACTTTGCAGATGAGAGCGAGGCCCAGGCCTTCCAGGCCCTGGTGCAGGAGAAGATACAGAAAAGGAATCAAAGGCAAAGTGGAGGTGAGGAGGCCTTGGAGAAGGAAAGGAGGTTGGGCTGAGGTGAATGCAAGAGTGGGGAGCTGTAAAAGCCCCTCTCATGGTTCTGGTTCCCAGTCTACCTGTACCTGTCTCTCTACAGACAGACGCCAGCTACCCCCACCACCAGCACCAGTCAATGAAGGTGAGTCCTCTATTGCAAGTAAGGATAATAAGAGGCTAACACAGGAACCCGTGGCAAGGTTGTCAGAGCTTTCTACCCATTCCATCTTCCCAGAGAGAAGAGGAGGGTTCCCACCCCTGCCCTCGCACCCAGGTGGAGACCAAGGGGGTGAGTGCTAATTCTTCCTTGTCTCTGGATGGACAGGTGGGTCGGTGGGTGAGTAATTTGGTGGGTGCAGAGATAAGTGGGTGATTGAGTGGGTGGATGAATGTATGGATGTGTGGGTGGAAGGATTGGTGGTGGATAGATGGTTGTGTAAGGGGATGAATTGATGGGAGGATGAAATGTAGATAGATATATAGATGTATAAGTGGGTGTATAAATGCATAGGTGAATTGCTATGTGGATAAGTGGATGAATGGATGGAGGGATGATTTAGTAAATTAATGAATGAGTGAGTGAATGACCTGAACAGTGAACAAATGAAAAAGTGATATAAAATTTCAATCAGCAAAGAAATCAATGATTGAATGAATGAATGAATGAATGAATGAAAAAATAATTTAAAAAATTAATTAGTTAATAAGCCAGTGAATGAATGAGTCAATACTTAAGTGATAAGTATGAGTGACTGAATAAATAATTGAATCAGTGAATGTATGAATGGTTTTTGGGAACCACCCATTCACTTCTCCATAAACCCTCCTTGAATCCCTCACCCACTCCCTCCATGACCATCAAACACACACAGAAATTTCCCCAAACAGTCTTCCTCTCTCTCGCCCCTATACTTTGGTTGGTAGGTAAGTGGGTCAATGGTTTAGTCACTCTATTTCCCCACAGGCCCAGCAGCTGGATCACTGTCCCTGGGGATGGGGACAGTGGACATCCAGAACCCGGACATCACGAGTTCACGATACCGTGGGCTTCCGGTACCTGGCCCTGGCCCAGTTGATAAGAAACGCTCAGGGAAGAAAAAGATCAGAAAGGCTGATATTGGTGCACCTAGTGGATTCAAGTGAGAACCTTTCTCCATCGGGCCCACAGATTCCTGGGAGGGGGGCAGATGAGCTAAGTGGATGAAAGGATGGGCATATGCTTGGGCGGGGGAGTGGGTAGATGATTGGATGGGTGGGTGGGTGCAAGGCCAGGAATAGGGAGAGGCAAGTGAGACACTAAGGTTGCAAAATTTTCAGGGTCATGCAAGTTCAATTCATGACTGAGAGTGAGTGCCTCCTTAAATTTTGTACCCTAGGCGTCTCACTTGCCTCACTCTAGTTTTAATCTGGGTGGGCTGGAGGGTGAGTAGATGGGTGGGTAGATAAATAGATGAATGAATGAATGAATGAATGAATGAATGAATGAATGAGTGGGAGGAGAATAAATGGATAGGTGGTTGGATGGATGGGAGGATGGGTAAATGGGAATTGGGGATAAAAGGGTGGATCTATAGGCTGATTGGTTCACAGACAAGGTGGATGGGGATGGATAGATGGCCAGAATTGTGGATGAATGAACAGTTCAATGGATAACAGGACAGAAGTGTGTGGTTGAATGGAGACAAATGAGTGGATGAATGGAAAGGTGAGCCCATGGATAGATGGATTGGTGGAGGGACAAGTGTGTGTGAGGACAGATTGTTGGGCAAATGGATAAACAGATGTGTGTAGGCAGATAAGTGGAGAGACAAATATGGATCAGTAGTCTGACAGGTGAATGGGGATGGCTAGTTGGACAAATGGATGGTGGATAGATGGTGGAAATAGGATGAAATGGGTACCATAAACTATGGACCCCTTCTAATTCCATAACTACTGTTCTCACTCATTCACTCATTCATTCACTTATGGCTCATTTGTTAATTCTGGTCCCTCTGGGCAAAAGATGGCAGGGGGCTTCACTAGGAAGGGAGAGAAGAAAGGGCAGGAGGGCTTCACTGGGGTCTCCTCCCCTCCCCTAGACATGTCAGCCACGTGGGGTGGGACCCCCAGAATGGATTTGACGTGAGTAACTCCGAAGTCCCCTGGCCCCTGTTCAGCTCCCACCTACCCTTCCATAGTCCAGCGATCAGACCTACCTCCAGACCCTCCCCTTCCCACAGCCCTCTCAGCTCCCTCTCTGGGGTGGACCCGATGACAATCCATGTCCCTTCCCTCCCCACCTTATTCACCCACTCCTGCCCCTGACCTTTTCCTTCGGGGCAGGTAAACAACCTGGACCCGGATCTGCGGAGCCTGTTCTCTAGGGCAGGAATCAGTGAGGCCCAGCTCACCGATGCTGAGACCTCCAAACTTATCTATGACTTCATTGAGGATCAGGGCGGGCTGGAAGCTGTGCGGCAGGAGATGAGGCGCCAGGGTGAGTCCCTTCTTCTGGACACCCCCTTCTTCTCCAACCCTGGTGGCTGATTTCCAGAAGTAATCACTTAGTCTTCTGAAACCCCTCTACTGCTACAATTGGGAGTTGGTCAGTTGGGTACCTATTAAAAAATTTTTTTTATTGATTTCAGAGAGGAAGGGAGAGGGAGAGAGAGAGAGAAACATCCATGATGAGAGAGAATCATTGATTGGCTACCTCCTGCAGGCCTCACACTGGGGATGGGCTGGCAACCTGGGCATATGCCCTTGACCAGAATCAAACCTGGGACCCTTCAGTCCACAGGCTGACGCTCTATCCACTGAGCCAAACCAGCTAGGGCTCAGGTACCCAATTTACAAATGAGTGAAACAGGCTTGGAAGAAAACTGTAATAATAGCTATGTGTTATTTCCGCCCTCAGAGCCGCTTCCACCACCCCCACCGCCATCCCGAGGAGGGAACCAGCCCCCCCGGCCCCCAACTGTGGGGAGTAACAAGGGTCGTTCTGGTCCACTGCCTCCTGTACCTTTGGGAGGTGTGCCGCCACCACCACCACCAACTCCTCGGGGACCCCCACCTCCGGGCCGAGGGGGCCCTCCACCCCCACCCCCTCCAGCCACAGGACGTTCTGCGCCACCACCCGCTCCGCTCCCTGGAGCTGGGGGTCCACCCATGCCACCACCACCACCTCCACCACCACCACCACCACCACCCAGCTCTGGGGATGTGCCAGTGCCTCCCCCAGTCCCTCCTACTCTGGGGCCTGTGGGGGGCCTGGCCCCTGTTGGAAGTCGGGGTGCCCTTTTGGATCAAATCCGGCAGGGAATTCAGCTGAACAAGGTGAGGACCAGCAGGATGAAGGACTGGGAGCCTGGCATTCTGGGTTGTATTGTGCAAATAAGGATGTTAGGGGACTGGGGCTGAAACTGATGGGGGTCCCAGGCTTGTGGAGTTCAGTGACAGGGTTGGGAGGTTGATGTTGAGAGGTGGGCTTGGAGCCTTGAAGGGGACTGGAAGGGGTGGGGAGAAATGCTCTCACAGGCCCTGAGCCCTCTCTGCTGGACCCTGCTTGCTGCAGACCCCTGGAGCCTCGGAAAGTTCTGCGCTGCAGCCACCACCTCAGAGCTCCGAGGGGCTGGTGGGTGCCCTGATGCACGTAATGCAGAAGAGAAGCAAAGCCATCCACTCCTCAGGTGAGAGTCTGCCCTCCCCTGCCACTTGCAGGCTGCCCTCTCTGGAGTCCAACCTGCCAGGACAGTGACCCTGCTTCCCATGGCTAGTGTTGGCCTAAAAACAACCCCAACAGTCTCCATCAATAGTAGCATTAGCCCCATCTGTTGATGATAGTGATAAGGTGGATCTTGTATCAGTCTCTCTCTCTTTTTTTAAAAAATGTTTTTTATTGATTTCAGAGAGGAAAGAAGAGGGAGAGAGAGAGAGATAGAAACATCAATGATGAGAGAGAATCATCTATCGGCTGCCTGCTGCACGGGGTGCGAGCCTGCAACCCAGGCATGTGTCCTGACCAGGAATTGAACTGTGACCTCCCGGTTCATAGGTTGACGCTCAGCCACTGAGCTATGCTGGCAGAGCTCAGTCTCCTTTTTGACAATGTTAATGTTGTCATTATGTAACAATAGTATAAGTAAGTCTATCTTTGACAATAATATTAACATTAATGACAAGGTATGTCCACATTATTAACATCAATCCCATTTGTTCAGTAGTGTTAACATTAGCCCACTCTGTTATGATAATATTAGAGGCCCGGTGCACGAATTTATGCATGGGTGGGATCCCTCTGCCTGGTCTGCGGTCTGGGCCGATCAGGGCCGATCGGGCTGGCCAACCAGGGGGAAGGACCTGGGGAGGTTGGCTGGCCACAGGAGGTTGGCTGTGGGAGCGCATTGCCCACCAGGGGGGAAGCTCCTGCATTGAGTGTCTACCCCCTGGTGGTCAGTGTGTTGTCATAGCTACTGGTCGACCGGTTGAGTGGTTGACCAGTCATAATGATCGCTTAGGTTTTTATATATAGAGATTAGAAAGAACCCCATCTTTGACACCCTACCTCTATATGTCAATAGATTAACAGTAACTATGTGATAGTATTATAACTAACCCAATCTTTTTGTAATAATGTTAATAGGAATCCCTTAGTGTGTCAACAATATTGTTATATGACAATTATGTGAGGATAATATGGAGTTCAACCTATTAGGTGACAATAATATAATTAACTCCAATTTGGACAATAATATTAATATCCCAGAGTGTATTCACAAGATTAACATGAATCCATTATATGACAATCTTCTATCTATATCTCTATATATAAAAGGCTAAGTGACTGACCGTACATATGTCAGACCCTCCAACCAACCAACCGGCCAGTACATATGACGCACACTGGCAATTTAAAAATAAGCGTTAACTTGTGCATGTGCAATACATGTAAAGCTCTTGCTGGCACCAATCGCATGCGTATGTTTTGATCTGTCATTGTCGATTGTGAATTTGGTTGTTTGTGTTGACATTCTGAAGCTGAAAGAAAGCATGTCATCGACAGAATATTTATAAAAGGCTAAGTCTACAATGTCTCAGTGTTGTGCTGCATGCTATGCCATTGGCCATAGTACAAATGAGTTTAAAGTGCTGTAGTGTTTGGGATGTTTCAGACCTAACATAATCAAAGCTGAAGTATTAACAGGATCTGCGGAAGGAGAGGTTGTTCTAATTCCAAGAATTGATTTGTCCCCATCTAACACTGGCCTTCCATATAAATTAATTCAAAGACAGTTTCCTGTGATGTCAGCATTTGTGATGACTATTAATAAATCACAAAGACAAACTCTAGACAGAGTAGGAATATTCCTACCTGAACCCGTTTTTGGACATGGTCAGTTATATGTTGTTTTCTCTCGAGTTCGAAGAGTGTGTCACATTAAAGTTAAAGTTGTAAATACTTCTTCACAAGGGAAATTAGTCAAGCACTCTGAAAGTGTTTTTACTCTTAATGTGGTGTACAGGGAACTATTAGAATAAGCTTAATCAATTTATCAGTCATTGTTTTTATCAATGTTGTTGTTATATCAGGTTATTTATTGATTGATTTATATATTATTTTCATATACATTTTACTAATTTTCTTTAATCTCTGACACTTCTATTATAAAGAAAAGGCAAATAAGCGGTATTAAAATATTTCTTGTAATTAATTTCCTTTCAATATGCACGAATCTGTGCACTGGGCCACTAGTATTATAATAAACTCCATATCTTTTGGAGTTAATATATTATTAACTCCATTATGTGTCAACAATATTAACATTAACCTGCTGTGAAACAATAATATTGTGATTTAGTCCACTTTTGCTAATAATATTTAAATTCACCCCATTAAGTGACAAGCCTGTTAATGTTAACCCTTTGTGTGACAATAATATCCCAACTAACCATACATTTTTGACAATAATATTAACTTAAACTCCAACTGGAACCCAGACCCCAACTATATCTTGTCCCAAACAGAAACCCTAATTCCCTCTCCTCTGAGGGGGCCTCATCCTTAGCCCCAGACCTAACTTCCTCACAGGAGACTTCAGCACCCCCAGGACCCTGAGTCCTGAGTTCTTAATCCCTAGGAACCCCCCTCTCCAGGGCTTGTGAACCCTCCTGCCCATCTGAGTTCCACTCTTTCTGCTTCCCTCCAGACGAAGGGGAGGACCAGGCCGGAGATGATGAAGAGGACGATGAATGGGACGACTAGGTCACCACCATCCCCACCTGTTCTGCACCTGATCCCCTGGCAGCTGTTGCTTACAACCTTCTTCTCTCTGCTTCCAGGGCCCCAAGGCCCATTTCTTCTCTACCAACCCCTCCAATGCTGTAATCCCTGACTGACTCCCAGTCGCCTTAGCAATAGCCCCTTTTTATACAAAATTTCTCAGTTCTCAGTCAAGGATTTTAAAATAAAAATAAAATAACTGTCTTTTTGTTTCTCTAAATCTGTTTGTTTATATTCCAAATGTGGGAATTTTGGGTTCTTTTCTCCCAAAGTCCCTTTTATTCATCTATCTTATTTTTTAAATTTACTTTTTAATTTATTTTTATTATTGAAAGTATTACATATATCTCCCCCTTTAAAAAATATTTTTTGCCCTGGCTGGTTTGGCTCAGTGGATAGAGCGTTGGCCTGCAGACAGAAGGGTTCCCAGGTTTGATTCCGGTCAAGGGCACATGCCCAGGTTGTGAGCTTGATCCCTGGAGTGGGGTGTGCAGGAGGCAGTTGATCAATGGCTTTCTCTCATTATTGATGTTTCTATCTCTCTCTCTCCCTCTCCCTTCCGCTATGAAATCAATAAAAATATATTTAAAAAAAACATAACATGACTTTCTTTAAAAATACATCTTTTATTGATTTTAGAGATGAAGGGAGAGAGGGAGAGAGAGATAGAAACATTAATGATGAGAGAGAATCATTGATCAGCTGCCTCCTGCATGTCCCACAGAATCAAATTGTGATCTCCTGGTTCATAGGTCAACGCTCAACCGCTGAGCCACTCTAGCCAGGCCACATATGTCCCCTTTTTTCCCATTGACCCCCTCCACCCTGCGCACCGCTCCCCCACTCATCTATCCTATTTCATTTATTTAGCTTTACACATACATTCTTTTACTTGTTTCCTCAGTCATTTAACCTGTGTTTCTTTGTTTCCTTCTGCCCTTTTTTCTTCCCACAGATATTTATTGTCAGGCACTACTTTAGAGTCTGGGATAAAGCAGTGGGAAAAATTGACAAAAGTTCTTGCCCTAGTGGGGTTGACATTCTAGGGGCTGACATTCTAGGGGAGGAGACAGACAAGAAAGAAGGAATAAAATAGAAACAAAAGATAGTTACAGACCATGATAAGTGCTGTATGCTGAGGGGAAATGACATTCAGATATGGTGTTCAGGGAAAGCCACTTGGAGGAGGTGACAGTTATGCTGAACCTAAAGGCAAAGGAGTCAACCAGGTGAATATTTGGGGGAAGGGCATTCCAGGCAGAAGGAACAGCTAGTGCAAAGCCCCCAAAGTGGGGAAGAGCTTGGCATGGGGCTGGGTGTGGTAAACGAGTGGGAGAGTTCTTTATTCATTCACTTACTTATTTTTTAAAATCTGTTCAATCAACACAATACTAGATCAAGAGAGTTCTCAATGGTCAGACTTCCCCACTCTCCAAGCACACAACTCACATAGGATCCTAATGGGCAGAATTCCCCTCTTTTTTTCTGCAATAGGGTTTTTATTATTTGTAACAGGCACAATTATTTAAAGTTAATAAATTTTTATTTAAGGAATTTCTTTTTTTAAAATATATTTTATTGATTTTTTACAGAGAGGAAGGAAGAGGAATAGAGAGTTAGAAACATTGATGAGAGAGAAACATCGATGAGCTGCCTCCTTCACACCCCTACTGGGGATGTGCCCGCAACCAAGGTACATGCCCTTGACCGGAATTGAACCTGGGACCCTTGAGTCCGCAGGCCAACACTCTATCCACTGAGCCAATCCGGTTACGGCTATTTAAGGAATTTCACATGTTCTGAGTCCTTCCACTGCCTTAGTTCCTCCCAAGTTTGAGTCTTAATCATCTTAATCCTTTTTTTGCTCAATCCAGTTGTAATTTCAGTCAGTCCTATATAACAGGAATAGAGATGATCATGTGATCACAAACTGTATGGTCACTAGCAACCCGGAAGAATTACCTAGACAAAGGACATCAAGGCCCCAGACATCTAAGACAGCTATAGTAAAATCTCATTGATTACCAATGGCTATTACAAAATCACATATAGCTTGTGTTATATTTATAGTGGAAAACAGAGAATCCCCCTCTTAGCATTAAAATTTGGTTGTGCCCAGTACCCAGTGTAAACCAAGTCCTGGCCAATGGCAATGGAAGAGGCCATCAGATAGATCTGCTGTAGAACCCAGGCAAGACGCCACACCCCTGAGTCTCAGTTTTCTTATCTATACAATGGGGGTCACAACGCGTAACAAATTTCCAACTGGGAGCCCACTGGGCCACCCCTCCTCCTCCTCCTCCAGGACTTGCCCTCCAGAATACTTGTTTTGGGAATGTATCTATAGAAAAAACTGGAAAGGAACAGGGAAACATTGTGTCTAGGGAGTTTTTTCCTTTTAAAATTCCTTTAACGTATTTTTAAAGTTTTAAGTAAAAAAAAAAAAAAAAGATCATACTTTAAACCACTCTCATGGGTTGGACGGGTCTCTTGGACTTCAGGGAGTGGGAGGGAACTGCCTGCCCCAGGAGATGGGGAGCCTGTGAGGACTAACATTAGACTCTGTTCTAGATGGAATTAGGGAAGGAAGGGGAATGTATGGTGGGACTTATGCTGTTGACTATTCCACTTATGGCAAGCAGGGGCTGATGGAACCTGTCATTTCTCCAAACAGCTCACAGCTGGACTGACAGACAGAATCCTATATAATAAACACTTAATATGCTAAGTGTCCGACCGTTTGTTCAATCATTTGACCAGTCGCTATGACATGCACTGACCACCAGGAGCAGAAGCTCTGACCGGTAGGTTAGCTTGCTGCTGGGGTCCGGCCGATGGGGACTGGGTGAGATGGGCCGGACATACCCTGGAGCCCTCCTGAGTTCCCTCCCTGGTTGGCCAACCTCCTGTGGTCCCTCCTCGGTCGATCATACAATCCAGGACCCCTCAGGGGATGTTGGATAGCCAGTTTCAGCCTGATCCCCACAGGCCAGGCCGAGGGACCCCACTGGTGCATGAATTCGTGCACTGGGCCTCTAGTAACCTTATAACTGTATAACCATATAACTGGTTGACTACATAACTCATGGACCGACAAAGAGAGGGGCAATTTCAGTAACTGACATAAGGTTTTCTGATGTTGTGCAGTACTGAATAGCTAACAATTACAGCCCACCTGGGACTGACTAGGGCTGGTGTTCTGACAGTGTAGAAGACTGGAAGCCTCCAGAGGGACTGACATGCTGGATGACTCCTGACCCATGGATGCTGTGGGTGGAGGATGACCATTGCTAGGAATCACACCTGGCCAGAGGGAGTGGCAGTGTCTGGATGTTACACTGCCTGGTGATGTGTAAAGGAGGGCTACGCTGGGGAGACTTCAGGCTGGCTGATGGACAGATCTGTGGCCCTCTGATAGGCAGCTGTCTCTGGTGACTGACTGTCTGCCCAGACCAAATTACAGCATGTTTGACAGATCATGTGCTCAGTTGGATGCTGAGCATGGCTACCTGGCTGATCTACAATACAATGAAGGGCAGACAGAATGGGTCACAAGCCAGCTGACCAAGAAAGAGCAGTGTAACTGCCTGAGTTGATGACTGTATGAGGTTAGAGTCACAGTTGCCCAGCCCTAGCCGGTTTGGCTCAGTGGATAGAGTATTGGCCTGAGGACCAAAGAGTCCTGGGTTCAATTCTGGTCAATGGCACGTACCTTGGTGTACCTTGGTTGCAGGCTCCTTCCCAGCCCAGGCCTTGGTCAGGGTGTGTGCAGGAGGCAACAAATCGATGTGTTTCTCTGACATCAATGTTTCTGTCTTTCCTTCTCTCTTCCACTCTCTCTAAAAGATCAATGGAAAAATATCCTTGGGTAAGGATGAACAAACAAAACACAACAAAGAATCACAGTTGCCCTGATGGGTGACTGTCCAATGGGAGGCATGCCTCCCTGGAAAAGGACAGACTGCTGACCCACTGACAGGTGGCTTGGAGGCTTAATGCTACCTTTACTTTCTGTGACTATTTGCTCTGAGAGAATAAACTACCTGATCATGGTCGGAATGAGGGGGGAATGACAGTCGTTTGACAACTGATGGTGGATAGTGTGACTGCCTGACAGGGTTACATGAGATGCTGACAATGCCAGCCAGGCCTGACCTAATGGCAGCCTGCCCGAGGGCATGGCTGGTGTCTGGGGCTTCCTGAGTGGGGAGTGAGATGACTTCCCCAGGGAGACTCAGAGCAGGCGCCAGTGCAAGGATAGCCAGAGAAATCGCTGCTTGAGTGACTGCCAGCGAAGGAGGGACAGGGACCGGCTGGGGCAGTGACAGGCTCACGAGCCGTGTAGCTGTTAGTAAGCAGAGCATGTCCGCCTCTAGGGACTTGCCGCTGGCGGGGGTGGGGGAGTGCAGGCGGATGGCTGCTGCTGGTGACTGATGGTGTGAATGGCACGCATGGCAGGCGGGGTCTGATAGGCAGCTGTGATGAGACTCATTGTGCCATTTGAGTCGGGACTGATCCTGAGACCGTAGTCTACCGTAGGCGGGGAGTCACGATCTGCTCGGGCTTAAAACGTGACGGGCTGCCCGGGGGTGGTAACTGGGGGTCTGACAGCACGACGGATTTCCGCCACCAGTCTTCCAACCCCTGCCGCCCCGGTCTGGCTGGCTGACAACACGATTGGCTGACAGCGTGACAGACAGACCGGGCGGACCGGCAGGGCCTCCCGCAATCCCCGTAGCCGCGCCGCCGCCACCGCCGCCGCGCAGACGCACGCTGGGAAAGCGCCGGCGAGCATCCGCCTCCGGGACCGAGCAGAGTGGCGGGAGGGGTCCGGTCACGGCTCGCCGGTTGGTCCGCGCGGGCCCAGCTCGCGGAGCGGTGCGGCCAATAGGCTGTGCGTTCTCGGCCACGCCCGCGCGAGGTCTCTTCTCGCGAGGCCGGTTAGGCCCGAATGTCGTTAGCCGTGGGGAAAGATGGCGGAAAATTTAAAAGGTGAAGGAGTGGTGGCAGCGGCGCCGGCCTGCTGGCCAGGCTGCGTGGGCTGGAGGGGTAGCGTCGCGGGCTCGGGACCCGGGCGTCCGAAGCCACGGAGCCGGGAGCCGGAAGGCCAGCGCCGAGAGGCTGGGGCCGGGGAGCGCGGGCCTGGCGCGCGAGGCAGGGCGGGGCTGAGAGGAGGGGGCGCGTGCTTCGCGGCGGCGGGCGCGGGGCGCAGTGGGCACTGGCGAGGGGGCGCGCGCCGCCGAAGCGACTGGCCGGCGCGTGCGCGCGCGCGCGGGGGCGGCTGGTCTGGGAGGCCGTGCCCGCGCGCGGGAAAATCTGCCGCCGGTGACCGTTACCCGCTGGGTGTCCACGCGAGACGCCGGAAGGAGAGAGAAGGGGAGGGGACGAACCTCCTTTGGAGAGTGGGGGGGCGGGGGGATCTTGTGCTCTGGGGATCTCCTCTCAGCGTGATGAGGGAAGGGGCTGCGCTAGAGAGGACTCCCTCAGGAAGAGGGGCAGGGTCTTCCGGAATGGGAGAGCTGGACTCCTCCGTGTGCAGGGGGAAAAGGGGTGATTTTCTCAGTATATTGGGGGGGGGGGCTCCTCTGGGTGAGGAAAGCTGCGGGGAGGATGGGTTCCATGAGTGTGGAGGGGGACTCTAAGGGATAGGAGATTCCACCTGTGGTCAGTGCGGCGCCAGCAGCTGGAGATGTGAGTTGGGACCACTTTAGTGGGGGTTCAAATGCAAGTTAAGGGATTTGAAAGGGAGAGACGTCATAGGGAGAGGAAGGCGTGGGCACAGGCCGTGTCTCCACTAGGCCTAAGTGTGTGTGTGTGTATCTGTGTGTCTCTGTGTGTGTCTGTGTGTGTGTGTGTCTCCGTGTGTGTCTGTGTGTGTTGTGTGTGTGTGTGTGTGTGTCTGTGTCTGTGTGTGTAGGGGGAAGTGCACACGAAGTGTTGCAGAGCTCTTATACATGTTGAGGTTGACATCTAGAGCATTTCATCATGAGTTTCAATGTTTTTGAATAGGAGGTAGAAAATATTAACAGGGTTAGGAATGACTGTACGTTTATAATGTGTTGTGTGAAATGATCTGATAAAATGGCTTCTAAAGCACATTGAGAATGTACCTTGAATCTTTGAATCAGAAGGCTTTTTAAAAAAGGATCTGTGTGTCTTGGAAATTTTTGGTAGCCCCAGAAACATCCCAGGCATATTTAAAGAATCATTGCCACTAACCTATTACTGCTTTGCCTGTTCCTGAATTCCTGTGGGCAAGCTTTACCCTTCACAGAAATGTGAATGAGGCTGAGAAACTCAAAATGCAGTGTGAAAAAAATATACCTCGTGGGTTTAAGGCACCCAGGTAATCATTCAATGAGGTTTCCTGTATTCCTGTAATGTAACACCACTGCACACTCTCTTATTCATAATTCTGAAATTTAAAAAGCTCTGAACACTTAAGTTTGGCACCATTCAGTGGCAAAGCTAGACTATAAGGTGGGACTGTTCCGTCGCACTACCTTACTTCTTTATTTCTCCTATTTAATGTGAAAATCCAGACTTTTGCTGCAGAATTATTGAAATGTTTGATTATGAGTTGAAGCCCCTGCATGCACTGGGGGTGTTAGGTAATATGTGGGCGATACCGAGAACTACACTTGTAAAATAAAATAAAAAATTTCCAAAACACATCTGGTCCCCAGGGATTTCAGATCAGGGCTTGCTGACCAGTCTTTCCAGTTTGTTTGGTGCCCTGGATATTTTAACCTCATACCACCTACACTCTCGGGGCAGTGCTCCCTCCTTAGGTGGGAGGTTATTGTCTTTTTGCAAAGTGTAGAGGAGAGGAGGATTAGGTCCTGAACGCTAGGATGGTTTTGCAGGCAGTTTTAGGAATAGTATAGAGGGAGTTGGGAGCTCTGGGAATAGATTCCTTTAGGACAATCCATGCAGCAGATCCTACTTTGAGTTCTTTTGCTCCAGGAGTGGCCTTGGATAGTGAGCATTGGTGTTGAAGGAGCTGGCACATTTTTGTGGTAGAAACATCTTAGCATTTGGAAGACCTCTGGGTTAGGTTTCACTGACTCTGAGGGAGTTCTTTCGAAGTCCCAGGGAGGACTTGGTGTACTCTTTGACTCCTGGCTTTGCCAGGATGCCCAGTAATGTCTTTTGTGTTCTAGGCTGCAGTGTGTGTTGCAAATCTTCTTGGAATCAGCTACAGGACCTGTGCCGCCTGGCCAAGCTCTCATGCCCTGCCCTCGGAATCTCCAAGAGGAACCTCTATGACTTTGAAGTCGAGTACCTGTGTGACTACAAGAAGATCCGCGTGAGTCTGGGGAGACCATGGCTGGGCAGGGGTGTCTCAAGGAAGCTGGCTTCCTGCTCCCTTGCCCTCCTGTCTGCATATGATTCTAAATGGAATTTTCTTCTCTGATCTTAAAAAATAGGATTAGTAGGCCCTCTTCTCATTCCTGTCTTACTGATGGAGAAACCTAGTAACATTCTGAGGGAGCCAGGAGCCAGGATGAATCCCCAAATAAGTCTCTCCTCCCACTTCCCTAAGAATACAAACCAGTTGAGCTGCTGAGCCCAAGAGTGGGGATGAGGATAGCTAACAGTTATGAGCACTTGTGCAAGGTGATTTCCCTCAGAAACTCATTTAATGCCCCCAACAACACTGTGAAATGGGAACTATTATCATGGCCATAGGAGGTAATGTTAGGATAGTTAAGAGAACAGACTGGCGTTAGCACACATCAGTTCAAATCCTAGTCGTGTAACCCCCGGATACTTAATGCAAATTCTCTATACTTTATTTTCCTTATCTATAAAATGGGGATGCTTAGTATTATCTACCTCATATAGAGTTGTGAGGATTCTATAAGTTAATACAGTACATTAAAACAGTACATGCTACATAATGAATGTTAACCAAAAAATTTAAGCTTTTCCCCTTATTTACAGATGAGGAAACCAAGGCTCAGCAAAATTAAATAACTTGTCCAAGGCCATACCACTAGGGAATGAAGGTTCAGAATTTGTACCCAGGGTGTCTGTGTAGTTAAACTGTGTCCTATAGCCGCCCCCAGCAAGAGAAGGTCCCTCTGGCTGCTGTTTGGAGAACAGACTATAGGGGCAAGGGCAGAAGCAAGGGGACCAGTGAGGAGGCCACTGCTGCAGTCCAGGCGAGTGGTGACAGTGATGATGGTTGTAAGTGGTTGAATTCTGGATGTAGTTTGAAGGTGGGGTTGACAGGATTTGCTGAGGGTGGATGTGAGGAGTGTTAGAGAAAGGAGTCAAGGATGACTCCCAAGAGTTGGGGCCTGAGCTGCTAGCAGGAGGGAGCTAATGATGAGGAAGACAGAGAAGGGAGTAGGTTTAGGAGATAAAATTAAAATTTAGAATTTGACCCTGGCCAGTGTGGCTAAGTTGGTTGGGCATTGTCCCATGCACTGAAAGGTTGCTGGTTCCATTCCCAGGGCACATGCCCAGGTTGCAGGTTTGATTCCCAGTCGGGGGCGTGCAGGAGGTGGCCGGTCAATGTTTCTCTCTCTAAAAATCAATTAAAATTACTCTTTAAAAAGTTAGAATTTAGACAGCATGAGTAGAACAGGACTTGAACCTACTGATCCTGGCTTTAGAGCCCATGCTTTTTAACCAATGCATGGAGCCATTCCAGAAAAGGGTGGGGAGTGGTTTGGGTGTTATCCATTGGTTTTGGAGTGGAAGTCTCACGAGGGCTGGCCCAAGGGTCTCGCCACTTATGGTGGCCCCCATCCCCCTGGTCCCCCCAACAGGAACAGGAGTATTACCTGGTAAAATGGCGTGGATACCCAGAGTCAGAGAGTACCTGGGAGCCACGGCAGAATCTCAAGTGTGTGCGCATTCTCAAGCAGTTCCACAAGGACTTAGAACGAGAGTTGGTCCGGCGGCGCCACCGGTCAAAGCCACCCCGGCACCTGGACCCAAGCTTGGCCAGCTACCTGGTGCAGAAGGCCAAGCAGAGACGGGCACTCCAGCTCTGGGAGCAGGAGCTCAATGCCAAACGCAACCATCTGGGACGCATCACTGTGGAGAATGAGGTGGATCTGGATGGCCCCCCTCGGGCCTTTGTATACATTAACGAGTACCGCGTTGGTGAGGGCATCACCCTCAACCAGGTGGCCGTGGGCTGTGAGTGTAAGGACTGCTTGTGGGCACCTGCTGGAGGCTGCTGCCCCGGGGCATCGCTGCACAAGTTTGCCTACAATGACCAGGGCCAGGTGCGGCTGCGAGCTGGGCTGCCCATCTACGAGTGCAACTCCCGTTGCCGCTGTGGCTATGACTGCCCCAACCGTGTGGTACAGAAGGGCATCCGCTACAACCTCTGCATCTTCCGCACGGATGATGGGCGTGGCTGGGGCGTCCGCACACTGGAGAAGATCCGCAAGAACAGCTTCGTCATGGAGTACGTGGGAGAGGTAGGGAGTCAGGACCATGCGTGTGTGTGCAGCTCTTCCCATCTTGTGTTTCTACTGTGTGCGCCCAGCTCTCATCACAGTGCCTGTAACTTTCCTGCTTTCCCTGTGGAAAATGTGGGTGGTGGTGGTGTTTAACCCAAGGGCTAGGGATATCCTGGCAGGGGAGAGTATTCCAAGCTGGTAGTTAAAAGCATATTGAAACACTTCTAGACTGGGTTGATTTCATAAGGGTACCTAGCAAAGAGAAGAGTGGGAACTGAAATCCAGGCAGTGTTCCTTTTAATGGGCCGTGTGGGGTTGCGTTACCTGCAAAGGCATTTCTCATTTTACAAGGGTCTGGCTTACTGCTAAGCAGTGTCTTCCCAGAAAGATCGCCTTTTACAAATCTGCACAAAAGAACAGTTAGGAGTAGGACATAGACATGCCTTAAGGAGGTTGGCTGCTTCCTCCTCTAGACTTGCAGGATACTGGAAAGACCAGCAATATTAGGCAGGCTAGCTGCCAGACCAAACAACTCGCAGGTCTTAGTGACTTTGCAAACGAGAAGTCTGTTTGCTCCTGTAACAGTCTGGCATGGGTGTTTGGGTAGTGTCCTATACAGTGGTGTGGCCATGGGGCTCTTTCCCTCTTGTGCCTTTGCCATGCCTGAGAGCCTTGGAGCTGCCTGTGATCCTCAGCCTTGCCTGGTAAGTAGTAAGTAGACTGAGTGGGGGGAGAAGAGGAGGTTCCTAATGGGTCAGGCCTGGACACAGTGCACATCACGTCTGTCCACCTCCACTGCCTGGAACCGAATCACTGGCCTTACCTCCATGCAGGGCAGGCTGAGAAGTATGACTTAGCTATGTGCCCAGGTGAAAAACAGGGATTTGGGTGAGTAACTAAGTGTCTGTAGTGTCACTTTCAAAGGTGGGAGGCATTGAGCATTTGGGGTGGGGCAGTTCTTTGTTACGTAGGACCATCTCATGCATTGAGGAACTTTTAACATCCCTGGACCTGGACCATTTAAATCTATGAGTGTGCCCTGTCATGGTGACAACCCCAAATTCCTCCATATTTCCACAGGTTTCTTAGGGGTTGCTATGATTGGGAAGTGACAGAAATTGGCATAAGGGACATACCCCTGAGGGTGTCTACACAGTGGTAATGAAACTGATGAAGAGGACAGGCTCCCACTTTGACAAACTATAAAGTAGAGAGAGTCATTGCCCTGAGGGGCAGAGATGATCTGGAGGCAGAGCAGCCCACACTGCAGAGAACCCTGATGGGGAGTCTGGATGAGGAAATGTCCATACCCCAGATAATCCTGGTGGTCTGGTGGAGGAAATGTCCACATGTCAAAGGACCTGACAGTCTGGAAGAAGGAGGAGGTGGCATTAACCCAGAGGGGTCCTGACAATCTGCAGGAAGAGATGTCCACATCCCAGAGTGACCTAGAGGATAAGAGCAAACACTCCACACTCCAGAGGACCCTGGTGGTCTGCCTTAGGAGGTGTCTGCACCCACCCTGTCCTGACAGTCAAGAAAAAGAAATGTCCTCACCCCAGAGGGATTTTGACTGTCAAAAGATCAGGTCTACACCCAAAAGGACCCTAAAGCCTAGAGGAACTGTCCACACCCTTAGGTCCTGACACCCTGGAGGAGGTGTCTAGACCTCTGAGGGATGCTAACAGTTGGGAGGAGATGTTGACACCTCAGAGGGATGTCACCATTCTGGAGGAGGATGTGTGCATACTCCAGAGCTTCTGATGGTCTAGAGGAGGAGGTGTCCTGACCCCACAGGAGACCAGCAGTCCTAGAGGAAGTCCAGGACAGATAGTGTCTCTAGCCTCACTCTACTGATGATCTTAAGGAAAGGCTGTCTACAACAGAGGATCCTGAGGCAAAGAGGAGGAAGAATCTGCAGCCCCCAGGCACCCCAAAGTCCCCTAGGCCGGGTACTTTTCTGGCTGTTCTTCCTTAGTGTCCTTACTCCGCTACACTGTAAACACCAGGGTTTTCAGGGACCCTCTTGTTCCCTGTCTTTACTCTTCCTCCTCTCCACACATTCTCTCTGAGCTATTTCTTAGCCTCCCTCCCGCTATATTCAGCAACTTCCAGACCCCCCTGCAATACCCTCAGATCTGTGGGATCTGGTGGCAACAGAGGCCCCCAAAACACTACCAGAGCCAAACTCATCTTGCATCCTCCTGAGGAGGCAGCATGGCAGAAGGGTGGAGCCTGGTGCCCGAGATTGAAACCTAGCTCCACCACTCATCAGCTGTCACTTCACTGCTTTGTGTCTGTCCCCTGATCTGTAGAATGGGAATGATAATTGCACCCACCTCATACACTTGTGTAAGAACTAAAAGAGTTATCATGTGTGAAGCATTTACATACTATTCAGTATAGAGTAAGTCTCCAATCAGTGTTAGCCATTATATTCCAAAATTCAGAAACCCAAAAGTTTTTTGTAACCCATCTGGCTATAAAACCTAACTGGACCTGATTTGGGCATATTTATAGTCTTTCTCTTACTTGGTATAACTATTCATAAATTTCATCGTAGAAATATTAATTGACTTGATTACGTGGTGTTGTCCCAGACCCTACCTAGTGTTATACAATCGAGGGTACACATCTCATACCTGTTCGCCACCCTATCCTACAATCTGGACACGGCATTCACTCTCCTACCTCTGTGTCTGCGCTGAGAGTTCCTTTGCGTGAGCTGCCCTTCCTCTCCTTTGCACCTTTCTACCTTCTGTCAGAACATCCCTACCCTCACTCAACAGAGAGCCATAGCCTGTTTCATCCTTTCTAAAACATTGTCTTCTTATTTTAAAAACTCTGAAGTGACAGTGAGTCTCGATTAGTTTAATTAAATGATTGCATATCATTTAATGAGCAGCAGTTTCTCCTTTCTTGGGGAAAGGGCACATAGCTTTGTTCCTAACTGAAACGAAAACACAAACACCTTTCACATCCCTCATCTTGTCAAATCTTTACAACAGCCCCTGTCTGGCTGGGATTCTGTCATTGTCATCCCCATTCTACAGTCTGGAAAAATGAGGCCTAGAGCAGTATAGTAAAGGGCTCAGAGTCAGAAAGTTAGTCAAGTGGATAAAAAAAAAAAAGGCCCAAGTGTTTAAAATTGGTGCCCTGCCAGACCTGGTGGATTTTTCTGTTTTCTGGGGTTTTTTTTGTTTTTTGTTTTTTGTTTTTTTTTTTTGTTTTTGTTTTTTGGCTGAGGAAACAGGTGTAGGGAGCGAACATTTAGGGTCCCCATATCTGGGAGGGGGCAGAGTCTTGTGGTTCTGTTCACGGCAGCACCCTTTCCAAGCTGCCAGCTATAGCCCACCTATCTTCCCCCGTCATTCTGGAGAGTTGCTAGGAAGCAGAAACACGAACTGATTTGTTCCTGAGTTCTCAGGGTGGCCCAACCCTTACAGAGTGGGACTGAAAAGAAGACAGCAGGAACGGTTTGTGCCCTGGAGGGCTTGCAGTGTGACTCATTCCTGGTGAGACAGGGAGAGCAGGTAGGGGCAGAACAGGCAGGAAGATGAGACTGGGGAAGCTGTGGGGCATTCCCTCTGGTTGGGGAGGGGCTGAAAGGCAAAAGCTGGCTCAGACACCACCCAGTGTGCTGGAAGCCCAGCAGAGGCTGCCCTTTGATCCTACGGCTTCAGAGAGGCTTGGTGGGTGGGGACTGGGAGATTGAGGAAGGCTGCACAGAGAAGTAACATCTGGAGCTGCCACCACAAAAGAAGAGTGCGTGCTCTCCAGGAGGTAGAGGGAGACTGGCCTTGCCGTCCTCTTCCTCAAAATGCTGCTGTGCCTCCTGTTGTGTCCCTCAGGAGAGAGTCCCCACTCTTCAATCTAGTGTCAAAGCCCTTTTATGACCTGCAGTTTGCTTTCGATGGTGTTTCTCTTTCCCATTGCTCTTGAAACCCTCCACATTCTTTCACTGTTAATGTCTGAATCCATCTCTTCTCTGTCACAAGCCTGACCCATGAAAGATAGGACTGGGCCTGGTCCCTGTGACTCCCCCACTGAACTGACCCCTGAGGGCCAGGACCGAGCCTGGTTCCTGTGTTGTCTCCCCCGCCCAACTGTGACCCATGCCTGCCTCTGCAGACACTGACTTCTGAGCATTACAACCAGGTACAGGGTAAGCCTCATAAAAATCCACTGAATGAATGAGTGGACAAATAAATCCTTGGGGTACAGGGAAGCCAGGTTCCTGAAGGAAAAGCTGGAGTATGGGGCAGTGAGCAGTGTGATCTGAGGGATAAATCTTGTTCTCCTAAAGGTGTTGTTGATCAGCATTTGACAGGGGACAAGCTGGAGGTGATGGTGTAAGAGGCAGGTAGGAGACAGGACACTAGTGTGGCCACCCAGAGTGGAGAAAACAGGGTGGTCAAAGCTAGAAGGGGAGATCTGAAAGTAGAAACAGCGTGGCTCCTAGCTGGCATGAGGATGAGCAAGAAAGGAGGCAAGGGTAGATCCAGTGTCAGAAGGGGGCTGGTGATGGGCACTGGGTCTGCAACAAAAGGAGAGGGAAGGAAGAAGGTGTGTGTGTGTAGGGGGAAGTGTTTGAGTTGCCAGTAGGACTACTGCTGGACATGGTATAGGTTGCTGGGCTAGAAAGAATAAAATGGCGTTTCTTGCGAGTCTGCTGTGTGCTGTACACTGCTGGCACTTGTTTTTGAGGGCTGGGTGGAATCCTGGGAGAAGAGAAAGATCTGCCTGGTCTGGAGGGACCCTAGGCTGAGGCGTGGGCAGTTTTAGGTACCAGGGAACCCTCACCCAGAGACTGGCATGGTCAGCTACACGTGGGGATTACCAGAATGCTGTTATGCTTGGCCCCAGGGGGAAGAGAGAACTTGAGGGATGGAGAGGATAGATTGGGCGGGATGGCGGTGGGGTGGAGAATCCATCTATAGCAGGGGTCCTCAAACTTTTTCAACAGGGGGCCAGTTCACTGTCCCTCAGACCGTTGGAGGCCGGACTATAGTTTAAAAAAAAACTATGAACAAATTCCTATGCAAACTGCACATATCTTATTTTGAAGTAAAAAAACAAAACGGGAACAAATACAATATTTGTATTTGCATGTGGCCCGCGGGCCGTAGTTTGAGGACCCCTGCTCTACAGCCTTTGGAAGGCAAGGACAGGTCAGGCTAGGATCATAGAGCAGCTTCATGTTTACTAGGTTAGCAGGGAACCCAGCCTTTGAGAGATGTCTCCTGCCATCTTAAATTCCAGTACTTGATACTGCATAGCCTTGGGGCTGAGGGAGGGATTCCTACCCAAGCTCCTGTCTCCTCTCTTTCATCTTCCTTCTGTGTTTTTGGCCTCAGCCTTTTTCTTGCATCTGAGATTCTCAGGGATCTTGGTCTTATCTCTGGACCTGGATCTTTCATATTAAGCTTCTGGCTGTGTTTCTCACCCTGCCTCTAGCTCTCCTGTCTGAGTCTCCCATTCAGTCTCCCTGTCCCCACCAACCCAGGGCTCGTCTGCTTCTCTGTGTCCTCCTCACCGCTGTGTACATGGCCCTGTACAGGCTGTCTTGTCTTGTGCTGGGTCCTGCGAAGCCTCGGGCCCCTTTGCCCTGGATTAGTCAGCCTCTCATTCTCCCTGCTTTCCTCTCCCCTCTCTGTTGAGCCCTGAGTCTTTTTCTTTCTTGCCCTTGATTTGCATCTCCTATATCTCACTATGGGTCTCATGATGGGACTATATCTGTGTCTGTCTGTCTGACTGATTACTTTATCACCACTAGACCTTGTGGCCAGCCTTCACTCACCATTGAGAGGCCCCCTAGACCAGCGGTCGCCAACCTTTCGGACCTTATGGACCACCAGTGGTCTGCGGACCACCAGTTGGCGACCGCTGCCTTAGACCATCCAGAGGCCTGAGGATGGATGGGTGGTGGGCAGCTGAGGCCCAGCCCCCTGGGAGGACTGACAGACCCTCTGCCTCACTGCCTCCCATGTGTCCATGCCTTCCAGCCACATGGGTGGGGTGCCTCCCTGCTCACTTGTTTTTCTCCTCCTGGGGGGCCAGGCACTGTGCTGGCTTTCCTTAGCTTTCTTGACCAATCCCTTCTCTCCCATGACCCTCTCCCCAGATTATTACTTCGGAGGAGGCGGAGCGGCGGGGCCAGATCTACGACCGCCAGGGTGCTACATACCTCTTTGACCTGGACTACGTGGAGGATGTGTACACTGTGGATGCCGCCTATTATGGCAACATCTCCCACTTTGTCAACCACAGTGTGGGTACCCTGCAGGTGGGCGAGGGTCGGGAGGAGCAGGCTGGGCCCCTCCTCACCCTCCTGCTGTTCTCTTTCTCCCAGTGCGACCCCAACCTCCAGGTGTACAACGTCTTCATAGACAACCTTGATGAGCGGCTGCCCCGCATTGCTTTCTTTGCCACAAGAACCATCTGGGCAGGCGAGGAGCTCACTTTTGATTACAACATGCAAGGTGGGGGTGTCAAGGGACTGGGGGCAGGGGCACACAGTGACATGGGACACAAAGACCCCTCCCCAAGGAGCTTTAAGATGCTCTTTCTGACTCCCAATCTCCCATCTGGACTTTTGGACCCCTGCCTACCCTTTGGGGGTCCCCTCATTCCCAACCCCTGGACCAACTTCTCCCAAGACTCCTGGGGGAGGAAGATGTTTGGCTTGAGAATTAATACTTCTCCTGATTTCAATCTTGTCTGAAATATCCTCAGTCCCCCAACCCTCCCTGTTCCTAACCCTTTTTGGCTTTCCTCGTTCTAAGCCTCTGGACACCCTATGGCCTCCAACCAGTCCCCTACTTGACAAACTAGCCACCTCTGAGACACTCAAGAGGGGATCTTTGGCAGGAGAGTTCAGATATCCCTCTGATGCCCAGGTGACCCTTCATTCCCAGACCTCTGCCTGCCACAACCCTCCTGGTTCTCCCCAACACCCCCTGCCTCCCCACAACCCCGGGCCATCTTCCTTTCCCCCGTATAACCCCCAAATCCTGGCCATCTTCCTAACATGTGAACACCCTCTAGTGCTAAGCCCTGGCCCCAGCCCCAAATTACCAACTCCATGACCCCCCCTCCTGACCCAAATCCCAGACCTGTTCCCAGCCCCCAAGATCCCTGGGTCTCATGGTAAAGGGGCAGTGGGACACTACACCTAGGCCTTCTAACAAGTCCCCTCCCCCCTCCTGCCCTCCCTGGCTGTGTGACTCCACAGTGGACCCCGTGGACATGGAGAGCACCCGCATGGACTCCAACTTTGGCCTGGCTGTGCTCCCCGGCTCCCCCAAGAAGCGGGTCCGTATTGAATGCAAGTGTGGGACTGAATCCTGCCGCAAATACCTCTTCTAGCCCTTCGAAATCTGAGGCCAGACTGACTGTGGGGGCCTAAAGCCCATCTCACCCACCCCTGTACCCACTTGCCCTCCTGTTGAGGAATGACTGCCAGGGCCTCCCGCCTGCTTCCACTCACCCCCACCTGCCCTGTGCTCGGGGTTGTGGTGAGGACTGACTTTCAGAAATCCCTTCTCCCCGTCCTAGCTCCATGGGTTGCACTTAACAACCCTCTGCCCATTTTGCGAAGTAAGTTGTTAACATCAGGAGTTTCTGCAGTTGAGAGTCACAGCCTATCAAGGGGGTCCCAGGGGTGAACCCCAGCCCCAGAATAGAAAGATGGTTATTCACCTGCTTCAGCCTAGAGCTTGAGAGGTCTGTTGCGGGCCCTCTCCCTACTGCTCCAGGAGTGTGGAAGCTGCCCCAGCGCAGGCTGACATCAGAGTTCAGACTTCCCAGCCTACTTGGTGAAAGAAAGAGGGTTTGTAGGGCTGGGGACTGGTTTCTGCTTATGCTCACATGTAGGCTTTGCATCCCAGAAGTAGCTGCCCACATGCCACTGGAAGGAGAGTGGATGCCCATGGCTCACTGGTCACTGGCCAATGAGAGGAAGGCAGTCCAGACTCTCCGAACCCTTAAGGTGGACTGGGATTGAGCTCTGCCCATGAGGTGCACAGAAGGCGCCTGGGAGCCCCGTCGGCGTGTGACGACTGCTGGGACTACTCAGAGCTGGAACCAAGACCTAGGTAGGCTGTAGATAGCACTTAGGACAAAAATGTGCATTGATGGGGTGGTGCTGAGGTGCCAGGCACTGGGCTGAGCACCTGGTCTACATAGATTGTCTCAGGGAAGCCTTAAAAACTGTGGAGGTGGATCCTAGGAAAGGGCCCATATGGCAGGAGGCCAAGTACAGTCTCAAAAGTTACCTGCCCACAGATGTACAGAAGACGAAGGCTCTGATGGCTGCCTCACCCCTTGCTTCCCCTGTGAGGTCTTCTCCAGGAAGCCTTCCCTGAGTACCTGTGCCCAGAGTGCCCCTCTGTGAGACTGTGCCCTGCCACCAGATCTGTGTGGCTGTCTGTGTGTCTGTGCTCCCTGCCCCTAGACTGAATTTCAGGCATGGACTGAATCTCATTCTCCTCTTGTATATTTCTTGGCCCAACCCAGCCTGGGGTAGGCATCAATAAAATGAGTTGCTGACTGAACAAACCAAGGTGTGGGGATTGAAGACCTCACGTAGGTGGGGTTGGGGGGATGAGATGCTGGGAGCTGGGGTACCCAGGGACATGTTCCTCAAACCTCAACCATATGACTAGAACACCCCCACAGCATACCACCTCCACCATTGTCTCCCTAACATCTTGACTTAAAAGAAGCTTGTTTTATACTTAAAATTTTAAAATGCACTGAAAAAGCAAACTAAATCCATTGCTGTCTCAATAGACAAACCATTATCATTTGCCATAAAGAAAAATAACCCAAGAAATAAACACGGTGGAAATACAGAAATGTGATACAATTCTAGCTGGGCCCTCCCGGCTCTTAGAGGCTTTGAACCCAAAGCCTGCCTACTCCATTCAAACAGAAAATTTTGTATTTTTGTTGTATTTACATTTTCTGCAAATAATTATTGAGCACCTAATATGCACCAGGGTAGAAAGTGGAGAGTAAGGAGATGATGTTTCAGATATACTTGTTTTGATCATCCCTCAACCTGAATGTGAGGCTGTGCCTTTTGTTCTTGCTCAGAGACGTCACATGCTGTGACACACTTACCCAGAGATTTCAGAGACTTGACATACAGGTGACAGAATCCTAAAAAACTAAGAGACCTCCACACACAGCATGTAGGACATAGGCCTCCAAACAGCTCACAGACATGTACTCTGGGTACTAACCCCAGACCTCAGAGACCTCACACCTGGGATCCAGCTCGGAGATCTGGGACATAGGCCCTGAATAACAGGCTACACCAAAACTAGGGAGCCAGACTCGCAAACAGCCCCAAGACCTAAATGCTGCCTCCTATGCTGGGATCTGGACCCCAAACACATCACAGAACTTTCTTTTGGGATAGAAATGTACAAACATCTCAAAGACCTCACAGCCTGGGATACTGTTACCTAAGTTATTCAGAGTTTTCACACCCTGATAATCGATTCCCAGACTGCTTGGAGCCCTCCCATCCTGGGACAGATCCCCACACAGCTGAGATGTCACACCCCAAACACCTGAGACCTCACACTTGGAACACATATCCCTAAATGATCCTGAAACCTTACTTCTTGGACACAGACCCCCAAATTGCTCAGAGACATCCTGAAAAACTAAACACCCGAAAGACCTCACTCCCTAGAATATGGTGCCACAACAACTTAGAGCCTCAAGTCTTAGACATAGACCCCAAAGAGCTTAGAGATCTCACAGCCCAGTGCCATGTTTAGAGAATTCTGACGCTGGGAAGGAGATCTGTGTATAGCTCAGAGACCTCACACCTGACACCCCGAAATGGTTCAGAATAGGGCACCAGAGGAAAGACTACCAAATGCTTCAGAGACCTCAAGCTTTGTAACCCGCACATCTGAAAGTCTGCCTACAGATCCCCACAATGCTCAGACACTTCAGAACCAGGGATACAGACCCACCAATTCCTCAGAGAACTTACACACTGGGAGAGAGATGGACAAGTAGTTCAGAGACCTCACACCCTCTTCCAGACCACCAGACAACTAAGAGACCTCACACCCTGAACACAATACCCAAGAGTTCCCAAGTCCTACACTCGAACACAGGCCCTGAACCAGCTCAGAGACCATGATCTTGACACAGATTGCTGTTCAGAGAGGTCATGTACTGGACACAGACTTCCTAAAAATAGCTCAGAGCCTTCATATACCGAGAGACCCCCAAGAGGCCTCACTCGGTTTGCAGAAGAGCTCAAAGATCTGAAAATCTGAATACTAATCCTCTACATAGTTTAGAGACTTCACACTTGTGATACCCCAAATATATCTGAGATCACACAACCTGGACACAGACCCCTAACAGCTTATAAACCTCACATCCTGGCTTTAAGTCCCCAAACAGCTCAGAATCTTCACACTGTAAGCACAATCCTCCAAATGATTCAGAAATATCATACCCTGGACTCAGACCTCAGAACCATTCATGGAACTTACCCTTTGTACTCATATCTAGAATTGACAGAGATCAAACAGCCTAGAAACCTCACATTTTGTGCAAAGTCTGCCACAAACAGCAGAGACCTCATAACGGACAGAGACCCATAGCAGCAGAGGGACCTTACATTGTGGACACAGGCTCTCAGAGAACTTTTTAAAAATATATTTTTTATTGATTTCCAGAGAGGAAGGGAAGGGGAGAGAGAGAAAAACATCAATGATGAGAGAATCATTGATCAGCTGCCTCCTGCATGCCCCCTTTTAGGGATCGAGCCCTCAACGTGGGCATGTGCCCTTGATTGAAATTGAACCCTGGACTCTATAGTCTGCAGGCAGATGCTCTATCCGCTGAGCCAGACCAGCTAGGGCTTCAGAGAACTTCTAACCTGGGAGATACAAAAAGAGCTCAGAGGCAGCACATTTGGCTGCGTAGCCCCCACAGCTCAAGTACTTCACATTATGGGACAGAAACTTTCAGGGAGTTCATTAACCTCACAATCTGCAAAGCAGACCCACAGGTTTTCCAGAGGCCCCACACGTTAGACAATGCCAAAGTGCTCGGAGTTAACACAACTTGCACCCTAGGACACATCCCCACACAGCTCACATACATAACCACCTGTACACAGACACCCCCCCCCCCCCCGCAAACACCTGAGAGACATCACACTGGTAACAGAACCCCAAACCACTCAGAGACCTCAGACTCTGGAACTGAGATTCCCTCAATAGGAACTACTGTGCCCTTGGAAACACAGCCCAACAGTTAGGGACCTCACCACCAAGGGATACGGAGATCAGAGATCTCACACTCAGGGACACACCTCAGAAGTCTGAAACAGCAGACATCAAAACTCAGGAAACAGATTCTGAAACTGCTCTGAAAAATCACACCGAGGACAAAAGTCACAACATCATAGAGAACTCATTCCCTCCCTAGGATATGGGCTCAAAAGTGTTCACACCCTGAGCACAGACACTCAAACACATCAGAGTCCTCATCTGAGGGTTATGGGCCCTCAGACCTGAAAAAAGAGACTTCTAAATAGTTCAGAGACACCATACTCTGCACAGACACCACCACAGCATTGAGAGATTTTATACACAAAATAAAGGCTTTCAGCTCAGAAAAACTAACTGGGGCATATGTGCACATACACACACACACACACACACACACACACACACACACACCACTGAAAGCTCACAGACCGTACCCTGGAACAAACCCCTAATGAGTCACACCCTGGGACAGACCTCCCAAGATGAAGAGGTTTCATACCTGAAACTATATCCCGAACAGGTCAAGGAGCTCTTGAACCAAAAGAGCTCAGGGACCATGTATTGTAGGACAGTCACCCAAACAGCTCAGTGAACTCACCCCTGGAAAGTAGACCAGAAAAAGCTCAGAACTCTTGAATCCATAATTCAGAGAATTAATATGCTGGATACAGAACATCAAATCATTCAGAGACCTCAAATTGTGGGACATACACAACCAAACAGGTCAGGGACCTCACACCCTGAGACATACACACAAAAACAGCTCAGAGAATTCAAATTCTAAGAAATAAATGCTCCCAAAGAGTAGACCCCACACCCTGTGACATATGCACAAAAATAACCACATGAACTGAGCTTTATACCCAGAAATATTTCAGAGAAATAGCATTCAGGGACATACACCCACACACAGATCAGAGCACTCACATCCTGGGAAATGAACCAAATGCGTCAGGTAGCTCACACATTGAGACCTATACCCACAAAGAGACCAGAGACTCAAATCATGGGGCATAAACTCAAAACACCTCAGAGACCTCACATGCTAGATCAAAGGAAAATAGGTGGCAACCTGGGACACACAGCCATAGACAGACCAGAGACCACATACTGTTGACAAACATACAAGGACAGACTGTCACACCTGAGACAAACAACCATAAGAAATACCTCACATCCTGATGGACACCCACAAACAAATCTGACACCCTGGGCCACGGACCCTCAAATGGATCAGACTAAACACCTGTGGACATACACCCACAGACAGTAGAGCTTGCAAGTTGGAAAGACACACAGAACTAGATGAAAGACGTCTCATCCGGGGACATAAACCCAAAAAGAAGTAAGAGAACTCAGGTCTTAGCACACAACACCCATAATTACAACAGAGACTCCTATCTTAAGGCACGCCTGCAAAACATCAGAGCACACCCCATGGAATGTACACCCACAAAGAGGTCAGATACTGCCCACCCTTTGACGTACAGCAAAATAAATCAGAGATGCATATTCTAGGAAATACACTTCAAAATCCTGGGAAATACATTCACAAAGAGATTAGAGACCTTAAACCCTGGGATATATGCCCACAAACAGATCATAAACTACATACCCTGAGAAACATACCCACAAACAGCTGGGGATTTCACATCCTGGAACTAACAGCAAGAAGCAAACCAGAGACCTCAAAAGCTTGATAATATACACGAAGAGGTTAGAGTTATCACATCTTGGGACATATAGTTTACAGACTTCAAGATGTTTACAGACTTCACATGCTGGGAAATATGCACAGAAACAGATCAGAAACCTCACATCCTAGAACACACCCTCAAACAGATCACAGACATAAAATCCTGGAAAACACAACCCATAAACCATTCATAAACACTGCATCCTGGAGCAAACAACGGCAAACAAATCAGAGACCTCATATCTGGGAACTACCCACAAAGAGAATACAGATAACAGATCCTGAGGCACACACCCAGAAATATGTCAGATAAAATCCTGGGAAGACAGCCATAAACAGATCAGAGAGGCCCACCGACAAAACACAGAGTGGAGAGAGACACATTCTGGAATGCATACCACAAACAGCTCAGAAAAATCCCATATGTTGGAAAATACAACCACAAACCCCTTAGAGACTTCACATCCTTGGACATACACCAACAGGTCAGACACCTCAAAAACCTACAAATCAGACATGGAAACATCAGCCCTCATATAGGGGAATCCACCCAAAAACACATTAGAGGGCTCACGTACTGAGATATACACTGACAAAACGATTAGTGACCTTGCCACCTGGACGTGCACCCACACACAGGTCAGAGACCTCCATCCAACAACATACATGAACAAATGGCTCAGAGACACCATCCTGGATCATACAAAACAAACAGATCAGAGACTTCAAATCCCGCAACATACACCCACAATCAAGTCTGACACTCCACATGCTGAAAAATACACCAGGTGGTAGACAAAGTCCACAAAGAGATCAGAGGATCCAGCATTTTAGCTTCAAATCTCTCTCTGACCTCTGCTTCTGCCATCCCATCAATTTTTGTGACTCTACTTCACTCATCACATGCCCCTCCTTGTCTTGACATACATAGTCACTTAGTCTTCTCTGATCTTGAAGTTTCGGCCTTCCTCCTGTAATGACCCTTGTGATTACAAGTGGGACCTCCTAGATCAGGAGTGGGGGACCTTTTTTCTGCCAAGGGCCATTTGGATATTTATAACATCATTTGTGGGCCATACAAAATTATCATCTTAAAAATTAACCTGCTAGCCCTAGCTGGTTTGGCTCAGTGGATAGAGCATTGGCCTGTGGACCAAAGGGTCCCAGGTTCGATTCTGGTCAAGGGCATGTACCTTGGTTGCAGGCACCTCCCCGGACATGACGGGCTCATGCAGGAGGCAATCAATTGATGTGTTTCTCTCACATCAATGTTTCTCCCTGTCTTTCCCTCTCTCTTCCACTCTCTCTAAAAATCAATGGAAAAATATCCTCAGGTGAGGATTAATAACAACAAAAGATATTGACCTGCTATGTTTGGTCAAACATTTAATTAACTCACCCCTAATGTCTTGGCAGGGCCAGACCAAATGATTTCTCGGGTCTTATATGGCCTCGGCCCGGATGTTCCCCACCCCTGTCCTAGATAATCCAGGATAACCGCCCATCTCAGGATGCTTGCCTACTATGTATCTGCCAAGTCCCCTTTTCCAGGTAAGACAACATATTAACAAGTTCCAAGAATGCGGTGAGGACATATTTGGTGATCCATTATTTGAGCAAAAACAACACACATACACACAAAAAATAAACATCACATCCTGGGACATACATCCATGAAGTGCTCAAGGACTTCACGTCTGGAGTCATACACCTCCCAAGAGATCAGAGACCTTCCACCCTGAGACATACATACAGAACATGAGAAAACCATTCTGGGACATTTACCAAAGAATTCTTAGAGCCCTCACACTCCGGGAATTAAACCCACAAAGACATAAGAGAACTCACTCTCTGGGACATATACCCCACTAAGAGACTGGAGATCCACATTCTAAGACCCCCCAAACAGACTACATCTTTGACTTTGGGACATATTCACACAGAGCAAGAAAAAGCGCACATTTTCTGACATACACACAAACAGATCTCACAGACTGGGACATATAACCACATAGAGAACAGACCTCCTCTCTTTTACAAACATACCCAAGGAGAATGCACACTCATATATGTGAAATACAAACATAACCAGATCAAAGATCTGATCTGAGAAATACAACCCAAACCACACCAGATACCTCCAATCCTGTAGCATGAACCAACAAAGAAGTTACAACCCTCACATGCTGGTAAATGCAGCAGATAAATACAGATACCTGAAATCTTGGGGTGTACAGACTCAGGGAGATCAGACAGCTCAGATCCTGGATATACACTCACGAACAGAGATCCTCCCAGAAACAACATGCACGGAAATGCACCCAGAAACATATCACAGAGCTGTCAATGTGGGACATGCACCCACAAACAGATCAGAGGCCTCACATCCTGAAACATACACCCAGAACCAGCTCAGAAATCTCACATCCCAGACACATATATATATACACATATATACATATATACACATACACACCTTAGCACAGCGGTTCTCAACCTGTGGGTCGCGACCCCTTTGGCGGTCGAACGACCCTTTCACAGGGATCGCCTAAGACCATCCTGCATATCAGATATTTACATGACGATTCATCACAGTAGCAACATTACAGTTGTGAAGTAGCAACGAAAATAATTTTATGGTTGGGTCACAACATGAGGAACTGTATTTAAAGGGCCTGAAGTTGAGAACCACTGCCTTAGCAGATAAGAATTTCACTTCATGGCATATATCCCAGCAAACAAGTGAATGCTTGTGCCCTGGCTGGCATGGATCAGTGGTTAGAGCACCAGCCTGTGTACCAGAGGGTCTCGGGTTCGACTTCCAATCAAGGGTACATACCTGGGTTGCAGGTTTGATCCCTGGCCCCAGTAGGGGTGCATGTAGGATGTGTCTCTCTCACATTGATCTCTCTCTCTCTCTCTCTCTCTCTCTCTCTCTCTCCTTCCTCCCCCCCTCCTTTCCGCTCTCTCTAAAAATCAATGGGAAAAATTTCCTTGGGTGAGGATTAACAACAAAACAAAAAATGCTTGCAAATATCTATATAAGATATCAGATCCGACAACCTGGAACATATACCCACATACAGCTCAGACCTCACACTCTGGGATATACAGTCACACAATATGAGAGACCTCACACCTAGGACATGCATTGAGAAACAAATCAGGGCACTCAGCTCCTAGGAAAACACCTGAAACAAAAAGATCAGACTCTTCACATTATCAGACAAGTGCCCACAAGCAGATGAGGAGATTCCTACCATGGGACATACACCCTGCTTCACTCACCAGAAAACATGTCTCATGAATACCACAGGACAGACACAAACAAACAGGACAGGAAGCCTCACTTCCTGGGATATAAACTCAGAAATGGATCAGAGATTTCAAGCAAAGGGAATATTCCCACAAAGAGCTCAGAATCCTTTCACCCTGAACATACATACCTCAGCAGTTCAGAGAACTCATGTCTTGGGACCTGTACACAAAATCAGATCAGAGACCTCCCCTCCTAGCACATACACCCGCAAATAGCTGGGCTCGCAAATTCTGTGCAACACACCATCAAAGAGATCAGAGACTTCACACCTGGTTCATACACTTGCAAACATATCTAGGCCTCCCACCATCAGACACACACAAACAAATGTGGAGTTCACCCTGGATATGCAACAATATTCAGAGACATCACAACCTGGGACACTGTCTTCCTTCCTTCCTTTTTAGAAAAGAAGACCATACTTATTCCATTTCTTGAAGGAGCAGACCTTTTATCTCCTCAGGGCTCTGGACTTGCTGCTGTAACAAATCACCACCATTTTATTGTCATAAAACAACACAAATTTATTATCTTATATTTCTGTAGGTCGGAAGACTGACAAGGAGTCTTACAAGGGTAAAAGTCAAGCTCTCTCTTGGGTCCTCGTTTCCAAGATGACCAAGAAAAGAAGGAATAATGGTCATGCCAAAAAAGGCTGTGGTTATGTGCAGCCTATTCATTGCACCAACTGCACCTGATGTGTGCCCAAGGATAAGGCCATTACGAAGTTCGTCATTCAAAACATAGTAGAGGCCACAGCCATTAGGGACATCTCCAAAGCAAGGGTCTTCAACGTCTATGTGCTCCCCAAGCTGTATGTGAAAGTACATGACTGTGTGAGCTGTGCCATTCACAACAAGGTAGTAAGGAATCGCTCTCGTGAAGCCCGGAAGGACCAGACACCCCAACCGGATTCAGACCTACGGGTGCTGCCCCACCACTTCTACCAAAGCCCATGCAAGGAGGTAAGTCCTTGAGGACTGAAGAAAAGTTCTCTGGGGGAAAAATAAATGGAAATTGTACTTTAAAAAAAAGTCATGCCCTAGCTGGTTTGGCTCAGTGGATGGAGCGTCAGCCTGCGGACTCAAGGGTCCCAGGTTTGATTCCGGTCAAGGGCATGTACCTTGGTTGCGGGCACATCCCCGGTAAGGAGTGTGCAGGAGGCAGCTGATCGATGTTTCTCTCTCATCGATGTTTCTATCTATCCCTCTCTATCCCTCTCCCTTTCTCTCTGTAAAAAATCAATAAAATATATTTTAAAAAAATAAAGAAATAAAAATTAAGAAAAGTCATGGTGTCATGTCAACAAAGTTGACTTCCTTCTGGAGTTCCTAGGAGAGAATCCAGTTCGTATAGGACACCTGCACTCCTGAGCTCATGGCCCCTTCCTCCACCTTTGAAATTAGTATTTCATCTTCTAATCTCTTTCTGTATCCATCTATCTCTACCTCTATATCTGCTTATATCATTACATCACCTTTTCTTTTTTTAACATATTTTTATTGATTTCAGAGAGGAAGGGAGAGGGAGAGAGAGAAACATCATTGATGAGAGAAAATCATTGATCCTCTGCCTCCCGCATGCCCCCCTCCCCCGAACAGGGAAGAAGCCCACAACCCAGGTATATGCCTTGATGGGGAACCAAACCGTGACCTCCTGGTCCATGGGTCAATGCTCAACCACTAAGCCACGCTGACAGGGCTCACATCACCTTTTCTTTTTCTTTTTTAATTATATATATATATTTTTTTAAAAATATATTTTATTGATTTTTTACGGAGAGGAAGGGAGAGGGACAGAGAGTTAGAAACATCGATGAAAGAGAAACATCGATGAGCTGCCTCCTGCACACTCCCCACTGGGGATGTGCCCTCAACCAAGGTACATGTCCTTGACCGGAATCGAACCTGGGACCCTTGAGTCCACAGGCTGATGCTCTAATCACTGAGCAAAACTGGCTAGGGCTTACATAACCTTTTCTAACACTACATCATGTTCTCTGACTCTTTCTCCCCCATATAAGGACACTTGGGATGATACTGGGCCCACTTAGATAATATAGGAGAATTTCCTAATCTCAAGATGTTTTACTTAATCATGTCTGCAAAGTCTCTTTTTCCATGTAAATTAACATAATCATATGTTCCAGGGATTAGGAAGTAGACACGTTTGGGGTGCTATTATTCAGTCACCAGAGACATACATGCACGAACTGCTCACAGACCTCACATTCTGAGTCATATACTTTCAAATACAGGGTGTCCCAAAAATGAATAATTATGAAGGCAGTGCTTATTAAAATACATTTCATTTTCAAAATGGAGCTATCAGCTATTAAAGTGTGTATACATTTTTGGGGGGACGAACACTTCCCGCCTGCTAATATAAATTCAAAAAGAACAGACACACACACATTTTAGGACATATATAGAAAAAAAGTCCTCAATCACTTGGAATTATACTCACAAAAACATAAGAGAACCCACCATCTGGGAAATATACACATAAATTGCAAAGTGAAATACAGTTTAGACATAAACCCACAAACACATACCTCACAAACATGGACATGTAACAGCAAACTGAATAGACCTTACACCCTTGATAAACCCACACAAAGATATCAGACACATACAGGTCAGAGACCTCACAACCTGAGATAGATAGATACCTACAAACAAATCAGAGATCTCAAATCCAGCAATATACATCCACAATCAAGTCAGAGACCTCATATTCTAAGAAAAAGAGCCAGAAACTAATCAGAGGCCTGAAATCTTGCAACAGGCACTCATTAAAAGATCAGAGAGTTTGTATTCTGGGATATACTCCCAAACAGGCTAAAGGTTTCAAACCAAGGGAAATGGAACACAAACCCAGAAAGACCTTGCAGGCCTTACACAATCACACACACACACACACACACACACACACACACACACCAAAAAATGAGACCTAACACCCAGGTTCATACAACCACAAACATATCAGAGAACTTATATTCTTGGCATACACCCATGAAAGACACCTCATACACTGATAATTATAGTGACAAGCAGATCAAATCCTGGGCCTATATGCACAAACGGATCAGACACCTCACACGCTGGGACATACACCCGTGAACATATCAGAGATCTTCCATTCTGATGAACATACAAACAGATCAAAGGCCTCACAACTGGGACATACACAAAGAGATCAGAGACCTCACATCCTGGGACACACTTGCAGAAACTACCCTAAAATTTTAGGACATACAGCCACAGATACCATGCAGACATTACACCTGGGAATTATAACCACAAAGAGATGAAAGACCTCAAACTCTTGCTACAGCTATGAAAAGATCAGACACACAGAGACTTATTACTGGGAAGCACACCCAGAAACAGATCAGAGACCTCATACTCTGGGAAGTATATGCACAAACAGGCCTTGACATACAGCAATGAAGACAGATACTAGTATCATAGTAGTATACAGCAACAAATGGACCAGAGATCTCACACCCACAAACAGAGCAGAAACTTCACATCCTGGACACACATACACACACACAAACGGATCAGAGAACTCGCATCCTGGAATATATACCCACCACCAAATCAGAAATCTCTCATCCTGGAGAACAAACACCCAAACAGATCAGAGACCTCATAATCTCAGATACTACTCAAAGAGCTGAGATACCTCACACCTGGTACATGCATCCATGAACAGAGACCTCATATACTGCAACTTACAGCCACAAGCATGTCAGGGACCCCACACTTTGGGGACATATACCCACAAAAAGCTCCCACAAAAAGCTCAGGAACCTTACATCCTGGGATACACACCCATAAACAGTTCAGAGAGATGATACCCTGGGACACAGATTCCCCCATCCTCAAAATCATTAAAGCAATATCTGGACATAGACTCTCAAACCCCACAGAAACTTCCTCTCTAAGGGACTCAGTGGCCCAAACTGCTCAGACACCTAACAGCCTGGATGCAGACTCTGGTCACCTCAGTGATGTCTGGGACTTAGAAATCCATACAATTCACAGAAGGAACAAAACTCCTACAGGGTTCTCCAAAGAGTTCATGGCTGTGAAACCTGAGACAAAGACTTCTAAACAACTCAATGCCCCCGCACCCAGAACACAGACTGCCAGAGATCTGAGACTTCAAAGCCTGGCCTCAAGGACAAAGTCTCTTAGAGACATCAGACCCTGGGATTAAGAATCCCAAATAGTTATGATCACATTCTGGACATGAACAGAGAACAGCCCAGAATTCCCATACTTGGGGACATAGAACCCCAGTTAAAATATCTAAAAACCTGGAGATCTAAAAATGTGAACCAGCTCTAGTAAGTATGGCTCAGTTGGTTAGAGTGTTGTCCGGTGCACCTAAGGGTTGCAGGTTCTTAGGTTCAATTCCCAATCAGGGCACATGCCCAGTTTCCATCCACCAGTTGGGGTGCATCCTGGGTGGGAGGTGGGATAGGAGACCCATGGATATTTCTCTTGAGTCAATGTTTTTTTCTCTCTCTCTCCCTCTCCTTTCCTCTCTCCCTTTACAATCAATAAAAATATGTTGCCCAGCTGGTGTGGGTCAGTGGTTGAGCACTGACCTATGAACCAGGAGTTCACGGTTCAATTCCCGGTCAGGGCACATACCCAGGTTGCAGGCTCGATCCCCAGTAGAGGGTGTGCCGGAAGCAGCTGATCAATTTCACTCTCATCATTGATGTTTCTATCTCTCTCTCCCACTCTGAATCAGTAAAAAAATATTTTTAAAAAATGTCCTCCAGTGAGGATTAAAAAAATCCTATATAATAAAAGCCGAATATGCTAAGTGTTCGGTCCTCTGGTCATCCATTCAACCAATCAAAGCATAATATGCTAATGATATGCTAAGGCCGCTCAACCGCTCACTATGATGTGCACTTACCACCAGGGGGCAGACGCTCCGACCAGTAGGTTAGCTTGCTGCTGGTGTCTGGCAGATCGGGACTTAGCTAGATGGGCCGGACACACCCTGGAGCCCTCCCACAGTCCCTCTCCGGCTGGCCAACCTCCCACATTCCTCCCCAGCCCTGATCGTGCACTGGTGGGGTCCCTTGGCCTGGCCTGTACCCTCTTACAATCTGGGATCTCTTAGGGCAGCGGTTCTCAACCTGTGGGTCATGACCCCTTTGGCGGTTGAACGACTCTTTCACAGGGGTTGCCTAAGACCATCTTGCATACCAGATATTTACATTATGATTCATAATAGTAGCAACATTACAGTTATAAAGTAGCAACGAAAATAATTTTATGGTTGTGTCACAACATGAGGAACTGTATTTAAAGGGCCAGAAGGTTGAGAACCACTGCATTAGGGCATGTCAGAGAGCCAGTTTCAGCCTGATCCTGCAGGCCAGGTCGAGGGATCCCACTGGTGCACGAATTCGTGCACCGGGCCTCTAGTAATTAATAAAACAGTGAGACAGAGTGCCCAAAATACCCCTATATGGATACAGGTCACAAAAAGCTCAGAAATATCAAACCCTGGACAGAGACTCACAAAGACCCTGGAACACCACAAATTACCCTAAAAGGGAGCAGCTTAGTGCTGGCTTTTGGCTGGGATGCATCAGTTCTGTGGTCCATGGATCTCTCCATGGGCTGCTTGAGTGTCCTCATAATTTGTAAAGGGTGTCGCAAGATTTGAATTAATTGGTGCTCACTATCGGGACATGATAATCCAGTTTTTTGTGCCTAAATTGCAAGATATGGATGTGGACGACATGTGGTTTCAACAAGATGGTGCCACATGCCATACAGCCCGAGAAACAATTCAATTACTGCATGAGTCATTTCCTGGTCATGTAATTTCCCGTTTTGGTGATCAGAATTGGCCGCCCAGATCATGCAATTTAACGCCATTGGACTTTTTTCTTTGGGGTTTTTTGAAGTCTAAGGTTTATGCCAACAAGCCCACGACCACCCACGCCTTGAAGGAGGAAATTGAGCGCTGTATCAACGAAATTCAGCCACATTTATGCAAAACGGTCATGGAAAATTTCAACAAAAGAGTGCGTATGTGCCAGCAAAGCCGTGGAGGCCATTTACCCGATATGCTATTCCATACATAACCCTATATTGTATACTTTATGAATCAATAAAAAATTTACAATTTTTAATTATAAACCTGTGTTTTCTATCAAAATTACTTCTTGCGTGAATTTTGGGATACCCTTTTTATGGTGGCTGGCTTCCAATAGAGCGAGTGATCAAGATAGAGCAAGGTGGAAGCCCAATTCCTTTTAAACTTCCCTCTAAGTAGCACTTTGCTGCATCTCACAAATTTTCATTTTGTTCAAAGTATTTTTAAATTTATCTTAAGGCTCCTTTGACTCATTGAGCCTCTGCACCCTCCCCTAAAGCCTTCCTCTAGAGCTCAGGCCCTGCTTCTTGCATAAATGTACAAACCTGTATCTCTTATAACCAGATTCACGTTTTCACAAGAGGAACAGTTTTTTCTTTCTTTCTTCCTTTTTTTTTTTTTTAATTCTCGCCCATGGATATTTTCCCACTGATTTATAGAGAGAGTGGAAGGGAGGGAGAAGAAGGGAGAGATAGAAACATCGACGTGAGAGAGACACATCAATTGGTTGCCTTCTGCACAAGCCCCTACTGAGGCTGGGGAACCTGCAACCGAGGTACATGCCCTTGACCAGGAATCAAACCTGAGAGCCTTCAGTCTGCAGGTGGAGGCTCTAATCACTAAGCAAAACTGGCCAAGACTTCTTTTTTTAAAATCATCACCTGAGGATATGTTTTATTGATTTTTAGAGAGGGGGGAAGGAGAGAGAGAGAGAAACATTGATAGGTTGCCTCCCATACATGCCCCTACTGAGGATCGAACCCACAACCCAGGTATGTGCCCTGACTGGGAATTGAGCCTGTAACCTTTTGTGTATAGGACGATGCTTCAACTGACCCAGCCAGAGCAGAAGAATGCTTTTTCTCACTGTGCATCCCTGCCTTATGATGCACAGCCTGTTATGAATGTTCTTGAGAGAACAGCTGAAGTAATTGTGGGTTTACTAGAGGTGGAGACCCAGTTCTGGAGAGTTTTTACTCTTTCATGAATCCAAAACACATTTATGTAAAATGATATGTCCACGTTACTCATAAGTTTCAACTGAGACAGTCTCAGACACAAACTGGCCCTGGCCAGAGATGGCATTTACCTGGTTCATGTCTTCTCCCCCAGCCCTGAATTCTTTTAGAAGGAATGTGTGATTAAGGGGAAGGGGCTGAAATTAGGGGAGTATAGGTATGTGGGTTGTATATTGTCCTGACTCAGAGCAGTCTTATAAAACTTCAGCAGGTCAAGTTAAGGCTTAGAAAGATGATCCAAAAAGCTAGACTCTGCCTGGCTGGTGTGGCTCAGTGGTTGAGCATCAACCTATGAACCAGGAGGTCATAGTCTGATTCTTGGTCAAGGGACATGCCTGGATTGCGGGCTCGATCCTCAGTGTGGGGGGTGCAGGAGGCAGCCAATCAATGATTCTCGTCATTGATGTTTCTTTCTCTCTCCCTCTCTCTTCGTCTCTGAAATCAATAAAAATATTTAATTTAAAAAACCCAAAAGCTAGACTCTCCTACCATTAAACCAGGAATTGGGGGTTCCAGGCTCTGAAATAGGGTCTACCAGGCTCCAAACCTCACCTGCACTAGGTGTGAACTGGTAGTACTGGGTGTGAATGAGGTCTGAGGAGAGATGGACTCAAATGTTCATTTAAGCAATGTCCATCCTGAGACACAGGGTTCCCACTCCAGGGTTGGTGTCAGGAGACACAAGCACCTCCCTACACAGTCTCCACGAATGTTGTCAAGGGAGATTGTGACTTCCAAAACAAAGGGCATGACAGAGATTCTTAAGTAGGTTGCTACGTACTATTAAACTTCATGGTCTAAACAAGGAAGCCAGGGTTGCTATGATTCCTGTGGAGGAGTTCATAGCCAATCATGTGACTCCCACTTCTCACTGCCTTTCTGAACATGCATATGGCCAGGAGCTGCCCTGTCTCATTAACTCTTCATTCCCACCCCTCATGCTCTCCTTGTGTATGTGACCTAGGAAGGGCTGTTTCATCTCAATGTCACCCTGGCTAGTGTGGCTCAGTTAGCTGGGCGTGGTCCGGTGCACCAATTCTCTGTTGGGGCACGTGCCCAGGTTTTAGGTTTGATCCCCAGTAGGCACCGTGCAGGAGGCAGCCGATTGATGTTTCGCTCTCACATCAGTGTTGTTGTTGTTTTCTCTCTCTCTCCCCCTCTCTCCCTTCCTCTCCCTCTAAAAAACAATTTTAAAAAACCTTGAATACATCTTGCCAACAAGCTCAGAAAACATTATTAAGCCCCTTTGATAGAGAAATGACAACAAAACAAAAATGAAATTCAACTTTAAGAAAAAAACAAAAAACCTGTACATCCAGGGACAAGGACCCCCAAATAGCTTAGAGACTTCACACCCTGGGAGAGAACCACAAACATCTGGAAGACCTACACCTCTGTGACACAGACCCCCAAACAGCTGAGAGACTTCACAGTTTGTCATACCCTGAACTGAGATTCCAAAACAAGTCTGAGACTTCACATCCTGGACACAGTCCTCCAAACTGCATCCAATGTGTTAACTACCTTAGGAGTTGACTGACTTGAGAACCACTGTCCTCCTAGTAATCTATACTCAGCCCAACACCTTCCCTGCCTGATGCTTAAAATCCCATCACTAAAAAGTTTACTCCTTTGAGTTTAGTCTTGCTCCTTCCTCTAGCAAAATTCTTTTAATTGCCACCCACCTTTCCATCTCAAAGCATGAAAACATGCATTTTTAGCATTTATGTCCCACCCTCACCCTGCTCCTCCACACACACACACACACACACACACACACACACACACACACACACCTCCACACACCCCTAGCCCAGAGGGGACAGGACACCTCCAAATCACCTTCTCCGAGGGAAGGTGGGTATGGCTTGGAGGAGGATCATGAGATCATCTTGAACCTTCTGTGCAGGACTCAGAGCTACAGACCGCCTAAAGTACAGATGTCAGGAACCCTGGAGAAGAATTGTTCCCAGTGCTGTTGTGAATGGTCAGGGGTTCCAAAAACTAGTATAATGGGATGCAATAAGCATTGCTTTAAAAAGAACAGGTAGAAGAGAATAGAAAAGATTACCCGACACATTCTGTGCCAGCCAATAATGCCAGCTTCTTTTACAGGTGCGTAAACTGAAGTTCCTATACAGGATTCGAACCTGTGACCTCCAATAGCCAAAGCCCTGACTCTGCAATCCCGAACGCCAGCCCAGGAACCACAGCGTCTGCGCCAAGCCGGCAGCCAATAACAATGCATAGCCAGAGGACCCGACTCACCACCCGAAAGTGATTCGTAAACCCTTGCTACCCTGGAAGAGCTTGGGGTCGGTTATCTCGCGGTGACCAATCAGAGATCAGGGAAGGATTTAATCTGGCCCTAGCCCCACCCATCTCCGCCGTTGATTCGAATATGCACAGCCAATTGGGCGGGACTAGACTTAAGATCATGGCGTTGGCGGCTTCCGGATAGGTAGAGGCTTTTGAGCCAGGGTGGAGTGTGTCAGGGCAGCGCCATTCTCTTCTTTGTCTGGGGTGGGGCCCGATCCACGCATGGGATCAGGAGACCTTTCGTGTACCTACATATAAAGTAGTTTCTTCCAAAATACACGATCCCCCTACCCCCGTGGTACCTCCCGAAGCGGACTGTTCCATGTCCGCATAGCGATAGGGTGTGTCTTGGAGCTGCCCTGTCTCATTAACTCTTCATTTCCACCCCTCACACTCTCCTTGTGTATGCGACCTACGAAGGACTGTTTCATGTCAACGTCCCAGGAATGGCTCAGTCTTCGTTTCACCCCAACACAACTAAACAGACTCATGTCTTCCCCACCCACGTTTCATCCCTGTCTCCCCTCCACATGTCCCCCAGTGGACCATCCCATCCCTTTACCCCATGATCATTAAGAGCCTAGTAAAGGTGTCCCACCCCCTGCTGCAGAGCCTTGGGCTATACACAGGCATTCATCCCCCTGGTGCCACCGACAGAAGTGGGAATTTGTGTGGCAGCAACTATCAAAAAAAAATAATAATAATTGGCACCTCTCCCCACTAGAATGACAATACCACCTGGGTGTGTGTGGATTTCCAGTCCCGCCCCCCCCCCCCCCCCCCCGTTTTCAACAGCCCTGCACACAATAGTTGCTAAAAAGGGACTTTGTTGAATAAATGACTCCTTTGAACGGACAATTCCACTTCTAAAATATGTGTTCTAAGGAAACACACATGAACAGGTCTGTGTGCACAAGCATGGGAGGAGCAAACACGTAGGAGGAAAAGTGTTAATGAAAATAGGTGGTTCATGCTATACCATGGAGAACTGGCTGACAGTGAGACAGAATGAGGCGTCCCCACAGGAAACACACCCCAGATGGCTCAGGGATGCCACATCACTGGACATACAGCACAAAGAGCTTGGACACGGTGACCACAGACCACAAAAGGGCCTGCAGACCTCACACTCTGGCCACAGGCTGGCAGAAAGCTCCTAGAACTCACATAATGAGATGTCGGTAATCTGTTATTTTACACATCTCTTCCTCTGGTCACATACTCCTACAAACATCTCAGAGCTCTCACACCTTGGAACTCCAACAACACACCTCAGGGACTTTCCACACTGGGCCACAAACTCCAAACAGCTCACATTCCGCATGCCATGGACACAGAGCCCAAAACAGCCCAGAGACCTCAGCACCTGGGATATATATTAAAAATCTTGGCAAATACTTCAGACTTTTTTGAAATCCTTAACCGAGGATATATTTTTTCCATTGGTTTTTAGAGAGAGTGGAAGGAAGGGAGGGCGAGGGAAACATCAATGCGAGACAGACACATTGATTGGTTGCCTCCCACATGGGCTCCTGGGTCTGGGATTGAACCTGCAATCCAGGCATGTGCCCTTAACTGGGAATATGCTCTAACCATTTGAACACACAGGCCAGGGCAGACACACTCGACATAAACCACAAAACAATTCAGTGGTCTAGACACAAACATAATGGTGACACACGTGTGCTGGTTGGAGGGACTGTCTCAAAGACATGCTGTTAGTGGATTTATTTGAACAAACGATTCAAATTGAGCATCACCCAGAAGTGGGTAGGAGCATTTCATGACAGAAGCTGGGGCAAGGCTTTTTTAAAAATATATTTTTTAATTTTTTAATATATATTTTTATTGATTTCAGAGAGGAAGAGAGAGAAACATCAGTGATGAAAGAGAATCATTGATCAGCTGCCTCCTGCACGCCCCACACTGAGGATGGAGACCACAACCTGGGCATGTGCCCTGACTGGGAATGGAACCGTGACCTCCTGGTTCATAGGTCGATGCTCAATCCACTGAGCCAAACCAGCTAGGGCTAAAATATATTTTATTGATTTCAGAGAGCAAAGGAGAGGGAGGGAGACAAACATCAATGATGAGCGAGAATCATTGATCAGCTGCCTCCTGCATGCCCCACACTGAGAATCAAGACCACAACCCAGGCATGTGCCCTGACTGGGAATGGAACCGTGACCTCCTGGTTCTTAGGTCGATGCTCAGTCACTGAGCCGTACCAGCTGGGCATGGGGCAAGGCTTTTATAGAGCAGATGTGGAAGCAAAACGAGGTGATCATTTGACTGGTTAGGACTTAAGGCTGCCTTATTTGGGAAGGCCTAGTTGGCTGTTTGTCATTGGTTTTTCATTAATTTTGATTTCTTGGATACAAATGCATTGACTCTGGCTTAGTTTTCAGTTTGCTTATGCAGGATAGCAAGGCATCAGAGCCACCTCAGTCTAATGGCCCCCTTCTAACTACTTTAACAGGTGGTATTTGAACTTTTCCTTCTTCGTTCCTGGTCTCCAATACACGCCTCCAGCATCACTTTCTCCCCAGTCTGTGTGACGTCATGAGCATGTACAACCGTGTGAAGCCAGAAATGTCCCCATCCCAGTGTGTGATCCTAGGAGTAGCCAAACCCTGATCTGTGTCACACCAGCAGTGTCCACGACCCAGGCCATATGATCAGGAGTGTTCAAACCACCATGTGAGTGACGCCAGGAGTGTTGACTTCCCAGTCTGTGTGACCACATAAGTGTCCAAATACCCATTTGTGTGACCCCAGGGCCACCCACACCACAGTCTCTGATCTCAGCAGTGTCCACTTCCAAGTCTATATGGAGGAGTGTCCATCAGCTACTCTGTGTGACCATAGGAGTGACCTTGCCTTAATGTCTGACCCCAGGGGTGGTAACTCATCATTTCTTTGACCACAAGAATGTCCACTCTCCTTTCACTGAGATCACAGGTATGTCCACAACACAGTCTATGTGACCATTGGACATCCACCTCAGTCACTCTGACCCCAAGAGCGTCCTCTCCTCTGTGCAACACCATGGATACTCACACCCCAGTCTGTGTGACATGAGGAAATGTCCAGTCTACAACACATGTGATTCAGGAGTGTCCAATCCTCAGTGTGTTTAACTTCAAGAGTCTCAAACTCCCTCTGGAGACTCCAGGAATGTTGACTTTCCAGTTTGTGTGACCCTTGGAGTGTTCACATCCCTTTCTGAGTGACCTCATGTCTATCCATACTCTAGCCTGAGTGACTCCAGGAGTGTCCAACCCCCCAGCTTTGTGACTCCATGTCTGTGCACACCCATTCTCTGTGACCTCACAGTTGCCCACACCTTAGGTGGTCTGAGCCCAGAAGGGCCCACATCCCAGTCTGAATGACCCCAAGAGGCTCCACACTCCAATCTGTGCTACTTCATGGGCATCCACAACCCAGGGGCATCTACAACCCAGGCTATCTGACCCCTTGGATGTCCACAACCCAGTATGTGTAATCCTATGAATGTCCGCAAACCTGTCTGGGTGACTTGGGAGTGTCCATCTCCTAGTGTGTGACCCCAAATGTGTCCACGTGCAAATCGGTTTGACCCCAGGACTTCCCACACACCAGTTTCTTTGACTCCAGTACTGTTGACATGCTAGCCAAACTGACCCCACTCTGGGTGATCCCAACATTGTATAGTCTCCAGTGTGTGTGATTCCAGGAGTGTCCACTCTCCAGTGTGTGTGACTTCTGGAATGCCCCAAGCCGCATCTGAGTAACCCAAGACTGTCCATACCCCTTTGTGTGTTACCATACATGATATCCACACCCCTGTCTATGTGGCCATAGGAGTGTTCACACCCCATTCAGTGTGACTCCAGGATTACCCACATTCTGTCTCTATGACCTCAAGGGTGTCCACACCCCAGTCCATGTGGCCCTAGGAGTGCCCACACAACAACTGCACAATGGTATGTTCCAAGATAGTAGTGTATTCCTCAGGGCTGCTGCTCCCTACACCCCCTGTGGGTGTGGCCTGGGAGGGGCAGTTCATGCCTAATTCAGTGGATCATTTTGTCCCTAACTCCCTCCAATACCATTAAGTGGTCTCTTCCTATTTCCCTTTACTTTCCCCAGTTGACCATTCAATTTCTATATCCCTCTCCCTAACCACACACACACACACACACACACACACACACACACACACACAATGTGTCCCACATCCCCAAATAGACTGTCCCAGCCCCAGACACTGCAGATCTTGTAGAGAAAAAAAGCCACAGCTGCAGCCTCTTGCTGCAGATCCCACATTGCAGAGAGTAGTGGGGGAGAAACCATTAAGTGTACCACTGATGGGAGTAAAACCTTCCAGGACCTTGTGAAACATCTAAATAAAAATTGAACCTCTTCTCCTCCCCAACCAGAATGTCAGCCTCATGTGGACAGGAACATTTGTCTTTCTTATTCTCTGATGTCTCTCCAGCACCTAGAACAAGGCTCAGTACACAGCACACACACATTCGGTGTTTGTTGAATGAATGAACCCTTCGACCCAACAATTCCACTTCTAACACCCACACACATGCCCAGAGCTGTGCGCACAAGGCTGGTAGGCACAGACAACTGGGAAACCCTTGTAATTGTACATTTGTGGCCAATGACTGTTGCAGAGTAAGATGATGGTGGGAGTTGGTGTTGTACCACAGAGCACCAGCCACATGTGATACAGAAGGACTGGGACCTGTGTTTACCTGTGAGGGTGGAGGTGCCTTCCACAGGACATGCTGTTGACAAGCAAAAGCAGGTGGGAGCTGGTTATGGTGACCGTGTGTGTGTGTGTGTGTGTGTGTGTGTGTGTGTGTGTGTAAGAAAACACTAGAAGCTAATCCCAGTGGTCATTTTTGGAGAGTGAAGCTGGGGATGACATGTGTAGTCCATATATTGATGTATTCCATATACTGATGTATTGTTGGAACCTTTTCAACAAAACTAGGTCCACATATTATTTGTATAACTCTTAAAATTTTTAAAAAATATATTTTTACTTATTTCAGAGAGGAAGGGAGAGGGAGAGAGAGACAGAAACATCAATGATGAGAGAGCATCACTGATCGGCTGCCTCCTACGTGCCCCACACTGGGGAACAAGCCCACAACCTGGGCACCTGGGCATGTACCCTGACCAGGAGTTGAACTATGAACTCCTTGTTCATAGGTTGACACTCAACCACTGAGCCACACCGGCAGGGCTGTATAACTCTTTATAAAGGAAAAGCATATACTCAAAACAATATCCAGAGCACAGAGTGTGTACGGGGTAGGTATCTAGGGTATGTCTAGGAACAAGAATCCCAAACTCACATTCCCCAGGGCCGGACAGGTAACCCACAAGAGCAGGGTAAGGCAAGCGTAATGGGGTTGATGAATGTTCCCTGCCTTTCAGCATTGGAGGGTGAGGGTAGAGTGAGGGAAGGTCGAAGATGAAGAAGACCCCAGAGCTCACACCCTAAAAGAATTCAGGAACATTGCACCCTGAGGCAAAAAACATTTACTATTTTGGAGAACCAGTAAACAGACCCATAATAAGTCATAGTGGTCATACTCTAACTCAGCTCCTAACTTCACACCCTGGACACAGACTTCCAAACAGACCAAAGATCTCACACTATGTGAACATACCCTTAAAGAGACCAGAGGCCTCACACCCTAGAATAATGCCTCCCACTACTTCAAGATTGGTGGGTTTTCAGTATTACAAAGTAATCCCTCACACATATACGCCTGTTATTCACAAACTGAATGTTTGCAACCCCTCAAATCCATATGTTGAAGCCTTAACCCCCAGTGTGATGGTATTAGAATGTGGGGCCTTTGGGAGGTGATTAGGTTTAGATGAGGTCATGAGGGTGGGGTCCTCATGATGGGATTAGTGCCCTGATAAGAAGAGACCAGAAAACTTGCTCTTTCTCTCTGCCATGTGAGGACATGGCAAGAAGGTGGCCATCTACAAGCCAGGTAGAGAGCTGTCACCAGACCCTGACCATACTGACACCCTGATCTTGGGCTTCAGGCCTCCAAAATTGTGAGAAAATAGATTTTGTTTTTTAAGCCAGATAGCCTATAGTACTTGGTTATGTTGGCCTGAGCTGTCTAAGACACACCTTAAGCTTTTGCTTTCAAGATCCTGAGTTTTATGTCAGAGTCCTTGTACTTGCACCGCCTACCTCTCTCACCACTAGCATTCCTCAGCCTGTGGCCCTCCCCTTCCTGCTCCTTGATCTCCAGGCGCTGAGCCAGAAGGTTGTCTGGAGTTCCCAGGGCAAGGACACTTAGCCTGCCATGCTGTCCCGTCTGCCCTCCAGGTTGCCAGCCAGGATGTGGGGCAGGACTTCGGAGAAGCAGGTGAATGGGATGGTCCTTGGGGGTGTAGGGCACAGGTGTTGTCACCAAGGCTGAGGACCTTCCAGCCCAGACCTGGTAACCTGCTTCTCTTCTATGCGGGCTATCCTGGTGTGTGGGCATACATTTCCCCTCTTCCTCTTTCTTTCTTCCTCTTTCAAAGGCAAGCAGATGGCAGCAGAGGGACATGGAAAGGTCCTGCTCTAACATATGGTCATTGATCAACATGTGTGCAGGCATGAGCTAAGGGCCAGCTGCTCTGCTCCCTCGGGGTGGCTCAGGGGAGCTAGTTCAGCTGGGACATTAGGATGGGCCAGGGTAGGGAGGAGCCAGGAAACCCCACTGACCTTGAGGTTTGCCATAAGAATTCCAGGGGCCCCTGACACCTTGAAGAGGACTTTGTAGAAAGATAGAGGACTTTGTAGAAAGCCTTACCTGTGAAGGAGGCAGGAGGGAAGGCATCATGGTCTGAGCACTCTATTATCCATATAGAGTTATTGGGAGGAATAAAAATTTTATTTTATATAGTGCTTAGAACAAGGCACATTAAGCCTTATGTGATTGCAATTTCTTGATGATCTGGCCCTTGCCTTCCCCTCCTGCTCATGCCTCACTCACGCTTGGATTCTAAGCCACAGTGGCCTTCTTCCTGTTCCTTAAGGGAGTCAGCCCAGCTCATCCTTGAATTTACAAAGATGGAGTTTCCCATATACAAAACAGGATCTGGGGAGTGAATCTAACCTGGCAGGGTAGTAAAAAATGGGAGGGTCCCTGGCCAGGTAGTTCAGTTGGTTAGAGTGTCGTCCAGATATGCCAAGGTTGTGGGTTTGATTTCCAGTCTGGGCACATACAAGAATCAACCAATGAATGCATAAATAAGTGGAACAACAAATAGATCTCTCTCTCTCCCCTCCTTGATCTCCCTCTCTCTAAAATCAATAAATAAAAATCTGTTAAAAACAGAGGCAGTAAAAATAAAAGAAAAATAAGAGGAATAGGTTGAGTAGATTTCCAAAGACTATCAAAATTGGGAACATACCCTGGCCAATGTGGCTCAGTAGGTTGACCGTCATCCTGTGCACTGAAAGGTAGCCAGTTCAATTCCCAGTCGGGGTACATACCCATGTCAGAGTGCGTACGGTCGGGTGGGTATGGGAGGCAACTGATCAATGTTTCTCTCTCACATTGATGTTTCTTTCTCTCCCTCTCCCTTCTTCTCTTTCTAAAAAAAAGTCAGTAAAAATTTTTTAAAAAAAAAGAAAATTGGGGATGTGGCTAAGCAGTGCTTAAGGAAAGCTTTAAATGTATAGATCAGAAAAGTTGGTTCTTTGAACAGATTAACAAAATATTAGTAACTTCTGTTTTCTCTCAAGCAATTAAGAGAAAAAATATGAACTACCAATATCAGGAATGAAAAGAGAGTACTATTACAGATACTATAGATGTTAAAAGGTTAATAAGAGCTCTGGCTTGTGTTGCTCAGCGGTTGGAGTGTCAGCGCACACACCAAAGGGTCGCAGGTTCAATCCCTGGTCAAGAGCACATACATGGGTTCAGGTTCAATCCCCAGCCCTGGTCGAGGCACATTTGGGAGACAACCAATCAATGTGTCTTACATCAATATTTCTCTTTCTCTTCTCCTCCTTCCCTCCCTCCTTTCCACTCTAAAAATCAATGGGAAAAATATCCTCAGGTGAGGATTAACAACATGTCAGTCATTTTCTCATTTTACTGCTTCTGTGTCCCTGTGGACCCTCTGTATCCATGAGGACAGCAGAACTCAGCAACTTTGCTAATTGATCCTCCACTCATGAAAATAGAACACACAGTATTTTTTAAAGCTGGGCCTCAGTGAAATCAACTGTTTAAAATGTAAGAACTTGAATGGAACAGAATAAAATTACATATGGTGGAATGGAATGAAATGGGAAGGAGAAAAGGAAAAGGAAGGAAAAGGAAGGAAAGGGAAGAGAAGACAGACTTTGTACTAGGCACTGGGCCTAATTGTTGAATATTATTGAACACCTGCTAGTTGTTTGAGATACAGTGAGGAACAAAACAGAGAAAAATCTCTACCTTTATGAAGCTTATATCCTAATTAAGAAGACAGATATTAACATGTGCAAAAGGCCCTGAGACCAAAGGTACAAGGATGGCCCTTATGAGGAATAGGCAAAAGGGCAATGTGGCTTGGGGTTCAAGAACAATATATGAGGCTATAGAGATTGGGGGGTCATTAACTCTATTGGCTACCTGTCAGGAATTGTTCTAAGCCCTTAAATATACAACTCTTTTTTTAAATGTTTACAACAGCCCTTTAAGATATGTATAAAACCATGCCCATTTTACAGAAGGGGAAACTAAGGCATAGAAAGATTAATTAAATGTCAGTCTGGCTCCGGAGTCTGTTCCTTTAACCACTATGCTCTGCTACCTATGGTGCCAGACCACAGGCACCTTACAATCCTGTAGCAGATGTAATGTAAATATACAAATTACTAAAAAATGCAAATCAAGAAAAAGATCTGGCGGGAGGTGTGTTAGAGGGCAGGAAGTTGGGGGAAGGAGGTATGCCCTCCTACTGGGTGTCAAGGTAGATTTGTAAACACACCTTTCCAGAAACATTTATTTTATCTGAAATGCTCCCTTCTTATTTTGTCCTCTGTGATCATAGCTTTGGAGTGGGGGAAAGATGGCAAGGTGTGTGTGTGTGTGTGTGTGTGTGCGCGCGCGCGTGTGTGAAATTGACCAATGGAGGGCTTGTGCTCATAGCGTTGGGCCTCCTCTGGATCTTGTCATTTCCTGCAAAAGAGATGAATTCCAGTTTGGGGAAAACAAGAGAGGGTTTGATCCTGGTCTCCACTCCCCTCATCTTTACCTCTCCCCCTCTGGAAGAAAAAGGAGAACAAGAAAGCAATGGAGAGTGGTCATGGCAGACACATGGGCTCTTGTGAAGCCACACATGGGCAATATGATTCTACTAAAGTTTCCTCTCAGGACTTTCCCCTTGAAATAGGGGTGAGGAGGAAGTATAATCATTGGGGAGGTGAGTGGAGGTAAGGAGAAAGAAATAGGAAACGGGTGTGACCAGCGTCAATGTGATCTCTTCTGATTTTTTTTTTTTTTAGTCATGGAGGCACAGCAGTCAGACCCCTTCCCCATGTCTTATCCATAGACTTGACCACATCGTGATGACAGTAAAGAATATCAAAGACACCACCATGTTTTATTCCAAAATTCTGGGCATGGAGATCATAACATTCAAGGTAATTATTATTTTTTAAAATATAATTTTATTGATTTCAGAGAGGAAAGAAGAGGGAGAGAGAGAGAAAAACATCGATAATGAGAGAGAATCATTGATTGGCTGCCTACTGCACGTTCCCTACTGGATCGAGCCTGCAACCCGGTCTTGTGCCCTTGACTGAAATCAAACCCGGGACCCTTTAGTCTGCAGGCCAACATTCTATCCACTGAGCCAAACCAGCTAGGGCTCAAGGTAATTATTTACACAAATGCCAAATTATAGGTGGAGTAAAAGTTGATGATAATACTTTTTAAATTAACTTTAAAAAACCCACAACAAATCTGTGAGAAAAATTTAAAGGATCAGTGAAGGAGATTCCAAATTTTGAATAGTGGAACTTCCAGAGAGAGAATGGAGAAATGGAGGGGAGGAAATTACCATAGAAATAATTCAAGAGAATTTCCAGTCCTTACATGGAAAGCGTTAGCTGAATATCCAGTACATTGACACTTAGCTGTGTTCTTAAGAAGTTAAAGAACATCAAAGTGAAAATGAAAACCCTAGGAAATTTCAGAGAGGTTAAAAAGAAAAGTAGTTCAACTACAATGGAAAAAGAAATATGCAGACGTCAGATTTCCTAAAATTTGCATCAGAGGCCAGAATACAAGACAAGATTTTTAGAGAAAATTTTCAACCTAGAATTCTATGTCCAACTAAACTATTAATCAAGATGAGGGTAGAATAAATCATTCTTAGACATAAAAGAACTTGGAAAATTTGCCCACTTACTTTGAAAATTGAGATTATGCTACATCAAAATGAGTGATTAAGCCAGGAGTAAGGAAGACATCAAAGTCAGGATACAGTGGATTCCAAGGAGAAGTTCCCAGATGTGGGGAAACACGAGACTTAGTTGGAAAGTCTTTTAGAAGGATTCTCTGAAAGGTCAGAGGCCTCTAGGCACGGACCCTGCCTTGACTTTTCCAAACAAGTCTGAGTCCCCGAGTGTTTTACTGGAATCTTTATGTTTAGACTTCAAAACATCCTTGCTTAAAGGACACTACAGATGCATGTGTCTTCTCAAGGATGCTTACCCTGCTGATGGTATCTAGAGCAGTGCTTCTCAACTTGTGGGTCGCGACCCCTTTGGCAGTTGAATGACCCTTTCACAGGGGTCGCCTAAGACCATCCTGCATATCAGATATTTACATTACGATTCATAACAATAGCAACATTACAGTTATGAAGTAGCAACGAAAATAATTTTATGGTTGGGTCACAATATGAGGAACTGTATTTAAAGGGCCAGAAGGTTGAGAACCACTGATCTAGAGGTTAATTTTAGTTCAAGCTGTTGCTCCAAGAAAAGCCTAAGGAGGCAGGCAAACGGAGCTGTCTGGTTCTTTTAGCCAGGCAGTCCCTTAGTCCTCTCTTTCACAGAAATGTGTGTCAGAGTAATCATTCATCCACAGCTCAGGGTCTGCTGGCCAGCCCCGGCACCCAGAAAGATACCTAGAAGATAATCAGTCCAATTTGAAACAGGAGAAAGAAAGTTCCTAAGAAAGAGAGCTCCCGGGAAAACAGGAGGTTTCCAGAGGTTGAATACTGTATTATCCTTGAGCAGTCTAAAAAACTGCAAAAGTGGGAAATGCAGAGAAAGCAAAAAATATTATCTCTTAAATTGAAAGAGCCCATATAATGGCAAAAAGAATAAAACATTTAAACTTAACATGAAACACTATGCATCAAAATAGAATTATGCAAAAACAGACTGGATATACATATATATAATCAAGATGGACAGTTCTAAAAAAGAACATGCTGAGTGAAAAACAGGATCAGGTCTACAGCATGGTACCACTTATACACACATAGAACAATAATACAGTTTTTACAATAACTCATTAAAACCAAACATTAAACACATTATAATGGTTGACTAGGGTGGGGACAGGACTGGAGAATGGAGATAAAAAGAATAAATGCATAAAGAAAACTACAGAGGGGCCTTGCATGGGTGGGCCAATAGTAATAATGAAGCATAGGATGCCTCAACTCCCCGTACATGGACACAGTGGAATACAATTTCAGTACACCTAGGATCAAACAAGTCCTAAAAGCTGCAAGAATGGAGGGTGGATGTATCATCTACAAAAGAATGAAAAATAGATGAATATCAGACTTCTTATCAGCAACACCAGATTCAGGAAGAAAACAAAGCCACGTATTTAAGAGGCCATTGGAAAATAACTTGCAACCTTGAATTCTATACTCAGCCAGACTATCATTCAAATGTAAAAGTGAAATAAAGTCATTTTCTGATAGAGTAGATGTGGTATCAATCATCCTATATAATATCCTATATAATAAAAGAGTAATATGCAAATCGACCAAATGGCAGAACTACCGGTCACTATAATGTGCACTGACCACCAGTGGGCAGATGCTCAATTCAGGAGCTGCCCCCTGGTGGTCAGTGTGCTTCCACAGGGGGAGCGCTGTTCAGCCAGAAGCCGGGCTGAGGGCCGGTGGGCGCAGTGGCAGTGGCGGGAGCCTCTCCTGCCTCCAGTGCTAAGGATGTCCGACTGCTGGCTTAGGCCCGCTCCCCATGGCATCAGTCCATGCACCGAAGAGTCACAGGTTTGATTCCTGGTCAAGGGCACATACCAGGGTTGCAGGTTCAATCCATGGCCCCAGTTGAGGCACATGTAGAAAGCAACCAATTGATGTGTCTCTGTCACATCGATGTTTCTCTCTCCCCCCCTCCCTCCCTCCTTTCCTTCTACTCTCTCTAAAAATTAATGGAAAAAATATCTTCAGGTGAGGATTAACAAAAACAAAAGAAAAAAAATGGCAGAGGTTGAAAGGCACAGGAGAGGGAGGAGACATGACGAAAAGAATAGTAGGGTCAATGAGATACTAGCTGTAGTTCATCTATCAAAACATACAGGTACAAATGGGTTATTTAAAAATTATCAAGGAACTGACAATCGAACCTCAGAGGGAAGGCCAGGGAGGGTGGGAGAGGGGCCAAGTGACCAACCAAAGGACTTGTATGCATGCAGTTAAGCATAACCAATGGACACAGACAGTAGGGGTGCGAGGGCATGTGCTGGGGGGCAGGAGTGTTGGGAGAGGTCAATGGGGGGGAAAGGAGACATGTAATACTTTCAACAATAAAGAATTTAAATTAAAAAAATAAAAAATAAATTATCAAGGAACCAAAATGATAGAATTCTATTGGGAGGGGTAGTAATGTGGATGAGCTAAATTCTCATGTATCATAGGGAGAGGATAGAGATGTCTAAAGTTGTTAAATCAAGAAATAGTGACACATCAGTTAGGGACTGTGTCTAGAGGCACATAGGAGAAAACCCAACTAACAGTGGGTAAAGAAGACAGAATTTTCTTTTTCTCTCATTTAACAACCACTGGAGAGACAGGCAGTCAGGGCTTGGGCCTTGGCTGGGAAGAAAGAGGAAGTGAATGGGCAAAATGTTCCAGCTCAGTGAGGTTGGGAGGTTCCCAGAAGCCCCACACACAACCTCTGCTGATATAATTTGGGTTGTGTTTATAAGAAAAAAGGGAAAATTTATTTTTAGTTGACAAACTGCTGTTTCTGTGATGGGTAGTATAAACACATTTGGAGATAAGGAAATAGTTTCCAGAAGAAATAAACACACACACACACACGTTAAAAGCCTGGATCTGAGGAAACCTCATGCCTGAAGTTTGAGGAAGACCTCCCTGGGTCATGCTTCTGTTTTCTCTGTAGGGAATGAGACTGGGGTGGGGCACAGGATTGTTATTTTTTTCATTAAATAGCCCTTTTCTACATTTAAAAAATCTATTTTATTGATTTTAGAGAGGAAAAAGAGAGAGACGTCAATAATGAGAGAAAATCATCAATTGACATTGGGAATTGTCACTACATGAGGCACATGTGACTTCCTAATTCATAGGTTGATGCTCAACCACTGAGCCATGCCAGCTAGGCCCTGTTCTACAATTTTTAAAGCTTGTTGGGGTAGGTAAAGGGGCTTTGCCTAACTCATCTTGGTGATATAACTCTAGGTGGTTTTCTCTCCCCCACTAGGGAGACAGGAAAGCATTGTGTTTTGGAGACCAGAAATTTAACCTTCACGAAGTGGGAAAAGAATTTGAACCCAAAGCTGCTCATCCAGTTCCTGGCTCTCTGGACATATGTCTGATCACAGAGGTACCTTTGAATGAAATGGTACAGCACCTCAAGGTGAGTCAGACTTCCATTCTTTTCAAGAAAGCTGCTGCAGATGCAGTGAAAACAGAAGCATGACCCAGGGAGGTCTTCCTCAAACTTCAGGCATAAGACGTTTCCTTGAATCCAGATAATGCCTGTACACAACTGTTTACTCATTATTTTTATTGACATCTTTTTTTTCACATAAACAAATGTATTTTAAAAGGAACCTTTACTTTACCCTTGTAAAAATTATACCTAAATTATCTTTATATAAGTACATTTATGTAAAAAGAAAATGTTCAACCAAATAAATGAAAAACTCATATCTTGGCACAAAAGGAAGGTAACTGTAAAAACAAATAGTTATAAAAGCATCACAATCGGCATTTGATTCTATCTATATCCACCCCCTGAACACTCCAGGCCTGACATTCCAAATGGAGATTTGGCAAGTGGCTAAGGAGGTGCTAAGGACTTGTTAGCATCCACCAGAGACTTTCTTCTTGCTATAATCAAAAGGATTGAAGAGGGAATAATTTATAATTTGCTATTATTTAATGTTGGTGTCCCTGTAACACTTAAAATTATTTCATGTAAAGGGGGCATTGGTTCTCCTGTTGGGGAAAAGAGATCAGGGTCTTAAATGTATTCTGTGAAAATATCCTAGACTCCTTTTTCAGAAAATATCAGTGAAAAAGTCTTGTTTGGAAGTAGAGAAAGCATAGGGGTGAAGAGTATGAACTTTGGCTTAGACTGCCTGGGTTTAAATTCTGACTCTACCACTTACTAAATAATACTAGACATTATTATCATCCCCATTTCACAGATAAGGAAACTGATGTACAGAGCATTTATCTGCCCAAGGCCATAGAGCTGAAATGTGGGAGCAGAGGGAGGGAGGGGAAAATGATAGATGAGATCAGAAAGATACAAGGGTCTTCTAGGCCACTATAAAGAATTAAATTTTGGCCAAAGCCGGTTTGGCTCTGTGGATAGAGCGTCGGCCTGCGGACTGAAGGGTCCCAGGTTCGATTCCGGTCAAGGGCATGTACCTGGGTTTCGGGCACATCCCCAGTAGGAGATGTGCAGGAGGCAGCTGATCGATGTTTCTAACTCTCTATCTCTCTCCCTTCCTCTCTGTAAAAAATCAATAAAATATATTTTAAAAAAAAAGAATTAAATTTTGGTCTCATGCATAGAATATAATGAATGACTTTTGTCTTTTCTTCCTACTTCAGGCTTGTGATGTCCCTATTGAGGAGGGTCCAGTCCCCAGAACTGGGGCAAAAGGGCCCATTATGTCCATCTACTTCCGAGACCCTGACGGAAACCTGATTGAAGTATCCAACTATATTTCCCCGTGATTGAAACTCGCCCTCCTCCATTTTGTTCCCTGAAGTGTTACCCATTTTCTTCCTTCCTCCAGACCCTCACCAGACCCAGAGGCCTCCAAGAACTGATGACTTCGGCACTTCACACATCCTGCTGGGGGAACCTGAGATGGGTTTGCGACCAAACCTACATGACTGAATGTTCTCCTTCCAGGCTGCCCCAATAAATTAATAAGCTCTCAATTAATATAAGCTCTTTGTTATTATTGTCTCGGCATTACATCTGTGTGTTTGTCTAGCGCATAAGGCCTCTGAGCTGTTTGGGGAGCAGAGACTAGGGTATGACATCTCTGACAACCAGGGCCAGGGCCAGGTCCTTGGGATTCAAGGTCTCCCGCAGATATCTCCTTGCCCATGAACCCATCTTTTTTTATCCTTTTAGACTCATCTCACTCCTTCCAGGTGATGCCTGATGTTTCCACCTCAGAAGCCTCACTGAACCCCAAGATCTCTATGATGGGGCCTTCAAGGAGCATCCCAGATACCACCTCCTCTTGGTGTGCCTTATCTGATCTCACCCCCAGGTGATGTGGAACTTTCTATTTTTGGATCTAGTAAGTCCGAACTCATCTCAGTTGAGGCTCAGCTCCTGACATATATTGAGCACCTCTGTGTGCTTGGCCCTGTTCCAGGCTTTGGAGAGACAGCATTGAACCGAAGAGATAAGCAAACCTTTGTTTAGAGAGCTACCATTCTAGTGGGAGAGATACAAAATAAATAAAATTAAGTAAGGAAAATACTAAGTATGTTATAGGATGATAAATACTTTGGAGGAAAAGAAAACAGGGGAAAAAGGGACCTCAGATAAAAATCACTGTGGCAGCTTCCAATGTGTAGTAGGATGGTCAGGGAGAACCTCACTAAGAAGGAGATATTTGAGCACAGGCCTGCAGAGATGAGGGGGGAGCTGCACTGACGGCTGGAAGAAGAGCGTACGAGGCAGAGGCCCTAAAGCCAGTGCAAAGGCCCTAAAGCATGAATGTGCCTGGTGTGTGTGAGGAACAGCAGGAGACGAGTGAGGAGGAAGAAGGAGCAACGAGTGACAGACAGGATGAGTTCCTCAGGAGAGAAAATGTCAACTAGAGAAGAGGCCTAGAGACATTTAGAGTTAGAAACAAGGGGAAGAACCAGCACATGAGGTAGGCATAGAGGGAAGGGAAGAGTATGGCTTCCTGAATGAATGAGTGATGGATGAAGGAGCTTGTATGAGAGTCTATTTGAGGTGAGGGAGTCCCTAGTCTTGTGGACTCTGGTCTCTAAACAGTCCCCACCCAGATGGTAATTCAACCAAGACCTATGAGTGAACTCTCAGGGAGCCCCAAAAATGCTGGGAAGAGAGGATGTGTAAGGATGTGTGTTTCAGCACATGAAAGGCTTTGCCAAAAGCTGTAGCACGTTTCCTGCCTATTTTTAAAAGACAGCTTGCTTTGAATCCAGATATAATGTGCCTGGAGATAGATGACTTTGGAAGGAAGGAAGGAAGGAAGGAAGGAAGGAAGGAAGGAAGGAAGGAAGGAAGGGAGGGAAGGAAGGAGGGAGGGAGGGAGGGAGGGAAGGAAGGAAAGGGAGACAGGAAGGGAGGGAAGGAGGGAGGGGTGAGCAGCAGATGGGTGGATGAATGAATGTTTAGCTGGGTGGGTGGATGGATAGTTCGGTGGGTGGGTAGATGGATAGATGGACTGATATCTCCCGCCCCTGGAGAAACTCTTTCACATGTTTGTGCTCAGAAAGAATATGATTTTGTAAATTCCAGATTTGCTGTAATAAGGAAAACACTAGAAACAACCCAAATGTCCATCAGCAGATGAATTGTTAAACAAACCATGGTATGTCCATTACATGAACTACTTCTCAGTAATAAAAGGGAATAATGTCATGAGGCCAGCACTGACCTGATATTAAAACTAGATAAAGACATAACAAGAAAACTACAGACCAATATCTCATGAATATAAATGCAAAAATCCTCAATAAAATACTAGTAAATAGAATTCAGCAACATATAAAAGGATTTTACAACATAATCAGGAATGCAAGATTGGTTCAACATATAAAAATCAATCAAGGTAAATACACCAGATTAATAGAGTAAGGTACAAAAACTACATAATTTCAATAGATGCAGAAAAAAAAACTTTTTTATAAAATTCAACACCCTTTCATGATAAAAACACTTAACAAACCAGGAACATAAGATAACTTCCTCAATCTGATAAAGGGCATCTACAAAAAAGCCTACAGCTAACCTCATACTTAATGGTGAAGACAGAAAGCTTTCTCCCAAAGATCAGAAACAAGTCAAGGATGCTTCCTCTCACCACTTCTATTCAACATTGTACTGTAGGTTAAAGTCAAGGCAATTAGGTAAGAAAAAAAAAAAAGTCATTCATATTGGAAAAAAGAAGTAAAACTATCTCTATTTGCATACGACATTTTTGTACACAGAAAATCTAAAGAACCTACAACAAAACCATTATATATACTATATGCATATACATGTACATGTACATACATATATACACATGTGAACTCAACAAGATTACAGGATATAAGATCACTCAAAACTTAATCAAGTTTCTATACATTAGCAATGAGTAATCCAAAACTGAAATTAAGAAAACAATTCCATTTACAATAGCATCAAAAACAATTAGTATGCCCTAGCCGGCTTGGCTCAGTGGATAGAGCACCGGCCTGCGGACTGAAGGGTCCCAGGTTCGATTCCGGCCAAGGGCACATGCCTGGGTTGTGGGCTCAATCCCCACTGGGGGTGTGCAGGAGGCAGCCGATCAATGGTTCTCTCTCATCACTGATGTTTCTATCTCTTTTCCTCTCTCTTCCTCTCTGAAATCAGTAAAAATATATTTAATTTTTTTAAGAAAATAAACATATGAAAAATAAAATTTTAAAAAATAAATCAAAGACCTAAAACCATAAAACTCTTATAAGAAAACTTATGCATAAATCTTTGTAACCTTGCATTAGGCAATGGTTTCTTAAATATGACACCTAAAACATAAGCAACCAAAGAAAATGTAAATAAATTGAGCTTTGTTAAAACTAAAAACTTTTGTGCTTCAAATGTAACTCTCAAGAAAATGAAAAGTCAACCCACAAACAGGAAAAAATACTTGCAAATCACATATCCATAAGAGTCTAGCATCCAGAATATACAAAGAACTCTTAGAACTCAACAACAGAAAAACAAATAACCCAATTAAAAATGGGCAAATAATTTGAACAGACATTTCTCTAAGGAAGATGTGCAAATGGTGAACAACCACATGAAAAAGAGCTCAACATCATAAGTCATGAGGAAAATGCAAATCAAAACTACATTGAGTCCTGCCAGTGTGGCTCAGTGGTTGTGTCGAGCAAGTGCAGGTTGCCGGCTCAATCCCCAGTAGGGAGTGTGCAGGAGGCAGCCAATTGATGACTCTCTTCCATCATTGATGTTTCTATCTCTCTCTCCCTCTCCCTTCCTCTCTGAAGTCAATAAAAATAGATTTTAAAAACAAAAAACTATAATAAAATAGCACATCACACCTGCCAAGATGGCTAGAATAAAAAAGCAGAACAAGCCCTAGCTGGTTTGGCTCAGTGGATAGATCATCAGCCTGTGGACTGAAGGGTCCCAGGTTCGATTCTGGCCAAGGGCACATGCCTGGGTTGTGGGCTTGATCCTCAGTAGGGGGGGTACAGGAGGCAGCCGATCAATGATTCTCTCTTATCATTGCTGTTTCTCTCTCTCTCTCCCTCTCCCTTCCTCTATGAAATCAATAAAAATATATTTTTTAAAAAGCAGGACAATATCAAGTGTTTGAAAGGATGTGGATAAATTGGGGCCCTCCTACAGCTTCAGTGGAGAACACTTTTGTAGTTCCTCAAAAAGTTAAACAGAATTACCTGTAATTCTGTTCCTCATATTGTATGATTCCATTTATATGAAATGTCCAGAACAGGCACATCCATGACAGAAATTAGATTAGTATTCCAGGGACTTGGGGGAAGCAGAAATGGAATGGGAAATAACTGCTAATGGGTACAGGGCTTCTTTTGGGGGTGATAAAAGTGTTCTAGAATTGATAGTGTTGATAACTGCACAACTGTATGTGAACAGACAAATCACTGATATGTATACTTTAAAAGGGTGAATTTTATGGTATGTGAATTACATCTTAATAAAAAAGAATGCACTATGGATACACACAACAATCTGGATGAACGTCATAGCCATTATGCTGAGCAAAAGAAGCACATACTGTATGATTCCATTTATATGAAGTTCAAAAACAAGCCCCCAAGCCCCAGTATCCTATACTGTTCATACATATGTATGAATGGAATAAAAAGCATCATGAGGAAGATAAACACCAAACTCCAGGCAGTGGAAGGAGAAAGGGAGATGGAATTGGCACAAGGACTTCAACTGTACTGTAATATTGTTCCTTTTTAAACGTATCTGAAGTAAATAAGGCGGGGTTCTGTCCCTGTCCTGGTGGACTCCACAATTTGCAAGAGGCATGAATAGTCCAAATGCCATGGGCTGGCACCAAGCTCTAGAACCCTGAAAGATGCCAGGAGAGAAGGAACCAGTCAGGGAAGACTTCAAGGAAGAGAGGACATTGGGGCTGGTCTCAAATGGAGGTCTGACAAAGTGGATGCTTGGCTGGGACACTCCACCCCCACCCTCACCCCCACCTCCCGCCCTGCCCTCGTGGGTCTCCCCCAAAGCCTTGCCTGGCCCTACTGATTCCCTTATCTGCCCACTCCCAGCTGCCTCCCTGCTGGCTGAACTGTAGCCGCAGACTTCTGGGCCTGTGCCCCCTCCACAGGGATGGGGGAGGGAATAGGGTGAGGCCTGGCCTCAGAGCCTTAGAGTTTCTAGCTCTTGATGGAGGCACGGCTCTGAGGCCCCCATTCCCCACCCTTCACTTCCCTTCCTGAGCCCTTTCTCCCTCCAGTTATAAAGAAATGGGCCATGAGTCTAGCAGCCAAATCCTTGTGTGAGATGTGCCACCAGCCTGCCCTTCCCCTGGAAGACAAATTTCCCTACCTCTCCCCCTACCCTGCAACTGCTGTTTCTAATAATACTAACATTGAGGAGAGTTACCTTTACAGAGCTCACCATTTATGGTGTGCCAGGCAGGCCCTGTGTTGAGTGGCATCTCAACAATATTTGATGGGGATTCTATGATTTGCGCCCATTTTCCAGGTGAAGGAACTGGGTTCAGAGTGTGGCTTGCCCTGGAAACATGACCAAATCAGTGTCAGAACTGAGACAAGAACCTAGGGCTTGGATGAACATCTTCATTTCTCTGTGCCCACTCCAGTCTGGAAGACGGAGGCAATTATGTGCCCTTACACACAAGGACCTGAAGAGAATGGGCTACTGTGATGCAGGGAGAGCACTTAGCACAGTGCCTGGGGTGGCTTGGCAAGCATTGTTGCTGTTGTTGTTATATTAATGCTAAGAAAAGTATCCAAATCAGTATTATTATCATTATTGTTGGTAGAATTAGGATGAATAATAATCATTAGTTTTAGAAATAGTATTAACAATAGTATTACTGCTAAATTGGAATTAGCATTAGTATTACTACATTATTAAAATTAGTATTAGTGCTAGTATCAATATTAGAATTAGTCATTAGAATTGGTATTGGCATCAGCATATTATTAGCATCAATATTAGAATTAGTAGTAATTCTAATAAAAAAGGTCCAAGTACTATCCCTCATATACAGTAGGTACTCAATAAATAAATAAGAATATTTAAGTTATTGAGATTTCAGATTCAAGTGAGTTAAAATCACTTTAATGGATTCAATCTTGTGTAGTGGCCCCATCACCCTATGGAGTAGCCACTATTATTACCCCATCTTTACAGATGAGGAACTGAGGTCCAGAGCAGAAAGCAACTCACCCAGTGGGTGGCAGGGGGTCTATAAATGAGGGTGGGCTGGCTCCAGAGTGGATGTCCTGAAACCATCTTCACTTCGGTCATTGGGTCTTTTCTTCATTCTTACCAGTGAGGGCTCAACATGGGCGTGGCACAAAGCAGTAGCTCAATAAATTCCAAGTCGTGGTCTTGCTCTCTTTCCTCCTTAAAACTCCCATTTTGCATATGAGAACACTGAGGCCAGAGGGACAAGAGGGGGATGGGAAACTCCCTCTGGGGTGGGTCCGTGGGTGAGCGGACTCCACTGACCCAGGGCTCCATCTGTGCCCTCTGCCCTCAGTGGGTCTCCGTCTCCCCATCTGTAGAATGAGTGGTCAGGAGAGCTCCCTGCCCCATGGAGTTCTGGGGCCATGACTGGGTAGTCTTACCCGCTTCCCTATGGGGACCCAAGTTGGACATGTACTTTGTGAACTGTGCACATGTGTCCAATGTTTTCATATGGAGAAAGTGCTCAGAACAGGCCAGGCATGAGTCTATGATAGCATGAGACACTGGTTGTTGTAACTGCTGTTACTATTCGGGGGAAGTAGGACAGGGCAAGAAGGTGGGAATTGTGGTGCAGAGGCCCAGCGATTCTCTGAGGGTCCCTCTCAGCAGGTTGAGGGCAGAGCCACAGGCCACATGGGTCCACATCAGTCCACATTCCCATGTCTCACCACCCTCAGCTCCACCTGCCCAGGGTATACCAGGCTGCCACGTGGGGTCCCATGGACTTCTCAGGCTCTCTGTCCCTGAATATCTGTCTATCTCTGTGCCCCTCTCTGTAGCATCGACTTTGTCTTCCTTCTGTTTCTCCACCTGCTGTTGGCCTCTGTCATTTCCAGACTTTATCTTTCCCTTCTGTCCATCGCTGTCTCTCGTTCTCTTTGCTTATCTATCTGTTTTTAACTGTCTCTGGCTCTCTCTCTGTGCATCTCTCTCCCTCTCTCCTTTCCTTCTGTGCCTCCTTCCAGCTCTGTTTCTTTCTTTGTTTATTTCTCTGAGTCTCCCAATTTTCATCTCTATCTGTGTCTCACTCTATCCCTCCAATTTCTCCTTTCCTTCCCCCACCCCATGCCACTCCTCAAGGACCGGCAGAGAAACTAACTCCTAGTTCCACCTGTTTCCCGCCACCAGAGCAGCATGGCGGGCAAGAAGTTGAGGCCGCTGTCCCTGGGTGCCCCCCAGCTCCGCCCCCCATCCCAAGTCAGCCTGTTACCGCGGAGCCAACAGCCACCGTGGCCTCCATCTGATAAGACTTATCTGCTGCCCCAGGACAGGCCAGAGCTGGCGTAAGCCCGAGTAGGGTGCTGAGTGAGTGTGCCCCTGCCTCCCACCAGCCCTGCCCTGGCCCCTGGGCTGGGCCTGGGTCGTCAAGATGTCCCATGGGCTCTGGTTTAAATACTACTTAACCTTTCTGAATCTCATTTTTCTTGAGTGCACAATGGGTACAGTCACTCCCCTCCTATTCCTATGGCCAGTAAGACTCACATACATAAGTGCCCAGCCCACACCTGGCCCAGCACATGGTAGGGGCTTTATACTCACTCACTGAAAAGCCAAGCAGAGTCATGAAACCACATCTGCTATTTTCATTTTATCTTGGCTTCAGCCCATATTGTTTGGTTGGACACTGAAGTTCATGGGAGACCAAGTCAAACAGGGTCCAAGAATCCATGGGGTGAGCAGGTGGGATGGAGGAGGGTCCCCACTGCCCAAGCGGTACCCCACCAGCAGGAGGCCCGCCCCCTTCCCTGGTCTGCCCCACCCACTGCTGCACCAGCCACTCCCTGGGGAGGAGGGAGGAGGGAGAGGGGAGGGAGGGAGAGAAGGAGGAAGGGAGCCTCAAAGGCCAAGGCCAGGCAGGACACCCCCTGGGATCACACTGAGCTCGCCACATCCCCAAAGCAGCTGAACCCTCTGCACCAACCAGCCCAGGTCAGTCTCAGCCCCCCGAGAGTCCCCAGCAAGGCAAACTCCGGGCCTGCTGCCTCTTACCTCAAGGCTATCCCCCTAGCCTGCTTCAGGTTCCCCAACCTACCCCTGGCCCCCAAAGTGTCTACCACCCCTGAATCCCTTGGTAGATCCTCCAGACCACCTCTGCCTTTCCAACCCCCATTCCTATCCCAAACCTACCCCTCTACCCTACTTTCTGCCCTGACTCCCATCTACACCTTCCAAAATACCTACGTTCCTCTGATCCCTAAATGTTCCCCATACCCCATTTCTGCCCCTAAAACAGGTTTTTATCCCCCAAATCCTACTTCTGCCCAAAATCTAATTTTCCCTCACCTGAACTTGTCTCTGTATACAAATTCTCCCCCAAAACTCACTCTCCCACCCCAACTATTTCTGCTCCCCAAGTCCTATCTGCTCTACAACATCCTTGCCTCTGCCCTAATTTCTCCCTTTGACCCCCGTACCTATCTCTGGCCTGCCAAACCCTAGCTCCATCCTCTTACTCCCATCTCTGACTCTCAGACCTTGTATTTGTTCCCAGTGACTTCTCTCTGATCCCCCCAAACCATTTGTCTCCCCCAAATCCTTGCCTGCTCATCAGAATGTCTTTGCCACCCCAAACGCCAGGTCTACTTCTCCAAGTCTGTACTGTCACATTAATTCTTGTGTCTGCCTTCCCTAAACCCCATCTCAGCCCCCAAAAGTCTGTCCACCAGGTCTCTCTGGCCCCAAATCTTTCTCTACCCCAATTCTACCTCAGTTCTGAAACTCCTACTATGCTCCCATAACCCATCTTTGACCCCTAAACTTCATCTCTGCTCCATTAAAACTCTTGGATTCCCAAACTTTTCCATGACACTCAGAATCCATCTCTGACCCCCAAACTATATCTCTAACTTCTCAACTTTCTCTCAACTTCACCCTGATCCTCAACCTTGTCTCTGTTTCCCCAACCTATTTATGATCCCAAAATGTGACCTTTCAAGGTTGTCTCTGCTCCTCAAACCCCGTACCTGCTTTCTAAGGCCCCATAGCTATACCCCAAACCTCTTGGACTCCTCAACCCCTATCTGACCCTCAAACCCTCCCAAGATGCCATCTGCCCTCAGACCCCATCTCTATTCCCTTTAGCCCTGAGGGACCCTCCCTTGAGGGCTGGAATAGGGACGTTACCTGGGGTGAGGGACTGGGCGAGGGGCTGGGCCGAGGGAGAGTTGAGGGTGCCGGCCTGCTGCCTGCTGCCCGTTGGGGCAGCACTTACTCTAGTGGGGCAGCTGATAAGGAGCTTTCATATCCCCCAGCCTTGAGATAAACTTTATCTCTGTCTGGAGAGTGATAACTGGGCGGGGGGGGGGGCCTGGGCCCCTGCCATGAGAGGAGTGGGCAGCCCTAGACCCGCCAAGGTGTCAGATGCAGGGGGGTCAGAGGGGGTCAGAGGGAGGTTATGGGGGAGTGAGGTGAGGATGAGGGAATAAGAGAACAGTGGTGACAGAGGCAAAAAGCAAAAGACACACAGGAAGACAAAGAAAGAAGGGAGGAAGAAACAGAGAGAGATGAGAGGAATAATAGAGAGAAAAGAGAGCAAGAGACAGATATACAGAGAAAGGAGAAGCAGAGACTCAGAAAGAATGAGATAGACAGCAGGAGAACAGGAGACCCCGGAAACAGAAATGAGAATGAGACAAGAACGGGGGTGGAGGGATAGAGAAAGACTCACAACTAGAATCGTGGAGAGACAGAGATGAAAGAGATGAAGGCTGAAATGAGGAGACAAGACCCCTCCCTAGGGAGAGACCCTGGAGTCTAGGTTGGTTGTGGGCACATCCACAGGGCCATCTCTTTACCAGCATAACCCCCAACCCCGGGCCCAACCCTTCACATAAGCAGGGGGTTTGAAGGGGCCTTCCATTCTATCTCCATCACTCTAGTCTACAGACAGGGACACGAGGCTTTTAGGTTCACAGGACAAGTCACGGTCAAGGGTAGGTTTCCTGGATCTTCATCTGGAGCTGTGTGCAGTGGGGTCTGGTCCAGAATATGGGGATAATAAAACAGATATGGAAATAAGGCCAGAGGGCCCAGAGAGAAAGCAAGGAGAGACAAACAAGCAGAAAGAGACGGAATGTGAAAGATGTAGATATGAGTAGAGAGGGAGAGAGAAGAGAAAAAGATACAAAGAAAACTAAGAAAAGGAGAAACAAAAAGAGATAAAAAGACAGAGAGTCAGCCCTGGCCGCTGTGGCTCAGTTGGCTGAGTTTGTCCCATGTACTGAGGGGTTGCCAGTTCAATTCCCTAGTCAATGTTTCTCTTTCTCTCTCTCTCTCTCTCTCTCTCTCTCTCTCTCTCTCTCTCTCTCTCATAAATAAAAACATATTTTTAAAAAAGACAGAGAGATACATCAAACTCAGAGGGAAGGCAGGGGACGGGGCAGTAAGAGATCAACCAAAGGACTTGTATCCATGCATATGAGCATGACCAATAGACAAGGACAGTAGTGGGGTGAGAGCTTGTGCTGGGGGTGGGAGTGGGCAGGGAGAGGTCAATGGGGGGAAAGGAGACTATGTAAAACTTTCAACAATAAAGAATTTTTTAAAAAGACAGAGATAAAGATGGAGGGAAACAATCATAGAGATAGAGATACAGAAAGACAGACAAAGCGAGAGAAAACCACTAGATATTTATAAAAGTAGAGAAAGAGAGCAATATATATCATGGTAGCATAGAAATGATATGAAATACAGAGAGCAAAGAAACAGTGTTACAGAAAAAGACCCAGGGAGACAGTGATACACACAGAGAAGTATAGTGGCAAAGGGGCATAGACCAAGCTGCCATCTCACAGGTCTTAGCTTGGCCCTGTCACCACCTCCTATCTGGCAAATGGGGAAACTGAGGCCTGAGGATGGTAGGGGCTGAAGGAAGCAGAAAGCAGAACTAGGGCCAGCCTCCCCAGGGAAGTGGGTATGGGTAAAGGGAACACCTCCCACCTGTCCCCCTTCTCAGAGGAAGCCAGTGGCCTTGGGGTGATTTCAAAAGTTGGGCGGGGATGGCAGAGATAAGCAGTGGGAGGTACTGACCCCCCATCAGGGAGGAACTCTCTCTGCAGACGCAACTGAGGTGGGGGAGGGGGAATCAAACCGGAAACCTTGGGGTTTCTGAGAAAGTCAGAAGGCAAGATGCAGCAGATAGGGATGAAACTGGGGAGCATAAGAGGGTGAACCCCCAGGTCCAAGGGGGTGACCAAGGGGTTCATGGAACTCTAATTCTACACTCCATCCCACCCAACCCAGACTCCTCTAGAGGGGGAGAGAAGGGAAGATGGGGGCAGGGGAAGAAGAAGAAGAAGAAGAGGAAGAGGAAGAGGAAGAGGAGGACAGGAGGAAAAAATGAGCAGAGAGAAAGAGATGAACAGAAAGAGAGAGAGAGGAGGATGAAAAAAAAGGAGGAGAGGAGAGAGGAGTGGAGGAGATGTAGAAAGGGGGAAAGGGCCAAAACCGGTTTGGCTCAGGGGACAGAGTGTCGGCCTGCGGACTGAAAGGTCCCAGGTTCGATTCCAGTCGGGGGCATGTACCTTGGTTGCGGGCACATCCCCAGTGGGGAGTGTGCAGGAGGCAGCTGATCGATGTTTCTCTCTCATCGATGTTTCTAACTCTCTACCTCTCTCCCTTCCTCTCTGTAAAAAATCAATAAAATATTTTTAAAAAAAAACAAAGGGGGAAAGGGATAGAAGGTGGTTTAGGGGGAGGAGAGGAGAGAAGGAGGAAGAGATAGAAGGAGAGAAGAGAAAGGGGACCAGGGAGAGAGGATGAGGGGGTAAGGGAGAGGAAGAGGAGGAGGGGAAGGGGGGAGAGTGAGGAGGAAGAAGGAGTGGAAAGAGAAGGAAGAGGGGGAGAGGAGAGAAGAAAGAAGGGAAGTTGAGTGAGAGGAGGGAAAAGAAGAGATGGGAGGGAGGGAGGAGGAAGAGGGAAGAGAAGAAAGGGAGAAGGAGGAAGAAGAGAAGGAAAGGGAGGGAGAAAGAGAAGGGGGTGTAGGAGGGAGAGGAAGAGGGAAGAAGAAAAAACATATGAGGCAAGAAGGGGAGGAGAATGGGAAAGGAGAGGAGAATGGGGAGTTAGAGGATTGAGAAGACTAGGGAGAGATGAGGTAGGAGTGGTAAGGGAATAAAGAGAGGAGGGAGGGGAAGAAGGGACCTACAGAGATGGAAAGGAGGGATATAAAGATTGAGTGGATGGAGTGGGAGGAGAAAGGAGGAAAGAGGGTGTGGAGAGGAGAGGAAAGGGGAATGATTTCAGTGTCTGAGGACCCCTCCTGTCCTCACAGGTCAAACCTCAGAGGCCCCATGGAGTTCCCCGGCCTAGGGGCCCTGGGGACCTCTGAGCCCCTACCCCAGTTTGTGGACCCTGCCCTGGTGTCCTCACTACCAGAGTCAGGGGTCTTCTTCCCCTCTGGGCCTGAAGGCTTGGATGCAGCAGCTTCCTCCACTGCCCCAAACACCGCCTCGGCTGCAGCTGCTGCACTGGCCTACTACAGGGATGCTGAGGCCTACAGACACTCCCCAGGTAACTCCTTTGGGTGGTTTTTCTGGCTTGGGTTCCATGCTGTTGGGGTTGCCATGGAGACCCTTGCCTAGGGTAGAACCGCACAAAGGCCATCTTGGAAATGGCCAGAAGCCTTCACGAGGTATGTGGACCATGTTCCCTGTGTATGTGCAGACCCGGGACTGTCCATCCCTCAACCTGCCACATCGGGAATCAATGTTGTAAGTAGGTGGGGGTAACCCTAGTTGAGTGGCCCATGGGGCTCCACAAAGTTATGCTGAAAGCCCATTGGGAAAAGGCTGCTGGTGGCTGCAGCTGCCAGAGTAACCAGTGGGGCTCAGACCCAGGAGTCACCCAATGGCCAGCAGCTGCTCTGGCAACCTATGGGAAGGAAGGTGGGAAGGCTGGCCACCATGTGGGGCTGTTGGGAATCACTGCATCTTGAAAGCAGGATGGCTTCAGACCTTCTGTCCCCTTCTTCCTTCCTTCCCATACCCACCCCCTCCCAAACAGTCTTCCAGGTGTACCCACTGCTCAACTGTATGGAGGGAATCCCAGGCGGCTCACCATACACCAGCTGGGCCTATGGCAAGACGGGGCTCTACCCTCCCTCCACTGTGTGCCCCACCCGCGAGGACTCCCCACCCCAGGCCTCAGAAGATCCGGATGGAAAAGGCAGTTTCCTAGAAACATTAAAGACAGAGCGACTGAGCCCAGACCTCTTGACACTGGGACCTGCAGTGCCTTCATCCATCCCTGTCCCCAGCACGGCCTATGGGGGCCCTGACTTTCCCAATAACTTCTTTTCGCCCACCGGAAGCCCCCTCAATCCAGCGGTCTATTCCTCCCCCAAGCTTCGTGGAACACTGCCCCTGGCCACCTGTGGTGAGGTCCCCACAAAGGGACAGGGAGGTTGAGGAGGGGGATGGGGTCCAAGGCAATGTTGGGCTGAACCTGGTTCCCTCTTGTCCCGTCCACCTCACCAGAGGCCAGGGAGTGTGTGAACTGCGGAGCAACAGCAACTCCACTGTGGCGGCGAGACAGGACAGGCCACTACCTGTGCAATGCCTGTGGCCTCTATCACAAGATGAATGGGCAAAACAGGCCCCTCATCCGGCCCAAAAAGCGCCTGGTAAGACCCCAGGCCGGCCTCCCCTCACCCAGGTACTCTGTTCTCACTCCGGGCAGGGATCTCTGCCCTCACACTCTATGAGAACCCACATCCCCCCTCCCTGCCCCATCCACTCAGGGACCCAGCTCTGTACAGCAGTGTCTACCCTCAGCCCACCCTCGGGCTGCAAGCAGGCACGCCGTCCACTCCCTGCACAGCAGTTTTCATCCTTGGCTACACACTGGGATCACCGTGGGGCCCTCCCGAGATGGGTTGATTTACTTGGTCTGGGGCGCTGCCTGGGCATCAGGATTGTTTTCGACTCCCCAAGTGAGTCCAATGTCCGCCAACGCTGAGAACCACTGATGAAGCACCCCACGCCATTTGGAAAGCCCCGGGACAGGAGGCCATGTCCTCGCCCCTCAGAGCACCCTCAGTCTATGCCTTGTCCAGGAAGCCCTGCCTGCACCCTGACCCTCACCTCCTGGGTCCTCCACCCCCCAATGCACTGACCCTCACATTCTTGGTGCCCCCAGATCGTCAGCAAGCGGGCAGGTACCCAGTGCACCAACTGCCAGACAACTACCACGACACTGTGGCGGAGGAATGCCAGTGGGGACCCTGTGTGCAATGCCTGCGGACTCTATTACAAATTACACCAGGTGTGCCCTGTCTCCTGAAACCTGCCCCTCCCCCATCCCACCAACACTCCATTCCTTCTCCTTCTTTCCATTCCTGTATTCTTCCTATCTCCCTTCCCTCTTCTCCCTGTTATTCTCCTCCCTCTTTTCCCCCTCATCCCTCTCTTCTCTACACCTTCATCTCATCCCAGCCTGTCTTTTCCCTCCTGCTCCCTTCTCTCTCCTCCATTTCTCACCCCTTCCCCCTCCCCTCCAGCCATCAGCTAGTCCTATGGTTAGAGGCTCCACTGGCTTAGGGCCTCACAAGCTCATGACTCCTTAGGGCATTATCTGGGCCACAGCTGGGGCCTGCTGCCCTAGTCCTTGACCCAGTTCCCGACTGTTAAGGAGTGGGGTGGAAAGGGTGTCCCTAGTGGAGACACGGAGGCAAAAGTCTGAGGTTGGGGAACACTCATGGCCTCTCTTTCATCAGGTGAACCGACCACTGACCATGCGGAAGGATGGTATCCAGACTAGAAACCGCAAGGCATCAGGAAAAGGAAAAAAGAAACGAGGGTCGAGCCTGGGAGGCACAGGACCAGCTGATGCACCAGCTGGTGGCTTCATGGTGGTGGCTGGGGGCAGCGATGGTGGGAATTTTGGGGAAGTGGCCTCAGGCTTGACATTGGGCCCACCTGGTACTGCCCATCTCTACCAAGGCCTGGGCCCCGTGGTGCTGTCAGGGCCTGTCAGCCACCTCATGCCTTTCCCTGGGCCCCTGTTGGGTTCACCCACAGGCTCCTTCCCCACAGGCCCCATGCCTCCCACCACCACCAGCACTGTGGTGGCACCACTCAGCTCATGAGGACACAGAGCATGTCCTCAGAGCAGGGGTAGGGTCCCTCTCCGCGTGGAGCCAGCAGTCTCTCTACAACCCAACCCGCTGGGCTAGGCACGCCCCTTGGTTTGGACCTTCAATGATTTGTAAAATAAAGCACCAAAGTCCTGAAGTTGGAGGTGTGAGTCTGAGTGGGACTGAATAAAGAGCCGTGGTAGGAGGGGTGTGCAACGGTGCCTGTGGTTCTCTGGTGATGGCGTGAGGCCGTGTGAGACAGCACGTGTCACCCTTCATGATAGTGGGTTATGATGTGCAAGTATAAGAGTGTACTCTTATGTGAGACTGCGTGTGACAGCAACCAGGGTGTATGATACGGCGTGTACCTGCACACGTCATGGGCAGAGACAGTGTGGTGGCCGACTGCTCTGTGAGGTGGTGACCATGGGGGTGAGGTTCTGAGAGATGGTGTGCACGACATGAGGCAACTGTGAGAAACGGGGCACCAGTGACTGTATGAGAGGACGTGGGGGTATGTGTGCAACGGGGTGTGCTGAGGCAACATGTGAGGCTATGCTCATGTGATTGTGCACCATGCAGGGTGGTTCTGAGGCGGTGCGACAGCATGTGTACCAGGCACAGCATTTGCTCAATAAACATTTCCGGGATGCTCACCAAGGGCTGTGTAGGACGGAATGTGGAGACCTAGCAGTGTGACCTGAGGTACTGCGTGTCAGGAGGTCTTTGTGGGTCTGGCAAGGGCAGCACTTGTGTGCAAGCACGTGTATGTGAGCGTATCGCACATCCTGTGCCCTGTCACAGTGCCTCCGAGTGGCTGACAGCGTGAGCAGCTCTGTACACTTGTTTGTGGAGGTATCAATATATACAATTTCAGTCTGTAAGTTAGGGACCCACCTCCAGGGGACAGAAGACATGTTCAGGACAGGAACGGGAGGCCAAGATTGGGGCTGGAAAGACAGCCAGCAAGAAGGGCAGAAGGCCAGTCTGGGACCGTGGGGTTGTCCATGGGCCCTCCTGACACTCATCTCTTATCTCTCTCAGCCCAGCTCGGCCTGCAGCCCTGTGGGAAATGGTAGAGAAGGAGGGGGAGATTAGGAGAACAGAATAACCTCTAGGGGGAATATTTAGACCCCGGGGGGGGGATCTCCCCACAGTGCCAACTCCCTCCCCAACACACCCCTTCACCTGGGTGAACTGCTCCCCCTAAAGTGGAATCTGTTCTTCCATGGAACAAACCCTCACATCGGAGCATGCGTGGAGTCAGGTGACATCCTAACCCAGACAGGTTAAGCGTCTCTCCCAAGGCCACACAGCTGGTGGCACAGGGCTGAGCCAGGCTCCGTGGTGTAGCCTCCACCCTGCAACCAGCACCGTTTCCTGAGTGCTCACTGTGGTCAACAACAGCTGGAAGGCTCAGGTGCTTTCCTTCATGAACACCTGAAAAAATACTCTAGTCCGGCTGGTGTGGCTCAGTGGTTGAGCATCAACCCATGAACCATGAGGACATGGTTGGATTCTTGATCATGGCACATGCCCAGGTTGCAGGCTCGAACCCCAGTGAGGTGCATGTAGGAGGCAGCCGATCCATGAATCTCTCTCATCACTGATGTTTCTATCTCTCTCTCCCTCTCCTTTCCTCTTTGAAATCAATAAAAATATGTGTGTGTGTTTGTTTTTGTTTTTTTTTAAAGAAAGCCCCATCTTTAAACTCTTTGGGAATCCTGATTAAGTTCAGGAGCCTTGCTTACATTGTTGACAATGGCCCCGGATGTCACTTTGCACAACAATCCCTACCTCACGCCCCACCCCGCAGAGTCCACAGGAACCTGTGATCCAACTCTCAACATGAACCACAGTCTTGAACTTACATGGAAAATCCTTTCCTGAACCTGTGGTGAGGCGCCTGTCCTGACCCCCTGCTTTAAGTCCAGACCTCATCCTATACAGGCATCTACAGCCTCACCTGGCACAGGACCCCCTGCCCAGACACTGTACAGCAAGTATGTCAAACTTGTGGCCCGCAGGCCGCATGCACCCACAACAAATATTGTTGCAGCCCAGCCAATATAACGGTATGTAAGAAACGTTTTAATAAAAATTTCATAACCTACCAATGGCATATTTCACAGACCTAGAACGAACTCTCCAAAAATTCATCTGGAATAAAAAAAGACCCCGTCGCCGAAACCGGTTTGGCTCAGTGGATAGAGCGTCAACCTGCGGACTGAGAGGTCCCGGGTTCGATTCCGGTCAAGGGCATGTACCTGGGTTGGGGGCACATCCCCGGTGGGGGATGTGCAGGAGGCAGCTGATTGATGTTTCTCTCTCATCGATGTTTCTAACTCTCTCTATCTCTCTCCCTTCCTCTCTGTGAAAAATCAATAAAATATATTTTTTAACAACAACAACAAAAAAAGACCCCGAATAGCTGCAGCGATCCTGAGAAAGAACAAAGCAGGTGGGATCTCAATACCTGATATCAAGCTGTATTACAAAGCCACTGTTCTCAAAACTGCCTGGTACTGGCACAAGAACAGACATACAGATCAATGGAATAGAATAGAGAGCCCAGAAATCAACCTGAACCAATGTGCTCAATTAATATTTGACAAACGAGGCGAGAACATACAATGGAGTCAAGACAGTCTCTTCAATAAATGGTGTTGGGACAATTGGACAGATACATGCAAGAAAATGAGACTAGACCACCAACTTACACCATACACAAAAATAAACTCAAAATGGATAAAGGACTTAAATGTAAGACAGGAAACCATAAAAATACTAGAGGAATCCAAAGGCAACAAAATCTCAGACATATGCCAAAGCAATTTCTTCACCGATACAGCGCCTAGGGCACTTGAAACTAAAGAGAAAATGAACAAATGGGACTACATCAAATTAAAAGCTTCTGCACAGCAAAAGAAACCATCAACAAAACAAGAAAGCCCACTGCATGGGAGAACATATTTGCCAATGTTATCACCGATAAGGGTTTAATCTCCAACATTTATAAGGAACTCATACAACTTAACAAAAGGAAGATAAACAATCCAATCAAAAAATGGGCAAAGGACCTAAGTGGACACTTTTCAAAAGAGGACATTCAGAAAGCCAAGAGACATATGAAAACATGCTCAAAGTCACTAATCATCCGAGAGATGCAAATCAAAACAACAGTGAGGTACCATCTCACACCTGTCAGACTGGCAATCATCAACAAATCAACAAACGACAAGTGCTGGAGAGGATGTGGAGAAAAAGGAACCCTCGTGCACTGCTGGTGGGAATGCAGACTGGTGCAGCCACTATGGAAGACAGTATGGAGTTTCCTCAAAAAGGTAAAAATGGAATTCCCATTTGACCCCGTGATCCCACTTCTAGGAGTATATCCCAAGAAACCAGAAACACCAGTCAGAAAGGATATATGCACCCCTATGTTCATAGCAGCACAATTCACCATAGCTAAGATCTGGAAACAGCTTAAGTGCCCACCAGTAGATGAATGGATTAGAAAACAGTGGTACATCTACATGATGGAATACTATGCTGCTCTAAAAAGGAAGGAACTCTTACCATTTGCAACAGCATGGATGGAACTGGAGAGCATTATGCTAAGTGAAATAAGCCAGTCAATGAAGGAAAAATACCACATGATCTCACTCATTTATGGATAATAAAGACCATTATAAACTTATGAACAAAAATAGATACAAAGGCAGAGCAGCCTCGAACAGACTGGCAAACTACAGCGAGAAGGCCGGGGAGGGTTGGGGGGCAGGAGGCAGGGGGGTAAGAGATCAACCGAAGGACTTGTATGCATGCATATAAGCATAACCAATGGACATAAGACACTGGGGGGTAGGGGAGGCCAGGGGATTGTCAAGGGCGGGGGGAAAAAATGGACACATATGTAATACCCTTTGTAATACTTTAAGCAATAAAACAATTAAGAAAAAAATTTTCATAACTTAATTTTTAGAATATCCTGTTATACATAACTAGAGGCCGGGTGCACAGGATTTGAGCACTGTTGGGGGGTGTGGCCTGTGGGGATCAGCCTGCTCATCCCAGTCTGCAGAGTGGCTGTGGACCCACCCTCTGAGTGGCTGCTCCCTGGTCTGGCATCTTCCGTGGCGCTGGAGCACTAGCTTCTCCAGGGGACCCGGTCAGGGCCAGGCTCAGGGACAATAGCACTGAGGCGGCCGAGTAGGCCTCAGTCCCACGGTGGCCATGAACCTACCTCCCAGCCTCCAGTCAGCCAAGCAGCACTCCCACTGTGGTAGTGCACGGACTCCCCAGGGGGCAGCTCCTGCGTTGAGCGTCTGCCCCCTGGGGGTCAGTGCATGTCATAGCCACTGGTCGATTGGTCGTTCCACCATTCGGTCTCTGGGCTTTTATTATACAGGATTATGAATACCGAACTACAACATTCACTAATGACTGATTACTATAATTGTGTGGCATTCATTTTCCTTACGTACCTTATGTGCAGGTGCACCATTTCTCTCCACTGATACTAGCAGCACATATTTTAGCGGCCGGTTGCCACATCATTAGTCTTGTACTGACTTGTTTGGTGTGCATAACAGGAAATATTTTGCTTTCAGAGAAGAAGAAAAATAGATTTGCATTACGCTTATAAATTTGTGCAGTTATTCAGTGTCTGGTAAGTTAATGTTCAAGAAAAAATATTACTTTTTCTTAAAATGTTCTATTATTTTATGTTAACAATGACTCATTTATTTCAACCCTTTGTAATCAGCATGTCTCTATCGAAATAATCCTATGTTCCTACGAAAATTGAAGGTTTTGTGTGTTTTTTTTGCGGCCCACATAAACTTAAACCTTGTTTATTTGGCCCGTGATAGCCTTTGAGTTTGACATACTTGCTGTACAGGGCTTACTGACCTAATCCTATCCTTACTCCATGGCCTACAGGAAGCCTAGCCTATAACAGTGCTGGAGCCTATAACCGAATTCTGCAGAAACCTTTCCCTGACTTCCAACAGAAATCCGTAACTTGACCCGTTTCAGGAATCTCTGATCTGATCGTTCATAGGAACCCCTAAACTTGCCCTCTGGAAACACCCTCCTGACCCTGTATAGGAAGCCCTGATGTGACTCCCTCTGACAGCCTTGGTCTGGAAGCCTTGCCCTCCCCTTGTACAGGAGCCACTGTCTTGACTGTGGCTAGTGGCCACCACATGAAACAGCGTAGCTCTGGGGAGTCTACAGAATCCTGTAGCAGGCACTGCTATAGGCCTTTCAACCCTGCTCCCCTTTCTTCCTGACTCACTCACTTTCCCAGCCTCCCTTGCAATGACATGTGGACATGCGACAGATCTGATCAATCGAGTGAGCAGAGTGGCATATGCAACTTCCAGGCCTGGCCCATAGGAACCTCTAATGGGCCCTCTTATGAGCACTGGCTGGTGTTCTCAGTGGTTAGAGCATGGGCTTGTGCACCGAAGGGTCTCGGGTTTGATTCCCAGACAAGGGCATGCACCTGGGTTTAGGTTGGATCCCCAGCCCCAGTTGGAGCACATGCAGGCAGCGGCTGCACTGGCTATCCTGGCAGGGTTCCATGTTGCTGGGGTTGCCATGGAGACCCATAGCTAGGGTAGAATCTCACAAAGAAGCCATCTTAGAAATGGCCAGAAGCCTTCACGAGGCTATGTGGGTCACGTTCCCTGTGTATGTGCAGACCTGGGAACGTACATCCCCAGACTGCCTCATTGGGAATGAATACGGTAAGGAGGTGGGGGTGACCCTAGTTGAGTGGCCCATGGGGCTCCACAAAGTTATGCTAAAAGCCCATTGGGAAAAGGCTGCTGGTGACTGCAGCTGCCAGAGTGACCAGTGGGGCTCAGACCCAGGAGTCACCCAATGGCCAGCAGCTGCTCTGGCAACCTATGGGAAGGAAGGTGGGAAGGCTGGCCACCATGTGGGGCTGTTGGGAATCACTGCATCTTGAAAGCAGGATGGCTTCAGACCTTCTGTTCCCTTCTTTCTTCCTTCCCATACCCACCCACACCCCAAACAGTCTTCCAGGTTAATGCATGCCTCTGCTGTCTGGAGGGGACCCCAGGAGGCTCAGCATACACCAGCTGGGCCTATGGCAGCACGGGGCTGTACCCTCCCGCAACTGTGAGCCCCACCTGGGAGTACACCGATCCCCAGGCCTTAGAAGATTCCTATGCAAGAGGCACCTTCCTAGAGAACATCAGGACACCGCCACTGCGTCCGGACCTGTTGGCGCTGGGGCCTGCGGTGCCTTCCTCCATCCCTGTCCCCAGCAGTGCCTACGGGCCCCCCGACTTTCCCAGGAGCTTCTTTCCTCCAACCAGAAGCACCCCCAATCCAGCGGTCTATTCCTCCCCCAACCTCCAAGGAACCCTACCCCTGTCCACCTGTGGTGAGGCTCCCCCAAAGGGACAGGGAGGTTGAGGAGGGGTATGGGGTCCAAGGCAAAGTTGGGCTGAGCCTGGTCCCTCTTGCCCCCTGTCCACCTCACCAGAGCCCTGGGATTGTGCGCCATGCAGGGTGGTTCTGAGAAGGTGTGACAGCATGTGTACCAGGCACAGCGAAAGTCCGGCAGAGCGAAAGTCCGGCAGAGCGAAAGCCGCTCCACAGTGCCACCTGTGCAATGCCGGTGGTCAGACGATGACTAGGCAGAACAAGCCCCAAAGGCGCCGGGTAAGAGCCCAGGCCGGCCTCCCCTCACCCAGGTACCCTGTTCTCACTCCGGGCAGGGATCTCTGCCCTCACACTCTATGAGAACCCACATCCCCCCTCCCTGCCCCATCCACTCAGGGACCCAGCTCTGTACAGCAGTGTCTACCCTCAGCCCACCCTCGGGCTGCAAGCAGGCACGCCGTCCACTCCCTGCACAGCAGTTTTCATCCTTGGCTACACACTGGGATCACCGTGGGGCCCTCCCGAGATGGGTTGATTTACTTGGTCTGGGGCGCTGCCTGGGCATCAGGATTGTTTTCGACTCCCCAAGTGAGTCCAATGTCCGCCAACGCTGAGAACCACTGATGAAGCACCCCACGCCATTTGGAAAGCCCCGGGACAGGAGGCCATGTCCTCGCCCCTCAGAGCACCCTCAGTCTATGCCTTGTCCAGGAAGCCCTGCCTGCACCCTGACCCTCACCTCCTGGGTCCTCCACCCACCAGTGCACTGACCCTCATTTTCTTGCTGCCCCCAGAAGGTCAGCAAGCGGGCAGGTGCCCAGTGCACCAACTGCCAGACAACCATCGCGGCAGTGTGGCGGCTGAATGCCAATAGAGACCCCGTGTGCAACGCCTGCGGCCTTTATTACAAGCGACACCAGGTGCGCCCTGCCTCTTGGAGCCTGCCCCCTGCACCCCCATCCCACTAACCTGGCCTTCCTTCTCCTTTTCCTTTCCTGTATTCTTCCTATCTCCCTTTTTCTCTTCTCCCTGTTATTCTACTCCCTCCTCCTTCCCTATCACCCTTCTCTTCTCTACACCTTCATCTCCTCCCTGCCTGTCTTTTCCCTCCTGCTCCCTTCTCTCTCCTCCATTTCTCATTTCCTTCCCCCTCCCCTCCAGCCATCAGCTAGTCCTATGGCTAGAGGCTCCCTCAGCCTTTCCATTGCTTAGGGCCTCACAAGCTCATGACTCCTTAGGGCATTATCTGGGCCACAGCTGGGGCCTGCTCCCCTAGTCCTTGACCCAGTTCCCGACTCTGAAGGAGTGGGGTGGAGAGGGTGTCCCTGGTGGAGACACAGAGGCAGATGTCTGAGGTCGGGGAACACTCATGGCCTCTCTTTCATCAGGTGAACCGACCACGGACCGTGCAGAAGGGTGGTATAAAGTCTAGAAAACCCAGGCCATCACAGAAAGAAAAGAAGCCAGTGTCAAGCCTGGGAGGCACTGGACCAGGTGATGCTCCGGCTGGTGGCTTCATGGTGGTGGCTGGGGGCAGCGATGGTGGGAATTGTGGGGAAGTGGCCTCAGGCTTGACATTGGGCCCACCTGGTACTGCCCATCTCTACCAAGGCCTGGGCCCCGGGGTGCTGTCAGAACCTGTCAGTCACCTCATGCCTTTCCCCGGGCCCCTGTTGGGTTCACCCACAGGCTCCTTCCCCACAGGCCCCATGCCTCCCACCACCACCAGCGCTGTGGAGGCACCACTCAGCCCATGAGGACACAGAGCATGACTCAGAGCAGAGGAAGGGTCCCTCTCCGCGTGGAGCCAGCAGTCTCTCTACAACCCAACCTCTGGGCCCCCCACAGCTCTTGGTCTGGGCCATCAATGATTTGTAAAATAAATCATCAGAGTCCTGAAGTTGGAGGTGTGAGTCTGAGTGGGACTGAATAAAGAGCCGTGGTAGGAGGGGTGTGCAACGGTGCCTGTGGTTCTCTGGTGATGGCGTGAGGCCGTGTGAGACAGCACGTGTCACCCTTCATGATAGTGGGTTATGATGTGCAAGTATAAGAGTGTACTAGTATGTGAGACCACGTGTGACAGCAACCAGGGTGTATGATATGGCGTGTACATGCACACATCATGGGCAGAGACTGTGTAGTGGCCGACTGCTCTGTGAGGTGGTGACCATGGGGGTGAGGTTCTGAGAGATGGTGTGCACGACATGAGGCAACTGTGAGAAACGGGGCACCAGTGACTGTATGAGAGGACGTGGGGGTATGTGTGCAACGGGGTGTGCTGGGGCAACATGTGAGGCTATGCTCATGTGATTGTGCACCATGCAGGGTGGTTCTGAGGCGGTGCGACAGCATGTGTACCAGGCACAGCATTTGCTCAATAAACATTTCCGGGATGCTCACCAAGGGCTGTGTAGGACGGAATGTGGAGACCTAGCAGTGTGACCTGAGGTACTGCGTGTCAGGAGGTCTTTGTGGGTCTGGCAAGGGCAGCACTTGTGTGCAAGCACGTGTATGTGAGCGTATCGCACATCCTGTGCCCTGTCACAGTGCCTCCGAGTGGCTGACAGCGTGAGCAGCTCTGTACACTTGTTTGTGGAGGTATCAATATATACAATTTCAGTCTGTAAGTTAGGGACCCACCTCCAGGGGACAGAAGACATGTTCAGGACAGGAACGGGAGGCCAAGATTGGGGCTGGAAAGACAGCCAGCAAGAAGGGCAGAAGGCCAGTCTGGGACCGTGGGGTTGTCCATGGGCCCTCCTGACACTCATCTCTTATCTCTCTCAGCCCAGCTCGGCCTGCAGCCCTATGGGAAATGGTAGAGAAGGAGGGGGAGATTAGGAGAACAGAATAACCTCTAGGGGGAATATTTAGACCCCGGGGGGGGATCTCCCCACAGTGCCAACTCCCTCCCCAACACACCCCTTCACCTGGGTGAACTGCTCCCCCTAAAGTGGAATCTGTTCTTCCATGGAACAAACCCTCACATCGGAGCATGCGTGGAGTCAGGTGACATCCTAACCCAGACAGGTTAAGCGTCTCTCCCAAGGCCACACAGCTGGTGGCACAGGGCTGAGCCAGGCTCCGTGGTGTAGCCTCCACCCTGCAACCAGCACCGTTTCCTGAGTGCTCACTGTGGTCAACAACAGCTGGAAGGCTCAGGTGCTTTCCTTCATGAACACCTGAAAAAATACTCTAGTCCGGCTGGTGTGGCTCAGTGGTTGAGCATCAACCCATGAACCATGAGGACATGGTTGGATTCTTGATCATGGCACATGCCCAGGTTGCAGGCTCGAACCCCAGTGAGGTGCATGTAGGAGGCAGCCGATCCATGAATCTCTCTCATCACTGATGTTTCTATCTCTCTCTCCCTCTCCTTTCCTCTTTGAAATCAATAAAAATATGTGTGTGTGTTTGTTTTTGTTTTTTTTTAAAGAAAGCCCCATCTTTAAACTCTTTGGGAATCCTGATTAAGTTCAGGAGCCTTGCTTACATTGTTGACAATGGCCCCGGATGTCACTTTGCACAACAATCCCTACCTCACGCCCCACCCCGCAGAGTCCACAGGAACCTGTGATCCAACTCTCAACATGAACCACAGTCTTGAACTTACATGGAAAATCCTTTCCTGAACCTGTGGTGAGGCGCCTGTCCTGACCCCCTGCTTTAAGTCCAGACCTCATCCTATACAGGCATCTACAGCCTCACCTGGCACAGGACCCCCTGCCCAGACACTGTACAGCAAGTATGTCAAACTTGTGGCCCGCAGGCCGCATGCACCCACAACAAATATTGTTGCAGCCCAGCCAATATAACGGTATGTAAGAAACGTTTTAATAAAAATTTCATAACCTACCAATGGCATATTTCACAGACCTAGAACGAACTCTCCAAAAATTCATCTGGAATAAAAAAAGACCCCGTCGCCGAAACCGGTTTGGCTCAGTGGATAGAGCGTCAACCTGCGGACTGAGAGGTCCCGGGTTCGATTCCGGTCAAGGGCATGTACCTGGGTTGGGGGCACATCCCCGGTGGGGGATGTGCAGGAGGCAGCTGATTGATGTTTCTCTCTCATCGATGTTTCTAACTCTCTCTATCTCTCTCCCTTCCTCTCTGTGAAAAATCAATAAAATATATTTTTTAACAACAACAACAAAAAAAGACCCCGAATAGCTGCAGCGATCCTGAGAAAGAACAAAGCAGGTGGGATCTCAATACCTGATATCAAGCTGTATTACAAAGCCACTGTTCTCAAAACTGCCTGGTACTGGCACAAGAACAGACATACAGATCAATGGAATAGAATAGAGAGCCCAGAAATCAACCTGAACCAATGTGCTCAATTAATATTTGACAAAGGAGGCGAGAACATACAATGGAGTCAAGACAGTCTCTTCAATAAATGGTGTTGGGACAATTGGACAGATACATGCAAGAAAATGAGACTAGACCACCAACTTACACCATACACAAAAATAAACTCAAAATGGATAAAGGACTTAAATGTAAGACAGGAAACCATAAAAATACTAGAGGAATCCAAAGGCAACAAAATCTCAGACATATGCCAAAGCAATTTCTTCACCGATACAGCGCCTAGGGCACTTGAAACTAAAGAGAAAATGAACAAATGGGACTACATCAAATTAAAAGCTTCTGCACAGCAAAAGAAACCATCAACAAAACAAGAAAGCCCACTGCATGGGAGAACATATTTGCCAATGTTATCACCGATAAGGGTTTAATCTCCAACATTTATAAGGAACTCATACAACTTAACAAAAGGAAGATAAACAATCCAATCAAAAAATGGGCAAAGGACCTAAGTGGACACTTTTCAAAAGAGGACATTCAGAAAGCCAAGAGACATATGAAAACATGCTCAAAGTCACTAATCATCCGAGAGATGCAAATCAAAACAACAGTGAGGTACCATCTCACACCTGTCAGACTGGCAATCATCAACAAATCAACAAACGACAAGTGCTGGAGAGGATGTGGAGAAAAAGGAACCCTCGTGCACTGCTGGTGGGAATGCAGACTGGTGCAGCCACTATGGAAGACAGTATGGAGTTTCCTCAAAAAGGTAAAAATGGAATTCCCATTTGACCCCGTGATCCCACTTCTAGGAGTATATCCCAAGAAACCAGAAACACCAGTCAGAAAGGATATATGCACCCCTATGTTCATAGCAGCACAATTCACCATAGCTAAGATCTGGAAACAGCTTAAGTGCCCACCAGTAGATGAATGGATTAGAAAACAGTGGTACATCTACATGATGGAATACTATGCTGCTCTAAAAAGGAAGGAACTCTTACCATTTGCAACAGCATGGATGGAACTGGAGAGCATTATGCTAAGTGAAATAAGCCAGTCAATGAAGGAAAAATACCACATGATCTCACTCATTTATGGATAATAAAGACCATTATAAACTTATGAACAAAAATAGATACAAAGGCAGAGCAGCCTCGAACAGACTGGCAAACTACAGCGAGAAGGCCGGGGAGGGTTGGGGGGCAGGAGGCAGGGGGGTAAGAGATCAACCGAAGGACTTGTATGCATGCATATAAGCATAACCAATGGACATAAGACACTGGGGGGTAGGGGAGGCCAGGGGATTGTCAAGGGCGGGGGGAAAAAATGGACACATATGTAATACCCTTTGTAATACTTTAAGCAATAAAACAATTAAGAAAAAAATTTTCATAACTTAATTTTTAGAATATCCTGTTATACATAACTAGAGGCCGGGTGCACAGGATTTGAGCACTGTTGGGGGGTGTGGCCTGTGGGGATCAGCCTGCTCATCCCAGTCTGCAGAGTGGCTGTGGACCCACCCTCTGAGTGGCTGCTCCCTGGTCTGGCATCTTCCGTGGCGCTGGAGCACTAGCTTCTCCAGGGGACCCGGTCAGGGCCAGGCTCAGGGACAATAGCACTGAGGCGGCCGAGTAGGCCTCAGTCCCACGGTGGCCATGAACCTACCTCCCAGCCTCCAGTCAGCCAAGCAGCACTCCCACTGTGGTAGTGCACGGACTCCCCAGGGGGCAGCTCCTGCGTTGAGCGTCTGCCCCCTGGGGGTCAGTGCATGTCATAGCCACTGGTCGATTGGTCGTTCCACCATTCGGTCTCTGGGCTTTTATTATACAGGATTATGAATACCGAACTACAACATTCACTAATGACTGATTACTATAATTGTGTGGCATTCATTTTCCTTACGTACCTTATGTGCAGGTGCACCATTTCTCTCCACTGATACTAGCAGCACATATTTTAGCGGCCGGTTGCCACATCATTAGTCTTGTACTGACTTGTTTGGTGTGCATAACAGGAAATATTTTGCTTTCAGAGAAGAAGAAAAATAGATTTGCATTACGCTTATAAATTTGTGCAGTTATTCAGTGTCTGGTAAGTTAATGTTCAAGAAAAAATATTACTTTTTCTTAAAATGTTCTATTATTTTATGTTAACAATGACTCATTTATTTCAACCCTTTGTAATCAGCATGTCTCTATCGAAATAATCCTATGTTCCTACGAAAATTGAAGGTTTTGTGTGTTTTTTTTGCGGCCCACATAAACTTAAACCTTGTTTATTTGGCCCGTGATAGCCTTTGAGTTTGACATACTTGCTGTACAGGGCTTACTGACCTAATCCTATCCTTACTCCATGGCCTACAGGAAGCCTAGCCTATAACAGTGCTGGAGCCTATAACCGAATTCTGCAGAAACCTTTCCCTGACTTCCAACAGAAATCCGTAACTTGACCCGTTTCAGGAATCTCTGATCTGATCGTTCATAGGAACCCCTAAACTTGCCCTCTGGAAACACCCTCCTGACCCTGTATAGGAAGCCCTGATGTGACTCCCTCTGACAGCCTTGGTCTGGAAGCCTTGCCCTCCCCTTGTACAGGAGCCACTGTCTTGACTGTGGCTAGTGGCCACCACATGAAACAGCGTAGCTCTGGGGAGTCTACAGAATCCTGTAGCAGGCACTGCTATAGGCCTTTCAACCCTGCTCCCCTTTCTTCCTGACTCACTCACTTTCCCAGCCTCCCTTGCAATGACATGTGGACATGCGACAGATCTGATCAATCGAGTGAGCAGAGTGGCATATGCAACTTCCAGGCCTGGCCCATAGGAACCTCTAATGGGCCCTCTTATGAGCACTGGCTGGTGTTCTCAGTGGTTAGAGCATGGGCTTGTGCACCGAAGGGTCTCGGGTTTGATTCCCAGACAAGGGCATGCACCTGGGTTTAGGTTGGATCCCCAGCCCCAGTTGGAGCACATGCAGGCAGCGGCTGCACTGGCTATCCTGGCAGGGTTCCATGTTGCTGGGGTTGCCATGGAGACCCATAGCTAGGGTAGAATCTCACAAAGAAGCCATCTTAGAAATGGCCAGAAGCCTTCACGAGGCTATGTGGGTCACGTTCCCTGTGTATGTGCAGACCTGGGAACGTACATCCCCAGACTGCCTCATTGGGAATGAATACGGTAAGGAGGTGGGGGTGACCCTAGTTGAGTGGCCCATGGGGCTCCACAAAGTTATGCTAAAAGCCCATTGGGAAAAGGCTGCTGGTGACTGCAGCTGCCAGAGTGACCAGTGGGGCTCAGACCCAGGAGTCACCCAATGGCCAGCAGCTGCTCTGGCAACCTATGGGAAGGAAGGTGGGAAGGCTGGCCACCATGTGGGGCTGTTGGGAATCACTGCATCTTGAAAGCAGGATGGCTTCAGACCTTCTGTTCCCTTCTTTCTTCCTTCCCATACCCACCCACACCCCAAACAGTCTTCCAGGTTAATGCATGCCTCTGCTGTCTGGAGGGGACCCCAGGAGGCTCAGCATACACCAGCTGGGCCTATGGCAGCACGGGGCTGTACCCTCCCGCAACTGTGAGCCCCACCTGGGAGTACACCGATCCCCAGGCCTTAGAAGATTCCTATGCAAGAGGCACCTTCCTAGAGAACATCAGGACACCGCCACTGCGTCCGGACCTGTTGGCGCTGGGGCCTGCGGTGCCTTCCTCCATCCCTGTCCCCAGCAGTGCCTACGGGCCCCCCGACTTTCCCAGGAGCTTCTTTCCTCCAACCAGAAGCACCCCCAATCCAGCGGTCTATTCCTCCCCCAACCTCCAAGGAACCCTACCCCTGTCCACCTGTGGTGAGGCTCCCCCAAAGGGACAGGGAGGTTGAGGAGGGGTATGGGGTCCAAGGCAAAGTTGGGCTGAGCCTGGTCCCTCTTGCCCCCTGTCCACCTCACCAGAGCCCTGGGATTGTGCGCCATGCAGGGTGGTTCTGAGAAGGTGTGACAGCATGTGTACCAGGCACAGCGAAAGTCCGGCAGAGCGAAAGTCCGGCAGAGCGAAAGCCGCTCCACAGTGCCACCTGTGCAATGCCGGTGGTCAGACGATGACTAGGCAGAACAAGCCCCAAAGGCGCCGGGTAAGAGCCCAGGCCGGCCTCCCCTCACCCAGGTACCCTGTTCTCACTCCGGGCAGGGATCTCTGCCCTCACACTCTATGAGAACCCACATCCCCCCTCCCTGCCCCATCCACTCAGGGACCCAGCTCTGTACTGGAGTGTCTACCCTCAGCCCACCCTCGGGCTGCAAGCAGGCACGCCGTCCACTCCCTGCACAGCAGTTTTCATCCTTGGCTACACACTGGGATCACCGTGGGGCCCTCCCGAGATGGGTTGATTTACTTGGTCTGGGGCGCTGCCTGGGCATCAGGATTGTTTTCGACTCCCCAAGTGAGTCCAATGTCCGCCAACGCTGAGAACCACTGATGAAGCACCCCACGCCATTTGGAAAGCCCCGGGACAGGAGGCCATGTCCTCGCCCCTCAGAGCACCCTCAGTCTATGCCTTGTCCAGGAAGCCCTGCCTGCACCCTGACCCTCACCTCCTGGGTCCTCCACCCACCAGTGCACTGACCCTCATTTTCTTGCTGCCCCCAGAAGGTCAGCAAGCGGGCAGGTGCCCAGTGCACCAACTGCCAGACAACCATCGCGGCAGTGTGGCGGCTGAATGCCAATAGAGACCCCGTGTGCAACGCCTGCGGCCTTTATTACAAGCGACACCAGGTGCGCCCTGCCTCTTGGAGCCTGCCCCCTGCACCCCCATCCCACTAACCTGGCCTTCCTTCTCCTTTTCCTTTCCTGTATTCTTCCTATCTCCCTTTTTCTCTTCTCCCTGTTATTCTACTCCCTCCTCCTTCCCTATCACCCTTCTCTTCTCTACACCTTCATCTCCTCCCTGCCTGTCTTTTCCCTCCTGCTCCCTTCTCTCTCCTCCATTTCTCATTTCCTTCCCCCTCCCCTCCAGCCATCAGCTAGTCCTATGGCTAGAGGCTCCCTCAGCCTTTCCATTGCTTAGGGCCTCACAAGCTCATGACTCCTTAGGGCATTATCTGGGCCACAGCTGGGGCCTGCTCCCCTAGTCCTTGACCCAGTTCCCGACTCTGAAGGAGTGGGGTGGAGAGGGTGTCCCTGGTGGAGACACAGAGGCAGATGTCTGAGGTCGGGGAACACTCATGGCCTCTCTTTCATCAGGTGAACCGACCACGGACCGTGCAGAAGGGTGGTATAAAGTCTAGAAAACCCAGGCCATCACAGAAAGAAAAGAAGCCAGTGTCAAGCCTGGGAGGCACTGGACCAGGTGATGCTCCGGCTGGTGGCTTCATGGTGGTGGCTGGGGGCAGCGATGGTGGGAATTGTGGGGAAGTGGCCTCAGGCTTGACATTGGGCCCACCTGGTACTGCCCATCTCTACCAAGGCCTGGGCCCCGGGGTGCTGTCAGAACCTGTCAGTCACCTCATGCCTTTCCCCGGGCCCCTGTTGGGTTCACCCACAGGCTCCTTCCCCACAGGCCCCATGCCTCCCACCACCACCAGCGCTGTGGAGGCACCACTCAGCCCATGAGGACACAGAGCATGACTCAGAGCAGAGGAAGGGTCCCTCTCCGCGTGGAGCCAGCAGTCTCTCTACAACCCAACCTCTGGGCCCCCCACAGCTCTTGGTCTGGGCCATCAATGATTTGTAAAATAAATCATCAGAGTCCTGAAGTTGGAGGTGTGAGTCTGAGTGGGACTGAATAAAGAGCCGTGGTAGGAGGGGTGTGCAACGGTGCCTGTGGTTCTCTGGTGATGGCGTGAGGCCGTGTGAGACAGCACGTGTCACCCTTCATGATAGTGGGTTATGATGTGCAAGTATAAGAGTGTACTAGTATGTGAGACCACGTGTGACAGCAACCAGGGTGTATGATATGGCGTGTACATGCACACATCATGGGCAGAGACTGTGTAGTGGCCGACTGCTCTGTGAGGTGGTGACCATGGGGGTGAGGTTCTGAGAGATGGTGTGCACGACATGAGGCAACTGTGAGAAACGGGGCACCAGTGACTGTATGAGAGGACGTGGGGGTATGTGTGCAACGGGGTGTGCTGGGGCAACATGTGAGGCTATGCTCATGTGATTGTGCACCATGCAGGGTGGTTCTGAGGCGGTGCGACAGCATGTGTACCAGGCACAGCATTTGCTCAATAAACATTTCCGGGATGCTCACCAAGGGCTGTGTAGGACGGAATGTGGAGACCTAGCAGTGTGACCTGAGGTACTGCGTGTCAGGAGGTCTTTGTGGGTCTGGCAAGGGCAGCACTTGTGTGCAAGCACGTGTATGTGAGCGTATCGCACATCCTGTGCCCTGTCACAGTGCCTCCGAGTGGCTGACAGCGTGAGCAGCTCTGTACACTTGTTTGTGGAGGTATCAATATATACAATTTCAGTCTGTAAGTTAGGGACCCACCTCCAGGGGACAGAAGACATGTTCAGGACAGGAACGGGAGGCCAAGATTGGGGCTGGAAAGACAGCCAGCAAGAAGGGCAGAAGGCCAGTCTGGGACCGTGGGGTTGTCCATGGGCCCTCCTGACACTCATCTCTTATCTCTCTCAGCCCAGCTCGGCCTGCAGCCCTATGGGAAATGGTAGAGAAGGAGGGGGAGATTAGGAGAACAGAATAACCTCTAGGGGGAATATTTAGACCCCGGGGGGGGATCTCCCCACAGTGCCAACTCCCTCCCCAACACACCCCTTCACCTGGGTGAACTGCTCCCCCTAAAGTGGAATCTGTTCTTCCATGGAACAAACCCTCACATCGGAGCATGCGTGGAGTCAGGTGACATCCTAACCCAGACAGGTTAAGCGTCTCTCCCAAGGCCACACAGCTGGTGGCACAGGGCTGAGCCAGGCTCCGTGGTGTAGCCTCCACCCTGCAACCAGCACCGTTTCCTGAGTGCTCACTGTGGTCAACAACAGCTGGAAGGCTCAGGTGCTTTCCTTCATGAACACCTGAAAAAATACTCTAGTCCGGCTGGTGTGGCTCAGTGGTTGAGCATCAACCCATGAACCATGAGGACATGGTTGGATTCTTGATCATGGCACATGCCCAGGTTGCAGGCTCGAACCCCAGTGAGGTGCATGTAGGAGGCAGCCGATCCATGAATCTCTCTCATCACTGATGTTTCTATCTCTCTCTCCCTCTCCTTTCCTCTTTGAAATCAATAAAAATATGTGTGTGTGTTTGTTTTTGTTTTTTTTTAAAGAAAGCCCCATCTTTAAACTCTTTGGGAATCCTGATTAAGTTCAGGAGCCTTGCTTACATTGTTGACAATGGCCCCGGATGTCACTTTGCACAACAATCCCTACCTCACGCCCCACCCCGCAGAGTCCACAGGAACCTGTGATCCAACTCTCAACATGAACCACAGTCTTGAACTTACATGGAAAATCCTTTCCTGAACCTGTGGTGAGGCGCCTGTCCTGACCCCCTGCTTTAAGTCCAGACCTCATCCTATACAGGCATCTACAGCCTCACCTGGCACAGGACCCCCTGCCCAGACACTGTACAGCAAGTATGTCAAACTTGTGGCCCGCAGGCCGCATGCACCCACAACAAATATTGTTGCAGCCCAGCCAATATAACGGTATGTAAGAAACGTTTTAATAAAAATTTCATAACCTACCAATGGCATATTTCACAGACCTAGAACGAACTCTCCAAAAATTCATCTGGAATAAAAAAAGACCCCGTCGCCGAAACCGGTTTGGCTCAGTGGATAGAGCGTCAACCTGCGGACTGAGAGG